>NW_021620713.1:1191234-1203722 GCF_004785775.1 Grammomys surdaster | reverse complement strand
ATATAGTGTTATTTCACAACAAATAGGAATTTAAAAATTATGACAACTTAAAAATAATTATAGACCTCTTTATTTTCTACATGGCAGTCAATGTTCACAATAGTTCATTTTCTGATTCTCTAGCAATCTTGTGAAACACACATCTAATCCAATTTTTCTAGAGAAATGATGCTCAACGAGACTAAGGACTTTCCCCAAAACACTAGCAAAAGAGGTGTAATGTGTACCTGATTCCAAGGAAAAGCAACACAGAAGGACATCTTCTGTATTGCATCTAGTGTATCTATGCAATTAAAACAAAGTATGTGTGTCATGGTGGGGGTTGGGGCAACTGATCAGTCAGTTAAGAACTTGACTGTTTTGGAGGACTCAAGTCCTGTTCACATAAATAATATTTGGCTGCTCACAGCAGCTTTTAATTCCATATCTAGGGGGTCCAAAACCTCTGTTCTCCAAGGATGTACACTTGTATGTACCCATCTACAGACACATTTGCATATACATACTTAAACATGTTAAAAATGAAACAATCTACTCATGAACAATAAGATGAAGAATCAAAAACTCATTCTGTCAAATGAATGACACAAGTCCAAAGGAAAAATGACACAAGTGGAAGCATATTAGATGGCTGAATCTCACACATCTGGAATTCCAGCAGTCGGGAAGCTGAAGCAGGAAGGTGATGAGTTCTGGGTCAGCCCGGGCTACGTAACAAGAACCTGTCTCAGAATGAAAAGAATATCCACTCTGCTATCTTATTTCTACAGTGTTCTAAAAAAGTGTAAACCAACATGGGAAAGAAACCCTAACTGCAACTTCTTAAGGAGAAAGAAGACAGTGGGGCAAGAATTGCTTAAACCTTATAGGAGGAAGTGTGGAAGTGAAATGGATATTCAACACAGTGATGAAATGCAGAGACGAGTCCATGCTCATGATATAAAATAGACATCTGTGCACCCCAAATAACTATACTTGATCATACTTCAGGTGTAATATGCTAAGTTGATTATAGGAAAGTTGTTCAGAGAATTCCTTAGCCATGTTTGTTTGTTTTATTCAGTTTCACATCATGCACCCCAGTCCAGACCCTCATATCTGCCCTTAGCTCATGCAACCTCCCTTCCTCCCCCCACATTAAACACACACACACACACACACACACACACACACACACGCACACGCACACACACGCACACACTCAAAAGCAAAGTATAGAAAACATCTCTTCATGGAAGCTATAGTATGTTATATTATGCCATGTTTTTTTTTCATTTGTTTGCTTTTTTCTTTTTAATGAGCATATCTGAATGTGTTATAAAACTTATCTAATTGAGTATAAAAGAGCTCTTTCAATGGGTATAAAGTAAAAATTAAGGTAATGATTATATTTCACCTTCCTCTAGAAAGGTCTTTCATTTTTAAATGAAGCTCTCTGAGTGCATTCAAGGTTTGAAATTTTACATTATTCAACAGATTCATAGTCTAAGTATGGGAAATTTGTCGTATTACTGGAGGAGTCATTCATGCTGAAGTCTCTATCTTCTGACTGAGATGATCCAGTCACTGTATTTTCAGAACCCCAGCCTGTGTGTATTTATAGAACATGTTGCTTTTCTACATCTGTACAACTTTTGGTTTTAAATAAAAAATTGCATTCTTATCCTCTTTTTTAAACCAATCCCTAAAATGCTTGGTGATGTACTACTGCCAAAAGGGAGTGTTACAAAACTTCTTTTCTGGATTCTCCAGTTACTTACTTGGGGACAACCTGCCTATTTCAGAGTTTGCTCTCAGCTGTATGATTCTTCGTGCCCATTGTTTTGAAGTTTGCTCTTTTTCTTTCCTCTAACCATTGCATCCTCTTCCCTCCGACCTCACCTTGTTAATGCCTCACTACACCATGAGTCCTGTCTTTCCTCACCTTTCCTTGTACTATAGTCCTCCCTGCCTATAGGGATTAAGTGCCATATATTCAGGTGGGTTTCTGAAACTAGACACCCAGTGGTGAACTCCATGCTTATGATGCTGTCCTTTGGACATGTATATTTTTGATATATGTATTTTGTAAGTCAGGCACATTAAGAGATCACAATTAGAACATTGTAATAGGATATCTGCCACACATTTTTTTTTCTTTTTTTTAATCTTAAAATTGTGCTATTCCTATGTTTCTTCTAGTTACAAGGTGGGGGAGACATACGCCCAAGTGATGTCATGCAATATGTGAATGAGGTAGGGCTGTGAATAGGATTAAGCCTTGCATAAGGATTGCACAAAGACAAGTAAAATCAAATATAAGATGCTGAACACTAGATCTAATTACTGGAAGGGTTACCAAGCCATTAGAGCTTAGGTATCATACACAACTAAGATGCCACACACAGGACCGATTCAGGTTCTTGAGTGTCAGAGTTGACCACATTCAGTTTCACTGTGTTCTTAGAGCAGTATATGAGTAATAAAACTTAATTTTTTTACTTTAGAGAAATTCTTGTTTAATACTTTTATAACAGAATGGAGTGCAGTTAATTGAAACTGTGGGAAGCTAGAGAGCTTCAACTAATATTATCTTGCTGTTACTCACTTTGTAGCATTGTGCAGCTTAATTTTCTGCAATGTGACTCAAACAAGAGTCACTTAAGAAGAGTAAACCTCAACTGAGGAGTTTCCCCTTCAGATCCATCCACAGGAAAGTCCATGGAGCAATTTCTTCATTAACAATTGATGGGAGAGAGCTCAGTACACTGAGGGAGGCACCACCCCTAGGCACGCGGCGATCCTGGTTGTATAAGAAACCCTGCTGAGCAAGCAATGGAGAGCATTTTTTAGGAAGCCCTGTTGTATCCTTGGTCTTGGCTTCTTTTCTTGTCTCCTGTTTCAGTCCTTTCCCTGGCTTCCTTGGATAATAGACTGTATATAAACTGCAAGTCAAATCACTATTTTCTTCCTCTAGTTGTAGCATTTCATCACAGGAAAAAAACCAATAGAAAAACTATTTTTTAATTCGTCTTTTATTTTCAACTATTTGCAAGTTTCTAATTTTGTAGAACAATATAGTGTTCTAAAAAGTTTTTTTTAATGTCACAATGCCTGTTTTTTTAAAGAAAGGAGTGATGTCTCAGTTGGTTAAGAGCCTGTCATACAAGCATAAGTCTCTGAATTCAAATCCTCATCCCCCATGTGCAAACCTAAAATCTAGGCATAGTGAGGAGATGGGAGGTAGATACAGGGAGATCCCTAGAATTTATTGAAAACCAAACTAGCTGAATCAGTGATCAGCTTCTGTCTCCAACAGTGAAGAGACGAGTAATAGAGAAAAGCATTCTATATCTATGTCTCCCTCTCTTTTATATATGCATACACATTCAGAAACACCTCAATGTGTACCTCCACATATGCACAAAACCACATATATACATCACACACAGAAAAAGATTTCTGTCTGCTGAAAAACTTTATTTCCTCAAGGTTCACTGAGATCCTCTCAGCAGTTAGACAGCATCTTAGCTATTAGGGATTGTTCTTTTATCAAATGCCCCACAGTTTTCTAAGGATGATTGAAGAATATATTAATAATCATATAATTACATTATCTAATATAGTAAATGAGACTGTACCCAGGTTGGGAAATCAGTGTTATCAGACTAAGGATGAGCTATCAGATGGAGAAAGCAATTCTGCAAGGAAAGATCAGAGTGCTGGGCTAGATTGGGTAACCTGGGCAAATCAGGCAAGGGCTTAGAGTGCACACAGCCTTGCAAACATTTAGAATAGTGTAAACTAGCTGCCAATGCTTTCATGAAGGGGAAATAAAATGAGAGGAAAGAGAAAAACTGAAGGGAAGCCATGATTGATGTCATAAGGAAAGTAGTGTTTGACTTCTCTGTGAGATTGTTTGTATTGCTTGCCTGTCTTCTAGTTGAGGTATGACTTGAGGGCAATTGACGAAGCTATACGAAGCTGATATTGTATACCCTCCAGAAGAGGGTCTGAGAGAGGAGACTTCCCTTAGCACCAGATAGCACCTTCTATAGAGGGATAGATCAGAAAGCAGAACCTCCCTGTTGACAGAGAAAGGTGCACAAAGACTGGAGAGAGGAGAAGATGGAGTGATCAAATGGAATTGGAACAAAAGCTGTAGTGGTTGGCAGTGTATGTGCAAAGGTGGCAGACTCTCATTGAGTGTGTCAGCAGCCACCGATAATGTAGAACTGTCTCTAGGTCATATTTTCCCAGGTGTAATTTGACACTACTTACAGACCTATCTTTACATTTCTACAATTTATCATGTCCCCTTACCTTCATCCTTTCAGCCCTCTATCTCTCTACCACACACCCTACAGCTGTCTTTATAATTTGGCTATTGAAGCATCTATCTTGTCTCACACTTAGACACTGAGTCATCTACACAAGTGGGACTTCCTGAAGTTCCCATTATCAATCATTCTTGACCTTCTTAAAACACTATTTTCGCAGCGAACTACTTAGATAAATTTATTCCGACTAAACCAATGAATATTATGAAAGGTTATCCACCTGTCTCTCAAAGAAGCATTTGCCTAAATATCAAACCAGAAACTCTTCTGGCAGTGAGAATCTTTGCATCAGGTAGAAGAATGCTGATCAGATCATACTACATATTGTCTTAAGGAAGCTCCATGGAGATGCCATCGGGTTGTACATGAGTGTTACATCCTTGAAAGTGCCCCCTAGGTTTATCAAAGTGATGTCCCAATCTTCATGAAATACATTTTCTGATACCAAACCATATTGCAAAACATGTTCATTCCTAACTCACACGTGTGCGTTCTTACTGACTTGGAACCTAGTACTTGAGAGAGGTTAGACTTCCATAAGTACTGTGTGCATTTGGGAGCATCTTCAAAAAGGATATGAAGAGATTTCTATCTCGATACATAACTCTAAAATTATTCTCAGGTATTTTAAATGCTCTTCTATTGTTCTACCCATGTCTTAGTCTCATAACTCTTGGTTGTTCAGTTTTTGTTATGCTGCTGCTACTTGTTTCTTACCTGCATGACTTAGTAACCTCTTGCACGTTGCTAAAACTAGTTATAGCAACTCTGCTTATATCAAATCTGCATTCCTGCTCAGATTCCTTGTGGCTTATCCTCAACTACCTCATTCACTTAAATCATCATTTTTATTACATATGAAAAAAACATTAATGCTTTCTGCAGGAGGTACTCAATAATGATAAATATCTAACAAGATACAGAAGAACAAGACAATTTTGCACATCCCTGAGATAGCCACTGATTTTATAAATTTCTCCTCCAAATCCCCTATTCCAAATTTAGAAATGGAAATGGAAATCAATCATTTAAGCCTGGCTTTGCTAGTCCTCTAGAGTTCCTGATTTTGTGTGTACTATGAGAAAGCGTGAGTATCTTGTGGTATCATGCAAGTTCCACTTTGAATCCTGTTTTAAAAACAGGAAGCAGTGATGATGAAACATTTCACAAGAGCCATACAAACGCTGGCTTTGGTCCTCAGACTCAATTCTGTGGTGTTCTGAGCTCTATTTCACCTCTCACCCTGCAACAGTCCAATGAGGAGTGGATGTGATATGTAATCGCAAATTCCACAGCTGTCCTGCCAATTATTTTTGGCACTGTTAATTATGTGGAAGCTCAGCAGCATGCCCTTTTGAGTTTGGAAATAGACTTTTGACATCTCTTTCACAACAGCAACATTAAAAAGAAGAGGATATTAAGATATCTTTGAGCTATGGAAAAGGGAAGAGGCGCCATGATCATGCAGTCTCCATGTTGTGGGACATAGCAGACTTGAGCTTAAGCACATAGCTTTTCTTCTCCAAGTTGCCATGGGAAATTCAAAGTCACCGCAGGATGCACAGGGGCCTGTGTCCCTAAACATATGTGGTGCCATTGTGGACTCCATAGTCAGGAGAGAGAGTAAGTCTGAGAAACTAAGAGAACAAAGATTCCAAAGTAAGTCTGACAGAGAAGAGGAAAGTAAAATGACCACCGTGCAGTCACATTAGGTACATCATATGTATCATTATATCATATAATATCATATAATCATACCATATCATATCACACTGTATCATATATATCATTAGTTATATATATCATTATATCATGTCATGTCATAGCATATCATATATATCACTAGATACATCATATGTATCATATCATATTCTGTCATGTCATATATTATATCATTATGTACATCATATATATGCATTGGAATATCATATAAATTCTCCTAATTAATTAATTAATATGTGTTCCTGTGGGTTTTGGAAAACAAGAGAGAGAAGAAGCACTTCTAAGATATAAAAATTAAAAACAAATATGGAAAGTAGTTAATGCTAGTGTATGTAGCTTACCAACACATCATCAGGAAAACATCTGGCTAAGCTCCTTTCTTTCTTTTTTTTTTAAGAATATATGTACTTTGTCCTTAGCATTGTTTTTGAAGACGAGGGCACTGTGAGTATGTCACAGCAGTCAGAGACACAAAGAAGCAAGGTTTTTTATACTCTATGTGGCCAGAATTAAAGTACTCCTTGAGATTCATATAGATTTCCAAAAATGTACCAAACACCATATTTCCATTCCATTTCGGAATAACCCTTATGTTTCCTTCTTATCGCGAAAAATGAACATCTCCCTTGAGAACAAGATTGCTTCGGGCAGTTTATATATGTACATACACACACATACACAAATATGAACCTTTTCATATGACACTGGCTACCACGGGGGCTTTCTGAGGACAACTATTTCAGAACCAGATATCGAAAGCACTCTCAGAGCATTCCTATTTTATGAGAGTCAGCCTAGATTCTCCTTGTGTAGCAGATGAGCTATGTGGCCACCCCCACCTAAAAAAGAGAGATCCTTTCTGTCCCCCAAATTTAGGAAGCCTCTGTGCAATCAGACCCTGTTCCTGTCTCTGCTTGTGGGGTACAGACTGACTCTCCAGGTCTGCTAAGGGTTCATGGCTACTCCACAGACAAACATTATTTCTCAGAGAAATTCATTTCAATCCCCTGGAAAGACCTTATGTTGATCTGTGGTAGAACAAAGTCTATTCGTTCCCCAGTGGAAATGACTTGTGGCTGTGGTAGCTCCAGTAATACGTGGCACAACCTCCGTGTCATGCTTTCCTGACAGGTCAGTAATTAACTTGCATTGCAATTGCTTGCTGCGTCTACCACAGCAGCCATTTACCAAAATAACATTTTAATTTCAGTTTCCTCCCAGATTACATTCCTTTTCTTTTTTTCTCCCAGTGGCTTCTACATCTCTATTAAGTCTCATTTCCCCAGACCACTTCCATAAGCTGAGAGAATGCAATAAAACCCAGTTTCAAAAATGTCAAATATAATGAGAAAGGAAGATCACAGTAAAGGAATTTGATCATAGCCATCCCATTGGGTAACATTGCCTTTGACAGAGCAGGTGTTACATACGGGAGATGTGATAAGAAGACTTTACATTTATTTAAGCAATATCAGGGAATCTGGGAATAGGCTGAGCTGACTGAAAATGGCTGACAGGTCAACTGCTTAGGCAAATTGTAATATTACTATTATTATCCTGGCATGTGTCCATCCTACGTGGAGAGTTCATTTTTAAAAAAATCAAACAAAAACAATAACAATAAGCAAATAAACAAACAGCAATAAAAGTAGAATATATCCAAAATCTGTATGGTAGGCATTTCTGACATTCACTAAAGTTATTGACACTGTCATATCTCACAGGCACATTAGAAAAATTCTCATAGAAACAAAGCAGCCAGCTTTTAGACCAATGTGTAATGGATCTTCAGCCAGAGAAATGGGCTTGTTGTGTCTCACAGGTTCTACAATAATTAGCAAGAATCTTGCAGTAGAGTTAGGCATAGCGTACTTGTCTACCATGGAGTCTGGTAAGGTTGCAGTAGAGAAGAAACTGGGGAAATTTTCAAGATAAAGGTGTCATTAGGGCTGGTATTGATGATAAATAAAATGTCACTGGAGAAGGGATAATCAGAGCCTCATGGGCTGAGATCACCAAATTCAAAGAAGAAAGACACTTATATCCACATTGAGGTAGAAAGTGGGTAGCTCGGAGGAAAAGCTAAGTAGAGAAATCCAGTAGGGCTAACTCAGGTGAATTGTGCAAGTGCTTTCAAGGAACTTTAACTCGTCTTATAGAGCTTGGAGACAATTGGTTATTTTTTTAAGGTCATTTTGCTTTTCAAAAGATGTGATGTGGAACAATGAGACAGGTCAGTTGGTCAAAGCTCTTTGTTGCACAGGTCTGTGTCCTAACCTTGACACCCAAAACCATGAAGACTGATAACTCAGTCCCAATTATCTTCTGATCACCAGTATGTGCCACAGCACATGCCTAAACACTGCATACACACACACACACACACACACGCACACACTCACACACACATACACACATACACAAACAATTAAGAAACACAAATATAAACATATGTTTCTTCATCTATTTATACATATTATTATCATGATAAGAGAATCATATGACATAAGAAAACAATCCAGGATTCTAGAAAGTATGCTTTGGACATTCAAGTACTTGTGTAATGTGTCTAGGCATCAAACATATACAGAGCAAGATAAGATGTGACAAGAAAGTCAGCATTCTTAGGGATAAAAGTCACATGTAAAATTGCATTGAAGTAAGGACACAGGAAGTGAGATTTGTGGAACTTCTGGTTTCTCCTGATCCTTAGGCTGCTAGGAAAGCATTGAAAAGAGAGGACCAAAGTGTAAGAATGGAGGCAGTTACTATTCAAGACTGGAAAAAATTCTATGGAGAGCTAGTCCCTTAGTACAGAGGAGAACTACATAAGATGTAAGGGAGGCAGTCTTTGGTCTGATTTCTCATGAACTTTGACTTGAAAATGTGAGGGCTTTCAGTTTAGGGAAATGATGACTATCATAAGGAGTGATATAAAGCATCTCTTAAAGAGAACTATCAGCACAGTTGCCTCACAGCCACATGCTAGAAAACATTGGCAAATCAAACAATCTAGATATTTCTAGGGCTAGACATGTGCGATGATCTTTGCTGGAAAGGTATCAAATGCCGATACTGCATTTTAGCCGTTGTTGGTGTCTATTTCCTGGGATTTCTTGTTCTAAGGTAATTTCTGCCCGAAAGGGCTTTGACACTGTGGCAAAGTTCTCTATAAAGCTGGTTAAGTCTAACTATTGATAGCAGTTATACCAGACTTTATCTCTGTCTTTGCCTGGGCAGGGGTCAAATATGCAGAAGTTGCATATTGCACAATTAGTGTTCATCAGTAATTAACAGTGATCAGTAATGTCAATACAGCTGGCATTTGTTTCATCTAGAAAATTTGTTATTGTGTCCATTATTCATTCCATAATGCTGATGTGTCCAATGTCTGGATTGATTGGATTGGATTTCAGTGCCAACAGGGTCTATCTGGGGGGTGGAGACATTGTGACATTCCGTCGTTGTGAGGGATGATTGCCTTATGGCTGTATCATTAAAGGTTTCCAGAGTTGTTTTTAAATATATTTTAAACATAGATATCTCTTTGTTTCAATGAACGTGAAGCATGTTAAGAAGCTGTAAAGGCATGCTTGCCTGTGTGATCATGTCTGTGTTTGTGGCAAAAGTTCAATTACTTGTTACAAGCTGAACAGTTTTGAGAAATCACAGCTAAACATCACACTAGAACACTTGAGATTCACCCAGAGGTCTCTTACAGTAACTACCTCATCACACCAATGGTAACTATGATTCTGTCTTTCTTATTGTGCTTATTTTTTCCTATTGTTCTGTGTCTTTCATCTACTGCTGGGTAGTAATTCTTTACAAATCTTGATTAAATCCATTTCAATTATATTTTTTTCCACTTCAGGGTGGTACTTCATTCCTTCAATGCTATCATTTTATTATCAGGATCCTTAAATTTTCACATTTTTCTAATATATTCTTTCTTCTTTACAATTTTATTTTTCTGTATGAGTGAATGCTGCACACATTTATGGGTACCAAGCATTTGTCTGATGTCCATGGAGGCTATAAGAAGGTATCAGATCCCCTGGTACTGGAGTTACAGGTATGAGTAGGCATATGAATACTAAGAACCAAAAATCATGTCCTCTGTAAGAGCAGTGAGCATTGTAGCTGTTTAGCCGTTCCTCTAGCCCCTCCTTCCTCTCCTGCTCACTAACTTTTTCCTAAATATATCCTGACTAATTCTAGGTTATTCCCAAACTTGTTTGTATTCTATGTTTCACCTTAAGTAATTTTTTGTTTACATTTTTATTTTTAAAACTATAATGTAACTTGGAATAATTTTGTGTTTGGTATGAGATGGGATAAAATTATTGTCCTATGGATAACTCATAGATCTATGTCTGAAGTTTTGACTTAAGTGTTATCTTTAATCTGAACAAAATGAAAAGGGACCATGAGCTAGCAAACCATCTAAAGGAACAGCTTCTAAAGAGCTCTCCTAGCAGCAGGTAGTGACAGTTGAGTGTAAACTGTCAAGTACCAACATTATAAAAAAAAATGGCAGAAGTACCTGGTAAGACTCAGGATCAACAATGGCAGCTGAAGTTACAAGCGGTGGCTATCTAACAAGGGATGGGTAACAGCCAATGGTAATCTCAGAAGAGCAATGCAGAAGCTATCCACTAGGTGGTTCTTTAAAGACATCTACGTCCTGGGGAATGTTTCACATCAAGCTCAGTTATCAACAGAAAAGACTGGCAGTGTTGAAGTAGGACCTGTATACTTGTAAGTGGATAAGGTAACAATTGACCAGGTTACCAGTAGAGGAAGCTATGGTCGGAGACGAGTCAGATACTTAGTGAAGAAGAGGTGGCCTAATGAATGCCTGGCCTTGGAACTATGGTAAAAATGAACTTGATGTCCATTACCAGTTGTTTTCACAACTGCAGCATCCAGTTTCTCTGGAATTGAAGGCTAGTTAAGATTTATCCTAGGAGTTAGAAAGAAAAACAATGCAAGTACAGTTGAAAACCAGCACTTGACTATAACAGAAAAGTGGGAGGGGAGTTATAAAGCAATGGTCTTCAATGATTTATGTCTATAGCTTTAGGCTATTTATAGCTATTAAGATTGTAATCTTAGCCAAATCTTCCACAGTCATTCCAAGTCAGTAAGACTGACAAGGGGATTTGGAAGCCACATTTACCCATCACCCATCAGGGACTCAGATGTTCCTGGATTTAAACTATTTTATAAAGGTTTATAATGTTTCTTTTATATTTGATTATATATGTGTGTGTGTGTGTGCGTGTGTGTGTTTATTTGCATGTGGCCAGTGCAGGCAGAGCCCAGAAGAAGCGATGCGCTCTCCTGGAGGTAGAATTGCAGGTTGCTGTGAGCTCTCCAACGTACATGTTAAGCAACAAGTCCTCTTGACTGCTAAGCATCTCCAGCGTCTCCAGGTTCTATACAGTATTTTTATATAAGTGCTATGCTAAAAATGATCGCTATATCATCCCTAGCTTCATCCCGTTCTTGTTTTAGCTGTAGTTGTTTTATGGGAATGGAAGTTCACTTTAGAGCATGCAGGTGTTGGAATAGTGTCCTTGGGAGGAGGAGAGGCTATGAGAAGAGTTGTAGATGTATGAAAACAGTGTTTCAATATGAGAGTTAGATATTAAAAACAAGCTTTGACCACAAATACCGCTGAAAATTAGTCCTTTCACATAGGAGATAAGCCCAGACATAGCATACCCCAGAATCCACATCTACTGTGCCACCATCTATTCAGTTCAGAGAACTCTGTTACTCTTGGTTTGTGTGCTTCTATCACGGACTTGGGAAATGTGAATGTGTAACAAGTTGATCACTTTCAAAAGATCTCTCCTTGTTAAAAGGCAGAGGAAGGTTGAAAGTGTTCGTCTTGGAAATGCTTTTCTAGAGGCCAAGGAGAGTAAAACGAGGAAAAACTATTGGCCAGTTCACAGTGTCTAAATTGAATTTTCATCCTCTATCTTTGAAAATCCCCCAGTATCCCATTTTCATTGCACATCTTAGGATGTATCCAGCTTTAGCTGGGCTGAGTAGCTGAAGGTCGAGTAGCTGAAGGTCCTCATGCTTTTGTCTCTAGCATCTGTAGTCCCTTCCATTGCTTTGTCAATTATCTTAATTCAGGAACCTTTGGGGAAGGTGGCTGCTCCTTCTAAACCTACCTTTGCTTTGGTTTCCAGAGTACCTGGAACCTCCTGTCAGTTAGAAAACAGAAGTGATGAGGGCGAATACTATACCCTTAACAGAGTTCCAGCTCACTGAACAGTATTGTAATCTTTATTAGTTTATCCAAGCTTCTGTTCTAATTTGGAGAATGGATAACACTTAAAGTTTGAAAAGTATGTACAAGTAACATTGTATGGACTGCGCAGGCTCACTCCCTCTTCTTCTCCCTCCCTCTCCCTCTCCCTCTCCCTCTCC
>NW_021620713.1:1190375-1190834 GCF_004785775.1 Grammomys surdaster | reverse complement strand
TCTCTCTCTCTCTCTCTCTCTCTCTCTCTCTCTCTCTATATATATATATATATATATATATATATATATATACATTCATTAACATTTTTGAGAAAATAGGCTATGAATTTGAAGGAAATCAGGAAGGAAATGTTGGCAGGAGATAAGAAAAAAGAAATATGATGTAATTATAATCTCAAAAATAAAATAATAAAATATACTGGTATGGTGATTTATTTAACATGTTTTGGTAATGCTTTCTTTATTTTCTGAGTGGCTTTACTTGCTTAACCCCTTTGCTATGACCCTTATGAGATACAATGAATCTCATCTATTAATAGACAGTTTATGTGATGAAAGGGGTATGCGTCTACACCCTGGCTACATCACTCACAACATGTCTGGAAAGTATGTGCATGCATGTTTAAGAGTGCTCTCTCTCTCTCTCTCTCTCTCTCTCTCTCTCTCTCTCTCTCTCTC
>NW_021620713.1:995046-1190365 GCF_004785775.1 Grammomys surdaster | reverse complement strand
CTCTCTCTCTCTCTCTCTCTCTCTCTCTCTCTCTCTCTCTCTCTCTCTCCCTCTATCTCTTTGCCTCCCTTCCTCCCCCCTCTGTGTGTGTGTGTGTGTGTGTGTATGTGCACGTGTGCGCGTGTGTGTATACTAGTTTGAACACACAGATTGTGTCAGTGTTTAGATATTGCTACTATAACTACTACATGAGTCATGAAAGCCTTTTGTATACCCTAGAACAGTACATCTACACACATGTAGATATCAGGTGACACTCTATAATATAGATTCGATATTGTATGATTTAAAATGTCAGTTGAAAAAATATATTCTCTATTACTCAGTTAAGTTAAACTTTTGAAGTCATATTTTAATGATTTTAAAATGTTTTGGAGAGAGTTGGCAGCAGAAGAAAATTTATTCTTTCTAGTTAAGAAAATGAACCCAGTCATAAAATCTAGACAGACAAAACAAACTTAAATGAAAAGCTATATATAAACGAATGGTTTCTCAAAAGATAATTCAATGTTTTAACCAATCCCTAAGGATTCTTAAGATGTCTTAAGTGTATGAAAGTTAGTTAGTGACTCTTGTTCCTTCTGTGACACCTGCTCCTGCTTCCATAAGAACAGCTATAAATTAACAAGAGGTGGAAAAGGCAGTCAGTCAGCCAACCAGATTCAGCCCACAGACATATGGTGTTGGGCCTGAACAATGTTTTAAAATGTTTGGAATCAATTTCCAATTGAAAATGAGAGCTGATGTTTATTTTTTTTAAAGTGGTAATTAAAAAAATAGACAGGAAAAAAAAAACCCTTACATATCCTCACTTGAAAAAATCATTAGCATTGACAAAGTGATCCAGATTGTCTGACAGCAGTCAGCTGATGAGGGCTCCTTTTATACCCTTTAGAGAGGATACATTCCCTGTGGCCCCCAGTTTTCTCTCTGAGCAACACTTGCTTGTATGAGCTATCTGGTGTGGGTGTGTTTTTGCTCAAGATACCTGACATCAGTGTACAAAGAAACATTCCTCTTCTGCTGTGCAGTGAGCAGAGTTCCAGCTGCACATTACGTCTCCATATGTTTTTATATTCTACTCTGTAAATTCAAACAGGTAAGTTAGACATGGGGTATGGTGTTTTCAGGACGAACCCTGAATGAGTTTTGTCAAACATCATTTCTTACAGTCTTCTCAGTGTGATTCCTGTCATACAGTAAGAGTATGTTGTGCTCTTTGATATTACAAAGTGATTTCCCACTTTCTCTCTTCTCTTGCTCTGAAATCTTTTGCTGTTCCTATTATATTTGGACAGATACTTGTATCTTGACTTTTTTGTTTGTTTGTTCTTCATTCAAGGTGAGTCCAGTTAACTGTGGGCTTCTTAAAGGCAGACAGTGTGGCCAAAGTTGCTATGTATAGGGTTGCTTTGCAGATGATTGGTGCTGGTCTCCAATTCCATGTCACCAATTCCACCAGCACTATGTGTATGTTCAAGTTTGCTGTTATGTTTTAAATGGTTATGATTCCTGATTGGTGCAAAGTATCATTGCATTACTGTGTTTCATCTCTGCTTCCCACTTACAAGAGCCAAATGCACCCAAGATTGTGTAACAGAGTGAAAGGAAGCCAGAACAATTACTTCATCTTAGTCTCTCCACATCTATGCCATTATTTGTACTCTTTTGCATATCTGCCACACAGACTTGTATCCAGGTTTCTTGTGCCCCACTAGTATGTACCCACCCGATTTCTAATCCCATTTCTTGAAGCCAGATGACTGATCTAGAATCTACTGCCAAGCATCCAAGGAACTTCCGGCTTTCCATGGACAGAAACCCAGCTGCTGACAGTGTTACCTCAGCTCTTGGGTTCCCTAATTAACATAGGGCTCTCATCAGTGTCCCATATTGGTATATGCCATTTCACAATAAGATTGGTATATTCACCTAACCTCGATAATAGAACACTGAGGTGGTTTACTCAGGGTAGAACTGAAACAAGACAAAACAAACTTGTCAACAATTGATATATTGTAGCTCACAATTTCTTTCCTCAATTGTTTTTGTTTTTTTTTCAGACACATCTCTATGGTCTCATCATACCTGCCTCAGGTAGTGCATTTTAAAACTTGGACAAAACTAAAAGTTGTGTAAGCTAAAAGTTAGTAAAGAGAATTCTATACTTTTCTATCTCCCATGTCTTAACTTTTCTATGCTCACTTTAAATTCAGTTCCAAGGATCAGTGACTGGCTACTACTTTTTTGAAAAATAGAGAGTCCTTTAAAATTAAATTCTATTTCTAGCAAAAGCCTGTTTGAGCTTTCTGAAGCAACAGTTCTCTGTTAACAGAAAAGAAACAAAAGAGGAATTGACCCATCTTTTCTCTTCCCTGTACAATCAGGCTGTCCTCCCACATATGGCTGTGTGATGGAAATGAAACTAATAGCAAGGAATTGCCCAGGATGAGTTTCAAAAACTTATAAGAATTCAAATAGAACAAAAAGTATGCTATTCTCATCTTTAGATAAGAATAAAGAGAAGGTAAAGAAAGCCGCAGATTCAAGCAATAATCTAATGACTGCTGCTGCTGTCACGGATACATCCAACCTTTAGATTTTTATTATATAACAACTAGATATGTTTTAAATAGACATTGTTTTCCTTATGTTTCTGTTCTTTTGAGCAAGTTTTCTATCTTACAGAAGAGGAAACACAGGCTTAGAATGATTAAGTAACTCAAAAATTATACTTTTGTAATGCAGGTTTAAAATGTGTGTGTGTGTATGTGTGTGTGTGTGTGTGTGTACATGTGCTTGTATGTGTACATGTGGGAGTGTCTTATACACATGTGCATATGCACATATGTGTATGGGTCTATATGTGTATATAGAAGAATATGTGTTTCCATATTTTGCTAAGATGTTTCTTAAAACATTGCCATTTCATTTTAGAAGGAAAATATCCCATGGTAAAAGTTGAGGGAGCAAATGTCCTGAAGCTAGCACCACAGATGTGATCTAATCCTTGTGGAAACCAGGAAGCAAAAAGACATATATAACAAGGGGCTGAGCCAGGGGCAAATGAGGCCTTCCAGGCATGTTTACAATGGTATGCTTCCTTGAAGCAGGCCAGACTGATGAGGATTCTACCACATCCCAACAGTGTCATTAGCTGAGGACAAAGATTCTAACAGATGATTTTGGGGGAACATTCAAGATCTAAACTGTACCAGCAAATCACAGTTGTAGTTTATAAATTTCTTGTAGTCCATTTGGAGGAGTCTTATGAGTTTTATTCAGTCCTCTATTTCAAAGTTGAATAATATAAACATATAATAAATAAAAAAAATGTTAGTAGATTGCTATTTTGTCATTGTTCATGCTAAATCTTTGAGATACATGCCAGCCGTATTTTAATAATTCTTCAGGTAGTTGTGGCTGGTTGCTATCACATGTGGCCTTAGGATTGAAGGTCTGAGACTAGGCACAGAGACCAGAGGATCAGAAGAAAATCAATAGAAAGAGACACCAATGTAACGGAACCTTCCATTTTTAAAGCTCCACTAAGCAATGCAGCACATGCAGAGAGCAATCAGCTGGTTTGCAAAGATTGAGACACAGCATTAACCAAGCAGGATTCTTTTGGAGGCTTCTAGACCCTATGGAGTGGTATCATGGCACAGTTTGTAACCCCAGCACTTAGGAGAGAGGACTGTGGATGACTAGTACCAGGCTAGCCTAACTCAGGCTATACCATCTAAAACAAGAATCTACTAACAAAATAAACAGAAAAGAAAGAAAAGTCAGAATTGCTTAATTGAAATTGTGTCAGTGAATTGAGTTGGGAACCAGCACATCACATAATGTACAGGCCATGAGTTTCACATTACCCAAAACTAGCCACACACTATGATCCAATTACCAAGTAGCTCTGTATTTTGGAATACTTAACTGTTCAACCTTTGATATTGTATCTTTAAAATGGAACTAGCAACATGTTTACATAATTTTGGTAGATGCCACATATTATTTAGGTCTATTTAAAAAAAAAAGAAAAAAAACACCTTGAAAACCCATAGCTGTGATGGTGATCATTAAGAACAATCACAACTTTATCTTGGGGTAATGTCTAGTTTCTTGATAATCAAGGGCTACTGTGTAATTCTGAGAGCACCATAATACTCTATACAGTATTTCTTGTTTGCATCTGCTTCCTGTAGGAAGATCATCAAGGTGGTGTACTTTAGAGGTAAGTTGCTTGGTTCTGCAGTGTACCAAGTAGAAAGATGAATGTTGGCTGTGCTGCTTCATTGTTGGCTCTTCTAATATGAACATGAAGGTAAAGCAGTAAGATAAAGGAGCAGATACGGAGGTTTCCCTGAACTGAGCACACATAACCTGCCGTTCTCCCTTTTACGGGGCTTCACAGACAAGGCCTTGTTTGTTGTCTCTAAAGCAATAATTAGCTAACAACATTGAAAACATAAAGCTCATACAAGCTTTTAGGAGATTAATCTATAGTAAATATAAAATATTCCATTAATAATCCCTTTTGTAAAAATGCTTAGAATTTATTGGGCAAAAGTTTGGAGTATTTTCTCCTTCATAAATGTTTTCAAGGAGTCTTATGTTCTGATTCTCAAAAGTACTGTCAAATACAATTCATAACCTGAAGCTTGACACAGCGGATCAGGTAGCAATAATCATAGAGTTGGTCAGTGATATTTATTGTAAATATATTCGTAAGTTCTTTTCTATATTTTTCTAATTTTTGGAACCAGAAAATGTCACAAGTCTTCAGAAAACTTTTTCTACTTTTATGGCTCATGGTCATCTTCTCCAGCATTCATTCTTTCACTAGGAGAAGAGTGTTCAATGCTTATTATAAGCAGATATCCTTGTAGGTTTTAAGTAGTTGGCAATAAAAAGAAACGCGAGGTGTATTGAAAATAGACACTGAATAGATGAAAAATAATAGGCATCAGCCTGTAAAGGCAAATGAAAGCAGAGTAATGAGGTCCACTATGAGATTTTGTGTTGCAAACTATGAGAGGGGACTGAATGTAGTTTGAGGCATAGTAGTAATACTTAGACGAGAACTGCATTGTCTATGTCTTCAAAATGTCACTTCAGCTACTCCTTGGGAAAGCCAGGGAGGAGAGCATAGGCCTGCTGCAGTGACGGTAATAGAAATGGCGAAAGTGTGGAGTTGAAGACGAAACATACATCAGGTTGTCCTCTGCTTTGCTCTAATTCCCTCCTACCAAGTGTAGATCTATCAGTCAAAATCTAAGTAACAAATCAATGTTTTATACACCTAAGTACTCAGATACAGTTAAAATAGATCCATTTAAACAATAGCAACGATTAGTAAGGCAGTGTGTTTTAAAACATAATAATTTTATATTTTATTACATATTAGTTTTTCTATGTATTTGTTCTTCAGCAATATCATTAAGGTTAGTAAGATATGGCTCCCTCAAAATGTAGCTAATAATACACTACAGCAAAAAAAAAATTCATTTTTAGTTCAAAAATGCAACCTGAAAGTTTGTAGAATTTCTCAAACTCAACTCTGTGAGTTGAGGAAAACATACACAAATAAGCCTTGCCCCGTGCAACATTTGACCAGAGAGTATGTGAATGGCCTCCATAGGCTCCCAGACTCCTCCCACCACCCTCACCCCTGTTTATAGAAGTGTGTGGGGGGAACTAAGAGGTGCTGTCTGGTAGGAGGAGGTATGTCTCTAGGGGTCAATTTTGAGGTTTTAAAAGCTCTTCCCATTCCCAGTTAATTCTTTCTCTGTCTCTGACTGTCACTCTTGTTCTTTGTCCTTCTATCTCTGCCCTGTGGCTATCATCTCAACAAGCAAATGCTCAGGTACTCAACTACTCTCCCAGCACAATGCCTGCCTGCCTGCTTAGTACTCTGCCATCATGGTCATGGACTCACTCTCTGAAACTAGAAGCAAGCTCTCAATTAAACGCCTTATTTTATAAATTGCTTTTGCCGTGCTGCCTCTTCAGGAACAGAACACGAAGAGTGAATTGATTGGTGTGGTTTTGTCTAAAACTTCATGGCATCGCACATACTTTAGTGTACTCACCTCCCAGAGTTTGGGGTAGGAAACCCATTATACCAACAAACACAGTAATAAAAATAAGTCTAAGAAAGAAGGGACATTTCAATAGAGCCATCAGTGAAACACAAACAGTATGGGGGAAGCTCTGTCTGTAGTCCCCAGAATTTCCTTACAGCTCAGGGAGTAGAATGGGTTTAGAGGAAAAAGAAGGAAGAAGGAGGGGAAGTGAGGAAAATTCGAGGTTGCTCCAGGTAGACAGAGAGATGGTGCAATAATTATGTACGATGGAAGAAGAGTATCGTGAGTTGAGGGACAATGGCAGTGCTTAAGTAACTACTTTGGTTTGTTTTTGCAAGATCCTGTGTGTGTGTGTGTGTGTGTGTGTGTGAGAGAGAGAGAGAGAGAGAGAGAGAGAGAGAGAGAGAGAGAGAGAGAGAGAGATGTTCTTCCCAGCAGGAGTGTATAGGTATAGAGTTCAAGAGTTCAGTAGACAACTTTCTGATGTTGGGTCTAATTTTCCACTTTGTTTTCTTAAGATAGAGTTTCTCTTTGTCTCTGCTTCACTGTGTTCTTCAGGCTAGCTGATCCATGGGCTTCTGGGTGACTCTCCTGTTTCACTCTCACTAAGATTACAGACCCATGTGTTTCTGACATGGGTTCTGGGGATTGGAATTTAAATGTGCCGACTTCTTTAGCAAGCTTTTGAACAACCGCTCTCTTATAGCTAGGTCAAAAGACTCTTTTGGTATAGTTATTTTGACTCGCTGCGGACACTCATGGAGAGATGATTGCTAATCAATTGCATTTACAGTTTTAGTGCTATGAACAAAGGTTTTGTCTGAAGACCTAATTAGTATATAGATAGGATTTAAAGTCACAGAACTAAAGATTACCTAGAAAGAAATATCTATGACAAAACTAAGTGTACATCCCAAGACTAGATTTCAGTGTTTACAGAACGAAATGGTGGAGTAAAGTCCATAAAAGATACTAAGAATGATCATTCACCCAAATTAGTCAGAAGGAAAACAGATCAGGACACCCTGTGAAACCAAAAGAGAGGTTACAGGACAGGAGGGATCTGAAACATCAATATGCACAGTATGCGGTATGTGCAGTGTGTTCAGTGTGTGCAGTGTGTGCAGCGAGTGCAGCATTGCAGTGTGGGCAGTACGTGCAGTGTGTACGGAGTATGCAGTGTGTATAGTATGAGCAGTGTGCACAGCAAGTGCAGTATGTTCAGCATGTGCAGTGTGTGAAGTGTGTGAAGTGTGTGCAGTAGTGTTCAGTGTGTGCAGTGTGGGCAGTGTGGACAGTGTGTGCAGTGTGTGCAGTGTGTGCAGTGTGTGTAGTGTGGGCAGTATTGCAGTGTGTGCAGTGCGGGCAGTGTGTGCAGCATGTGTGGCATGTGCAATATGCAGGGCACTTGCAGTATGTGCAGCATATGCAATATTATACTGTGTGTAGTGTGTGTAGTGTGTTCAGTATTGCAGTATGTGCAGTGTGTATAGTGTGTACAGTGTGCTCAGTGTATGCACTGTGTGCAGTGTTACAGTATGTGCAGTATGTACAATGTGTGCAGTATGTGCAGCTCAGAAACTAGATAAAATGGAAGTACAGCGACCACTATATGTTCAAGTGAAGAGCTTTGGGGGTCTATCTGTAGTGTTTTAATGCTCATGAGAAATTAGGTTTATACACATAAATTTATGTTCATAGTCTTACGTTTGTATGTCTCTTCACTGTTTAAAATTTCCATTGCCTGGAACACGTATCTAATATTTGTTACACCAATAATGCTCACCACTTTACAGGATATAATTTTGAAGCTGAAGTTAATTATAGATTTTAATAGAAAAAAATCTACTAAATAATATACAATTTGATCTGAATGAGATAACTAGCCTTGACAAAATAGAGAATCTCCTTGGGGATGGGTTTCTGGGAATGTCTATGTGGGGTTATCTTGAGTATATTCAACCTGATATGGGAAGACCCATCTTAATTGTTGGGGGAACATTACTTGGGCAGAAGATACTGGGCTATAGGAGATGGCAAATGTGTTCAGTACTAGAAAGCACACATTCATTCATTTGCTCTCTGATTCTTTGCCGTGGACACAGAGTTAGTTGCTGTCTCAAGCTCCTGGCATTGTGACTTCCTCTACAATGATGGTCTATAACATTGAGTCCTGAGCTGAAATAAACCTTTTCCCTCTAAGTTACTTTCCTCAGAGTATCTCATCATAGCAGTAGGGATAAGGCCACTGAGGATGGTGGTTCATGGATGTGTTCCCAGAACACATGAGGGTGAGGTAAGATGACTGGCATAAGTTAGAGGCCAACCTGGCCTACATAAGGGAGTCTGGCAAAGGCTACACAAAAACTTTGAGGCCTGCCTTGCCTATGTTGTAAAACTATATCTAAGAATCTTTTACTTTTTAAAAATAAAACCTACAATTGTATTGTGTTATCGACCAGGGCCGTTTTTAAATAAAATGTTCCATCTGGTTTTTGGCACCTGGAAGTACTCACTGTCATCAGATGAGCTTCCAACTGTTTCAGGGAAGACAGAAACTAGGAAGCATGAATTCCCTCAACTTCCTCTCCTCATTTCATCTTATCTATAGCCAATTCATCTACATTCAAACTCATTAAAGCCTGCTTCCTTCTGTTTAAGGTTATTTATCTACTTGAGCTAGTGATTACACCCATCTGTCTCTGGCTCCTTTGAGACCTGTTGGGTTTCTGGATGTATTGTTTTATTTGCATTCTTTCTCTCCTTCCTTTGAGCATTCACAGTGCAATCTCCCCCTCAATAGTCTTTAGAAAAATTTGTTGGATGCTATGCTATCCTTGGTTTGGTTTCTTACTTTCTTCAAGATCTCATGCCCAGGCTGGAGTGTCACTAGTTGTTCATTTATTTGTTTGCTTGTTTGTTTTAATTATGCAGTCCAGAACAAACTCCCTCCTTTACAGTGAAAACAGATATGATTTTTTAAAAACAAACACAACTTCAATCATAATAGCAGAGATAGCACACAAAACTAGATCAAGATACAATTTTGTTAGTTTATGAAATCTGAGAAGCAGGAGCATGCAGTCTGTCTGCTGAGGTCCCCCTCTGACTGCAGAAGCTGAGGCAGCCAGAGGCATTCTCTCTGCAGCTTCTCCTGTTGGTCTCATGAAGTGTGGATAGGAACACAAAAGTTACAAGGACATGACGAATGTCCTAAGTTGTCATTAAGTTCAGCCTGTCTGCAAATTCCAAGGAGTACAGCACTCAACAGCGAGAAAAATTGAAGAAGCAGACTAATGCTCGCACAAGGAAACCCACTATCTGCCACAGTGGAGTCTTCAGCAGGGACACTGCCACTCACAGCTGCTGTCATCTCTGAGTTGCTGTGCTTAGCAGGTGGATGCCAGGTGCATTTCCTGATGGTCCAGCCATCCCTCTGCCCTCCACTTGCATTACATCACTTTTCAGCAGCCCTGGACCCTTCATTCCTGCTTTGAGATTGTCTGCCCTTGTCTGTGTTTGCAAAGTATGATACATCCATTTCCTTCTCTTTAGAAACCCACCATAAACCTCCCTCACAATTTCCCTGAATTATCTGACAGGAAAAGTCAGATGGTGTAAATACTAGTAAATACTTGTCACGAATTCTTTCTAGTTTGTGGCCTGGCAAACAGCAATAGCAGCAAAGTTTTGAATGGGTTTATGAGTCCAGATTGAACATGCTCTGTACCGTTTTGTAGTAACTAATATGCTTAATTTGCATTGTAATAAGAAAACTTTTTGAGCACTGGCTTTTCTTGCAGAGGACTGGGGTTCTGTTCCTAGGATTCACAACTGTCTGTAACTCCAGTTTCCGGGGATCTGGCACCCGTTTTTGTCCTCTGCATCATGGCTGTCACATGATGTGCAGACATACACACAGGCAAAACTCTTATACACGTAAAATAGAAGCAAATAAATCTTTCAAAATATGATAGCTTTTGTTCTAGATTATAATAAACCTCACAATGTTCAAAGTGTGTTTGCATAAATGGCTGTTGAAAATATTTTCAATTCAGTTTCCTGCAAGCTCTTATTTTACTCAGACCTTTCTTTAATGTATTTCTGTCTAAGTATACCTTTGGAGAAGTTGGGAGCAATACTTTCAAATGCAACCATTTGTGATGCTGAAATGATATCCTGTGGTTTTTGAGAAGCATAATAACCCTTCTGGGAAAGTGCTTCATTTCCTAATTCAGCAGAATATTTCTGTCTGAGGAAGACCATGTGCTACAGGTGTAGACTCATTGGGTGAGATAGGACCTGAGTTTAAATTCCAGGGCTCTTGTATCTGATACTAGTGAATGAAGTCATATACAAACTTTAGGTTTAACTGTAGCGATGGGAAAGTATTCTTTTGCCATCAAGTTTGCAGAAAGGATAAAACAATAGCCTGAAGCTCTGCTGTTGAGTCAATGATAATTTCTGCAGACTATTTATAGAAGGTATGAAGACCTAATCCTGAGAGTTGCAGGGGAGATCCTGGATCCTGCTATTCCTGACCTTGTGTTCTCTGGAACTGTTGCGAGTCAAGCACTCTCACGATACATGGGCTAGCTTCGCATCATCAGCAACAAAAAGAATTGTGTCTGCTATCAGGTAAGATTCATAAAAATTATAAATTCATTTCCTACTTTTGTCATATAATATGTATTTCAGAATATAAAATTTTGATATCCAAACAGTTCATTTCAGAGCCTTAAAAACTTAAAATAACAAAACAAAACACATCTTTAATCAGGGCAAATGGTTTGGTAGGTAAAGTCCTTACTACCCAAGCATGAAGATCAGGATTTAGATCTCCAGCTTCCACATAAAAACTCAGAAACTGTGTCCTGGGTTTGTAATCTAAGTACTGGAAGGCAGAGATGGGAGGATGTCTGGAGTTCTCTAGACATCCAGTATAGCTTAGTAGGTGAGCTTCACGGTCACGGAGTCGTGTGACTGAGAAGAATTAAGGAGGACATGTGACTTCTGGCCTATACACAAACACAAACATGAGTGAGCAGGCAGACACATACACGTATGTGCACCTTCACAAGTACACTTGCATGTACACATACATCACACTCGTTCACTCACAAAAACCTACACCTACATCATGCCAAGCATGTTGTGTATGAAAACACCAACATTTTCTGAAGCTATATTGCAGACGATTTTCATTAGCTGTGTAAAGTATTCCTTGTGCAGGAACCGTTTATAGAGATGAGTATATCTCTGAGAGAGATCCTTGTTAGACACTTTCAGAAATTCTGTCTTTAAATATCATAGGTTGGACTAGGGGTAGCAAGACACTCTGTCCTGGACTATTTCCAACTGGTTATCACATGCCATTTTTTTAAAAAACAAGACTAGAAGTTATCAACATTAAAATGGTCATTTGGAGCCTGTTATCTGGGAGATCATATTAGAGCTATGCTTGGCAGAGAAGGCCTGGCAAGGACATCAAAACTATGTATCCTTTCTTTAAAGGACAAGGATGCTTGCCTTAGAGTCCCTATGTTCTGTATCATGGGATAAGTAAACTCTGGGATTCTAGATGAGACACTGTATGGAACACACAATGACAGAAGGACTAGAATTAGCAAAGGGAGGATACACAGGAAAAACTTTTTTCTTTCTGAATCTGACTGACCCCAAATAATAAGCATGGTGTTCTTTACCAGCTTTGCTCTGCAGTGAGTTTAAAAATAAAATTCTCTGTCTTGTTTCATTTCACTAAAGCTTACCTAGCTATTCAACGTATACACAGACAGAATGATCTGGAATTACTCATTTGTAATCAAGTCCCTTAAGATTTGGTCCAAACAGTCCAGAATCTATGCATCATTGTTTTGAAAAACAGATCTGAAGTCATCAGTTTGTGTATCTTCACTTGCTGCTTTGTCTACATCCCTCTCAAACTGTCTGAATTTGTCCTTCATTTCATTTCAACATCTGATATTAACAGTATCTGCAAAAACACTTATTACAAATAATTTGGTTTTCAATTATATTCAATATTTTAAACCTTAATAGTCTTTTTCTTACTTCAGATGTTTGCCTGAACATTCACTTTTTGCTACTGTGTGGTTTCTATCACCTCTATTCATGTGCTGTTCTTTTCATAACACAATGAATTCAGCAATAATGTATCAACAAAAATTATCTGAAGAATACAGCTCAGGATGTGAAGTCTTAGCAGCGCAATATTGAAGACAGATTTAAATACTGCTTTCCATGGAGAGGAAATACAACAAATTGAAATTCTAATCAGAATATCAAAGCAAATATATATTACCAAGATCTTCTGACATGCTAACAATAAAAAGTATTGGATACCACATCTCTAATCTTTATTTTTCTGTAATCATTTTAACAGTCAACAAGTAGCTAGCTTCGGTGTGGACAATTGAAGAGAGCTTAAAATGCATTGTGACATGAGTGTGTCAGCCTGCTGAGTAATTTCCTTTAAAACTGACCATGTCAAAAAAAATTATAAGTGTTTTTCAGTAGAGCACAATAAAAGAAAAAAGATTGTTGCCATTTATCAAGAAGGTAACCATTTTTAATAACCCCCTATATGTGCATTGTGGGGTATCACTTCCTTATCCACCAGCACGATAAAATAATATTAGGGACAAGGGGATCATATCTATACTTTTATTATTTTTTCAAAACTCTCCAGTTAGATTTGTTTAGGTATTTGTCTCAGATTAGCAACATGTCGATGATATCTGTACCCACATTAGAACGTACAGAGACATTGCCACAATGTCAGTAGCTAAGAAAAGCTCTTGCTGGTTTCCAATGAGCAAATACTTTTCATTTCAAAGACTTATTATTTCAAAATACTTCAAAATACAGTTACCTTAAACGACAAAAGGATGCCATCAAGTGAGGCCTCTTCCCAGAAACAGCCTCCAGTGAAATCAGGTGAAACTTTTGTTTTCAACATAAGTGTCTATTTATGAATTAGAAAATTGGCCTGATGTTATCCAACTCAACACATAAATGTTAGGGGAAATACTCAGTTGTGACGGAACTTATCTTTTTAGGTGATAAAACTTTCTTGCTCCTTAGTGGCTATTTTGCCAGGCTATGTTTGAGAGCCTTCTTATAGCTTTTTACATAATGCCCAAAAATGATTATTTTTCACACCAAAATTTAAGAATCCCTTTCCTATTGTTATTTATATTGCCCCTTTTCTCTCGTTATCTGAATTGTAGATAATGCGAGTTTTAAAGTAGCTATCAGTTAAGGGTGCATGGTCTCATGTATTTTACTAACAGTTACTTTTAAAAGGACTTTCAATCTAAAACTTTTCTTTTTTTTTTTTTTTTTTTATTGGATGTTTTATTTACATTTCATATGTTGTCCCCTTACCCCATCCCCCACCCACCCAGGAACCCCCAATCCCCTCACACCTCCTCCTTCTTCTTTGTGGATGTAACCTCTATCTACCCCCCCACTCCCACCTCCCCACCCTCAAAACTCCCACCCCCTGAGACTGAAGGAGCTGAAAGGATTTGTGGCCCCATGAGGAGAGCAACAATACCAACCAACCACAGCTCCCAGGGTCTAAACCACCAGCCTGGGAGCACTTATGGAGGGATCCAGGGCCTTAGCTGAATATATAAGAGTGGAGGGCCCTGCTGGGCACAGGTGGAAGATGAGATCCTTGACCTCATGAAAACTTTTCTATACTTAGCCTTTAACATGTAAGTCTAAAATCGTAAAGATGCTAGCATAATGTTTCCATAAAGGAACTATGAATTTGTCAGTTACAGTTATAAAAAAAACACACTTTTCTTCACTGAAGGAAACAAGCTGATGTTTGGCTCACAGGTAAGAGCAGTGCATTCTGTAGAAATGATTATACATTCATACCAGCAATACTTTCAAGTAGTTAACACACAGTACAAAGATAAGGTTACATACCTTTCCTCCATGGTGACTTGCTAGTAAAACTGCCATCAACTCCTTTTAGCGACTCTTTCAACAAAACGGAAAGGAGTAAGGTCACGTGTCCTAAAGGGAGGCCTGTGCTAGTTGCTGTTTAATTTCAGTACTTAAGAAAAAAAAAGGCGGGGGCAAAGGGTGAGCAGAGACTTTAAAAACAACCCACTTCCTGGGTACATGCAGTAAACCACATTATTCCCCTTAGAGTCTGCCTTGCAGTCAGTCCACAATATCATTATTTATCCATGGTACAGTCAGTTTTAAAGTGTCGTCGTATATTTATATGGGGTGCATCAAGTTTAATCTAAAGGAGAAAATGTGATTAAAATTTTAGCTACTGAGTTGGGTTGGGTCAGGGGAGGAACTAGCTGTCAAGAAGAGTGGAAACTTCCTCTTTCTCTATCTTCTAGTCAGGCCTTAAAAACAGTCTTTCCTGGGTTAGCTTATGCATGTTCATGCTATCAGAAAGCACTGCATATCTATTGGGAAACCAAAACCTCAGTTCTAACCCAGTGCTGGTGCTTGCCACACTTGTGGCTAGACATATAAGAGCTTACTTGGGTTAAATGCAGGTGCATCAGAACTTTAGAGCATACAGCTCAGAGCCAGCAGGTGCCCCAGGTGTGGGGGTAGCTGAGAGTACCTGCTATAGCACTGGACATAAATGAGGCTTCACCCTGGCACATTCTCTCTGAGTTTCCCAAGCTGTTCTGAAATGTTTTGATGAACATTTACACTAATTGCACAATTGGTCCAAGGACTGTCCTTTGGGCAAGTGCCTGTCCCTCTGATGGCAAGCTTCAGCTGATCTCAGGAACATCTGCTCAGAGTTATGGAGGTCAGAAAATGATTCCCTTGGTTGCCAGGCTTAGTAAGGTTTTAAGATTTGCAAGATATCACAAAAGGGGATCTGTGGAAGGTTATGTAGGTAAATTGGTGTCCTTATCCCTCTACTTGGAATCCTGTATGACACAGGAGGTAGCTACTTCAGGCTCAGTATCCCCGACTGTTAGGAGTCTCAGCTACAGTCACCTTCACAGACTGCCTGAAACGTCCCCAACTCCAGGTCTCTGACACATCCTAGAACCTCCTCCCCCAGACCAATTTCTCTTCACTCTCCTGACTCTCCCTACACTTGATCTTCCTACACACCATTCCCCTCCCCATCCCCTTTCCCAGTCATTTCCCTCCCTCTATCCACCAATGACTATTTTACTTCTCCTTCTAAGTGAGATTCAAGCATTCTTCCTTGGGCTATTTTTTGTTACTTACCTCCCTTGGGTGTGTTAGATTGTAGCATGAGTATCCTGTACCTTAAGGTTAATATCCAATTATAAATGAGTGTATACCATGCATGTCATTTTGGGTCTGGGTTACCTCACTCAGGATGTTTTCTAGTCCTATCCATTTGTCTACAGATTTCACTATGTTCTTACTTTTAACAGCTGAATAGTATTCCATTGTGTAAATGAACCACACTTTATCCATTCTTTAATTGAGGGACATCTGGATTGTTTCCAGTTTCTGGCTACTATGAATAAAGCTGCTATGAACATAGTGGAGCAAGTGTCTTTGTGGTATGATGGAGTATCTTTTGAGTATATTCCCAGTAGTGGTATAGCTGGGTCTTGTTCCTATTCCCAATTTTCTGAGAAATCATCAAATTGATTTCCAGAGTAGTTATACAAGTTTGCAATCCAACCAGCAACGGAGGAGTGTTCCTCTTGTTCCCACATCCTAGCCAGTATGTGCTATCTCTTGAGTTTTTGATCTTAGTTGTTCTAAGGTGGAATCTTAGAGCTATATTGGTTTGCATTTTTCTGATGACTAAGGATGTTGAACATTTCTTTAAATACTTATTGGCTATTAGAGATTCTTCTGTTGAGAATTCTCTGTTTATCTCTGTACCCCATTTTTTATAGGGTTATTTGGTTTGTTGATGTCTAACTTCCTGATTTTATTATATATTTTGGATATTAGTCCTTTGTTGGATATAGGGTTGGTGAAGATCTTTTCTCAGTCTGTAGGCTGCTGTTTTGTCCTATTGACAGTGTCCTTTACCTTATAGAAGCTTTTCAGTTTCATGAAGTTCCACTTATTGTTGATATTAGTGCCTGAGCTATTGGTGTTCTGCTCAGGAAGTCGTCTTCTGTACCAGTGAGTTCAAGGCTATTCCCCACTTTCTCCTCTAGTATACTTAATGCTTTTGGTTTTATGGTGAGGTCTTTGATCCATCTGGACTTGAGTTTTGTGTGGGGTGATAAATATGTATCTCTTTGAATTCTTCCATATGCAGACATTCAGTTAGATTAGCATCATTTAATGATTTGTTCTTTTTCCCATTGTATGCTTTTGACTATTTTGTCAAAAAAATCAGGTGTCTGTAGGTGTCTGGGTTTATTTCTGGGTCTTTTAATTGATCCCACTGTCTGGCCATTTTTTTTCTATATCAATACCATCAAGTTTTGTTTATTATTTCTCTGTAGGAGCAGAGACTGAGGGAATGGCCAACCAATAACTGGCCAAACTTGGGACTCATCACATGGGCAAGAGCCAATTCCTGACACATTTAATGATACTTTGTTATGCTTGCAGACAGAAGCCTATCATAACTGTCCTCTTAGAGGATCCACCCAGCAGATGACCAAAACATATACAGAGACCCACAGCCAAACTTTTGATGGAGCTCAGAAGTTTTGTGGAAGAGTTGAAGGAAGGATTGAGGAACCTGGAGGGGATTAGGACTCCATTAGAAGACCAACAGAGCCAAGTAACTTGGAATCGTGGGGGTTCCCAGAGACTGAACAACCAACTAAAGAGAATACACGGGTTGTATCTAGGCCCCCTGTGCATATCAGCAGATGTATAGCTTGGTCTTCATGTGGGCCCCCAACAACTACAGTAGGTAGGCTGAATCTGTTGCCTACCTGTGGATCCTGTTCTGGACTGCCTTCTCTGGCCTCAATAGGAGAGAATGTGTCTAGTCCTACAGTGACATTGAGTGTGTGGTGGGTTGGTACCAAAGGGAGCCCTCCATTTTTCTCAGGAGAGAAGGAGAAGATGGGTGTAGGGAGAGGCTGAATGAGGTTGTAGACAAGAAGGAGAGGGGACTGTGATTGGGATATAAAGTGGATAAATAAATTAATTAATGGGAAAAAATAAATAGAATTGTTTCCTTTCAAATGTGTGAGAAAGTAAATCAGAGTCTCTCCTCATCAGATTAATTGAATCAGAGATCTATGGAGTACAGAGTTATTGACGGCTTTACAATGCCATTCAATTCACTGTCCAATGTCCTTCCTGAATGGATCTCCTTAGGTATATGATCCTTGGGGACTTTGCTGAGTGTTCACTCTTGGTTTTCGGGGTTGGTGTGTAAGAAGAATGATGATAGACTCAGGAAAGCTGAATCCAGGAACCGATTTTGATCCTGCTCCTTAACCTTGGCCAAGCCATTTACTTTCCTGAAAACTAGTTATCCACATAATGTATCACAGAGATATAAAAATTCTGCTTTAGGGAGCATAATAAGTAGATTTAACTAATCTGCATATCTTGAAGAACTGTAGATTTGTTAGTTACTGGTCGATTGCTATGAAGCGACATCGTAACCAAAGCAATTCTTATAAAAGAAAGAATCTAATTAAGGGTTTGCTTAAAGTTTCGGAGTGTCAGTCCATTATCAACATGGAAGGGAGCAGACAGTCATGGCACAGGAGCAGTAGCTGAGAGGTTTATATTCTCAAGCACAGTGACCAGCAGGAGCAGCAGCAGCAGCAATAGAGAGGGAGAAGGAGGAGAGGGAGAGGGAGAGGGAGAGGGAGAGGGAGAGGGAGAGGGAGAGGGAGAGGGAGAGGGAGAGGCAGACTGGGCCTACTTCCAGCATTTAAACTCTGCCTACTTTGAGCAATACACCCCATCCTAATCCTTCTCAAACAGTTTTATCAACTGGAGATCAAAATATTCAAATATCTGAGCCTATGGATTCATGAAGCATCCCAAAAATTCAAGACAACTAGTTTTAAGCCTTGGAAATTTTTCTGGCTGGACTTAGAAGTCAAGGATGACCAGCATAAATTGGGTGTCTCTTTAAGAACAAGTATCAATATAATGCATTCAATGTAGTCATAGGTGCATTCTCCATTCACAGGGCTTTGTCTTCTTTTGTTCTCTGAGGAGTGATGAAGGCTCATCATGATTAAGGCTCTAGATCCTGTGCACTCATCGGTAGACAGATTCATTCATTTACAGAGGGAGAAATTAATGAGTTTGCAATGAGCCTCCTATTAGGCCACATGGTTTATGCCTCTTGTGCCCTTGGCATCAATCTTCACAACAGCTTCAGGAGTCAGACACTATTATAATACTGTTTTTACGCTTAAGGAAAATGGGATTTTCAGTATAGAGGAGCCAGAAGTCAAACTCTGAGGCTTTCCTTGGGGTCCTTATTCTAACTGAACAGTCCATCTTGGCACAACTCATTCCACAGAATAGCTCTGAGTGAGTGATAATGAATGCTGAAGTCCCACTTCTGGTATTTTGTTTACACTCTCTAGTGACAGGGGTGGTAGACTTTAAAGTTAGGAGTCATTTTTAGGAGGCATATTGAAGTCAATCTCTCAGACTGTCCTCTAAAATGTAAATGAATATCAAATAAATAAAATGAAGCTCAGTACAAGCAGAACTACACTGTGTTGACAGATGCTAACAGTGGCTGGGCATCCACCTGCCCAGTTCAGTCTACAAATAGACTCAACACCATCCTAATGATAATTGTAATGGGAACTTTTGAAGGAAGACACTAGCAACTATCAGAATTTCTATAGAAATATATATATTACTTGAGTTCATTTTGGAATTAAAGTAATAAGTCAGCTGACTTGCTTTGCTAAATATTAACATGCTACAAAATCAGAGCATTAAAAAGAAATATTGAAATATTAAAACTGGACATAGTGCTTTAGGCCCACAATCTCAGCACTTAGAAATTAGAGGCAAAGAAAACTGAGAGTTAAAGTCTAGCCTTAGCTACATACTGAGTTTGAGGCCAGCCTGAGTTGCATGAGACCCTCTTAAAAGAACAATCAATCAATCATTTAGTTTCTAAATCAATATTATTAACATAGTATAGCAATATATGCAATAATTAGTATAAAAACTAATTACATGAAAAATAATAGGTCACTAATCATATATAAAAGGACAGGTATAAATGGATCTGACCCTACCTTGAACTACATTGCTATGATAGACCCACTGGTACTTGAAGAAAAATGCTCATTCTCATACAGTGAAGTAAATAAACCTAGTTTACTTCCTTAAAGGTTGACTTTCCATTTATACACACACACACTCACACACTAATTATCCATTTCTATTACAAGTACAGCATGAACATAGATTATAGAAAAACAAAAGCCTGGTAGAAAATTATATATTAGAAAACCCTCTAGACAGGTTAATTTGGATAAAAACCAATGGATTCAGATGAGATATTCATGAAGATTGATGGTCTAGTATCCAACTCATTCATGAAGAGAAGTATGATGTCTACAGTAACCACAGCAAAGCAAGTTGTCACAGCTTCCACTGAATTTAAAGGTCTGAATGTGAATGTGTAGAAGACGAAGTGTGCCCATTTTGCTGGTGAGCCTACCAATAGGCCATTGTAATAAGTGATCCAACAAAATTAACACAATAAAATACAGTTTTCTTCAGTGCCCTGACTCTGGTTTTCCATAAGGCTCCCAAAAATTCCTCCTATGGAGTACTTTCACTCCTTCATCACAAGTTAACTGATCTTGATCTTGGCTTTTATGTCTCGGGTAGTACTTACCTGTGCTTCCTGTGCTTTATCTGTGTTTTCAGGGAAAAACAAGTCTTTGGGTCCTTGTGAGTTGAACACTCATGAACACAGGGAAGGGAAGATGAGTGGAGCTGAGCAGCACTGAGAGCATATGAGACAGATGTGGAGACAGAGGAGGAGACATCCTCCTCTGGAGGATGGTGCTTACTGACATTCACCACCACCTACATGCAGTATAGACTTAGAATTTAGCCTCTGAATTTACTGGTGCTAAGATGTAAAAGATTATGTCTTTCCAAATTTCTGATATTCAAAATGTAACCCCTAGGAGTGATGTTTGGGGTTACAGTTTGGGTAAGTGTTTCTATTAAAGGAAACGTCTGAGTATAGCTCACTTCTTCTACCATGTGAGGTCATAACCAGAAGGCAGCATCTGTGGGGAATGTTCCTCACCAGATTCTGATCTTGGTCTTCCCAGCTTGTTTTCTTTAAGCAGCTGAATTTATGCCTAAACAGATAAGGAGAGTGGTTGGTATATTATATTCTAGTTTATAAAGAAATAAATCACTGGGGTATGTTTTGGATATTAAGCATTAATAGAGACAGCAGGAAAGGGTTGATGGTGAAGAATCATATTACCTGAATGAGAGATATCAAAGTCCTTAATGAAGCAAGGAAAGCAGCTTCCTTGGTGGGTGGGACTGAGTTGTTCCTGGCTGGGGGAGATAATCTGTCTGTCATTACTAAAAACTGCCTGGAGTTCTATGAGACCCAGGCCATTATTAAAGGGTGGACTACACTATCACAATTACCCACAGCAGAGATGACTGGGGCATGGACCAAATTGGAGCATCAACAGAGGACAACAGTTTAATTATGGAAGGTGCTGGAAAACAGACTGACCTGTATTTTTGTCTTAAGCGGCAAAGGATACATCAAATGTAGGTGAGACAGAAATGGTCTCAGAGGATCTAGGTGGGTACACTGAAGCACTGAGGCTTCACATAGTGCGATTGACCTCTGAGACACTGCCTATCCTCACAGTGCACTTAACCAGAGTGCCGCTGGACATGAAGGTGAGAGACTAGGGAAAAAGCTGGGCTAATGGTGTCTCTTCAGAAGTCAGCAACATTTAACACTAAACTGTGTGAGTGGATATGAAAGCTTAGAGTGGTACACAGAAAATAGAAAGGGTCAAGATAGGTCCCGGTGCTCAATGTAAAGACTGTAAAAGGAAAAACAAAAACAAACAACAACAACAACAAAACCCAAACAAAGAAAAAAAGAGAGACAAATTTTACTTTAAGGAAGAGAAGGAGTAGTTCAGATTGTCTTTAGATACAGAATGGTGGAGGTCACTGTGACCTTCTTAAAAATAGGTCTTCTTGGATAAGGAGGAAAGAAATTTCATTATACAAAGATGCTGAGGTGGGTCAGAGGGTAAGGGAACTTACTGCCAGTTTTGATGAACTATGTTAAATCCTTGGGATCCACATGGTGAAAGGAGAGAATCAAGTCCTGGAAGATATCCTCTGACCACGAAATATATATCTTAGTGCAAGCAAACACAGGCACATGTATGTGCGCGTACACACACATACACACAGACACACACAAAGACATATAAAATACATATACAACTGCCTATGAATACTTGGAAGAAAGACTTACTTTAATAGATAAAAAACAAGAGCTATGACCACGTTTTAAGGATCTTTTATTTGTCAGAAAATGTTAGAAGTGAGAGGACGATATAATACCCAAGAAAGAAAATGAGTCCACAGGGACTCATTTTATGTTTTATTTTTGTTTGTTTTGTTTTGTTTGTTTGTTTGTTTGTAGACTGGGAAAAGAACACATGAATCCAGAAAATGAGGATTGATAAGAACAAGAAAATGATGATACTTGGAAAGGAAAACAGAGGGAATTGTGGGAAATGTCCTCAAACAGGGGAGAGGTGCCTGCTTGGAAGTAGGTGTTAGGACAAGCCTTGGCCTTGGCTGGGAGTATTCGAAGTCTCAGAAGCAGAGATCCAGGATGAGTTCAGGGCAAGATGAGGAACACAGAGATTTTCCCTGTCTAGAACTTCCACTAGAAGTTCTCTTCTGATTGTCATCAGCATAGGAAAATGGGTAGGAGAACTACCATTCCAGAAAATGAGAAAAAGATTTATAGGTTTTCAGGAAGAGGGGGCAGGAAAACAGTGCAGCAAGGTGAGATTCTGTACTGTCAGAAGCACCAAGGTCAAGCTGTGTCCTGGAGCTTGGACACAGGGTCTTGCAGAGATGTCCTTAACGGCCTAGGGAGCTTCTCAGAGAACGACAGTGATACTTGGGAAGTCTGTGTGGTTTTAAGTTCTGATGTTTGAGGAAAATGTGTGTAAATGTGTGTAAAAATTTTAATTTCTCATACAAGAATAGATAGTAAACATCAGAATCAGATATTGATAGGAGGAAAAATGAAACAATTCTCACAAAAAAGGGGGGTTATATTCTTATGGGGGAAAGAAATCAGATGCACCCAGTCTTTCATTCATTCAACAAACACAAAGCACTTGCTTTGATTTAGACATATCACCAAGATCCAGGGATACAAGTTTTTAGATGTCACTACTGTTGTAGGTGAGGTAAACGTATGAATTGTTAATATATCCAGGAGTAGAACAATTAAGTAAAACAAAGGCTGCAGAGAGCAAGTGTACATGGCTCATTGAAGAGAGATAATGAATTTGATATGGACTCCTTAAGGTGGAAGAGAAGAGAACTTTTGGTTTTCAAGTCTGAAGTCAAAGTTATGTTAATTTTTATGACACAGTGAAGAGAAGACTGTTGTCCATACAATACAAAACAGGCAACTTGCTGGAGCAGTGACTCTGAGGAGAGGAAGCATTGTTGTCAGCTTCACGTTTAGACATCCATAATTAATGGTAATTCGAGAAAAGGGGAACAGATGAAGGCAGGGAAGTGTGACATTTCTGATAAGATAACACATGACACAGGGCCTGGAAACTACTCTGATATATAACCAGATTGCTGAGATCCAGAGAACGGAAAAGCAGAGGCAAAGTTGAACTTGCTTAGGAATCTGAGTTATAACTAAAGAGTCTGTGTGTCTTAAAGCAAAGGTGTCACACAGCATTTGGGGTGTCAAGGTGAGACCGAGGGTTTTATGGGTATTCTACGATCCGTTACTAAGCTGGGCAGCAGGAATGTAAAGATAACAGCATGCAACTCCGTCATTTTTCATCCCCTCACCTCAGTCAAAGCAAGGCAACTGCACCTTGATATATTGTATTCATCTTGCATGTTTGAGTTTTATATCAAGAAAAACTGTATTCCTGTAATTTATTTAAATGTTTACAAAGTAAATTCTCCAGAGGCAACACTGGGCTTAGAATGACCTCTTGTGGGCCTCAGGGCTGTGGTAGATGCACAGCAGTCAGGTCTCAAAAACCGTGGGTCTGCCTTCTGGGCCCCTGGCTCCATTTTGAAAATTCTAAATATTTCACTCTCGGTTGAGAGAAACAGAATCGACAAGAGGTGTATTTATTCTGTAGGTCAGTGGCAACGCAGGCTGTGGTGAAAACTTCCTGTTGCACACCGCCTCCTGAGATGATGCGCTTTGCCTGCAAAGGCAAAGCTATTAGTGAACAAATTAATGCCAAGCACAAAGTCAAGCCGCCTCTCAGAGTGCCAGGGTCCATGGAAATCACCAGTTAACTAAGCCAAGTTGAAAGGAACGAAATCCCCAGGCCAGAGAGTTTCAAATCAGTGAGGGAAGGAGGAGAGGGTTCCAAGGCTCCCTGAAGCTACGAGAAGCCATTGCTGCCTGGAATCCAGACCCGTAGAGTGTCTACAACTGCAACAAAAGCGGAACTTAAAATAGACAAAAACAGGAAAGCTTCTGATCTTGAGGCAGAGCAAAAGTTGAAGAGAAACTGAAAATGAGTTCATGCTGAGGCGCTAAAATTACAGTCACTGGTCTCATATTTGAAACCCAAAGGTAGGACTCAACGTTAAACAGCTTTCAAGGCAGGGAAAACTTCTCTGCCCTTTTCGAGAAGCAAATGAGAAGTTTCTGGGCAGCAAACACTTTACTCGAACGAAAGAGCTCAGCAGTCTGCCCGAACACCAGCATTAACAGGTGTCAACCCAATGTAAAAATGCCCTCTTATCAAGAAACCCGTCAACCTTTCCCAAAGTCTGTAATAAAAAACAAACAAACAAAACAACAACAAAAAACAAAGAAAAGAACAAAACAAACAAACAAACCAACCAAACAAAAACCACAAGGAATAGATCCTTAAATTAGATATCAAAGAAAACCTAGGTTTTGGTAGGCAGCTAAAACGGACTGACTGTTGCTTTGGGGTCCTCTGGGGGCTCTGACCAACAGCTCTGACACAGAATCTTTCCCTTAGTGCTGGGGACTGTTTCTCCTCACTGTTTTCAAAATAGTTACGTTTCCAAGTAGTTTCCTCCTTCAGCCTTTGTTTTGGTTAGCCATCCTCCTTTGCTCTTCCCCAGCCCCCGCCCCCTCAGTGCTTACTGGCACCTGTCTCCAGTACACCGCCTCACCCCCGCCCTCACTCCACCCCCACCCGCACCCCACCCCCATCCTTTATCTACTTTCCTCTCATCTAGATTCCACTTTTTTTCTGTCTCTTAAAACAGAAAAAACTGTAAAGCATTTGCATTCTCTATTCTTCAGCTGATAGTCACCTACCCTTTGTCCATTCCCTAGCTATGGTGGCTACAGCAGCCAAGAGTGTGGATCTGCAAACAGCAGTATACTAAGGTGGCACATTCTTTATGTGTGTGTCCAACAGTGCTATGGCTGGGGCAGATGGTAGCTATGGTTTTAGTTCTTTGAGAAACCTACGGATAGGTTTCCAAAGTGGATGCACTAGTTTAAACTCTGATCAAATGTAAATGTTTCTGCTATCCACATCCTTACAGTCCTTTGAGTTCCTAATGTTGACCATGCAAGTGGGAGTGCAGTAGCCTCTTAACGTTCCTCAGATCCGCATTTCCCTCATGACTGAGAATGTTGAACTCTTTGTTAAGTGTCAGTTAGCCATTTGTATTTTTCATTTTGACAGCTCTGCTTAGTTCCACAGCCCATTTTTAATCCACATTTAAATCAAAATTCTCTGAGAATTTTGATTTGTATTCATACTGACTCCTCTGGCTAACGCCGCCACTTTTGACTCACTTTGTCTTCTCTCTTTCTTTGTATCAATCAAATCCAGGTTTTGCTGTACATAACTTCACAGGTCTGGAATCATCCACTGTTGGTTGCATGATCAACTTAACATGGGCCACACACCCCAAAGACATTAACTGTGAGTCCTTCAACTTTTTTGCTTACTTCAGACAGAGTTTTGATGGACTCTGTGAGTTTTTCCTTCACTAGATTATATAATCTGAAAAAAACTCACTTAACTATTTTCTTATCTGAGTGCCCTATCTTCCTTCCTTTCTCCCTTCTTTCCTCCCTCCCTCCCTTCCTCCCTCCCTCATTCATTCATTCATTCATTCATTCATTCATTCATTCATTCATTCATTCTCTTGCCAATTGCTCTAGCTAGGATTTTCAATAACACAGTGAACAGAAGTAGCAGAGATGTAGGAGGAAATTCCCTAATTGTTTCATTGGGTAAATAAAGATAGCAGACGCTAATCTCAGGCCAAGATACAGAGGCAGGTTTTCCAGGTCCCAGGAGGGAGAGGAGATGATATAGAAAATAGTCTTCTTAGCCAGAGTGTGGAGTGGAGAAGAGGAACACTATGTAGGCCTGGGGATTATTAGGCCTGGTGGTGGTCTCTTCCACCAGAAGAATTCCAACATAGAATAGCTAATGAGTTTAGGAATATAGATTTCTTGTCATTAAGATTGTCTGGTGTTTTCCATTCACGATGATTCAGGTGGGCAAGAGAGAGGCCAATCATTGGCAGTTGGTTGGCAGAGCAAAAGCTGGGGCAGTTGACTGATGAAACTCAAGAGGTAGCTCCAGGTGTTCTCAAGAGCCGAGATTTCAGGAAAGCATTAGCTAGCCTTGAGAGCTGAATGAGGCCATGTGGTCTTAGAGGCTGGTGGAGCCAGCCAGGGGAGGCTGAGAGACCACCACCATGGGTGAAGCTCTTGAAAACGAGCTAGCATGGATTATAAAATTATACATAACACAGAGAGAACTCTCCTTGGTTGAATATGATGCCAGCAATGATGCACATGGTCTTCCTATTGTTGAGAGACATTCCATCTACATGTACCTGGCTGATAGCTTTTTTTTCTTCATCAAAATGCCTATCATTTATTACATGTTTTTAAAAGTCAATATAAATCAATATCAGGTAGTTCTTGAACATATACTAAGACATTTCTACCCGAGAACAGCATAACATAGTGGGCAATATCATGATGTCCTGCACTTTGCTTTTTAAAACAATATGTAAGGAAAGCCTTTTTGCATTAAAGTTTATACTCTAAGCTTTAACTGTCTGTGTGAAACTCTCTTTCACACATGGGTTCTTTAAGTTTTATAAGTAAAGTTTGAATTATTATTTCAACATTTCAGGTTATAATTTCTAGCTAGTGTATTTAACACAGAAACACAACAGAAGCATATCTGGTATGTTAGCTTCAAATGTAATCTAAAGATCTCTGTGAAAGAACAAAATAATGAAGCTAAAGAGACTTGATTTTCTCTTCTAGGATTCATCAAGGGCCTGTCCTGACTGGTGGAACACAGAAGTTCCTCCCATGCTAGATACAACCCATCTACACAGCCAAATCAGGCACACTCTTACAACAATGGGCTGGGTGCTCCCTGTATCAATTCCTAATTAAGAAAAGTCCCTGTAGGCTTGCCTGCCTACAACCCAAACTTATGGAGGTATTTTTGCAACTAGAGTTCCCTCCTCTCAAATGATTCTAGTTTGTGTGAAGTTGACATAAAACTAAATAGCACAAACACTAAAATTAAAACAAACAGAAAGGAGATATACAGAGAATCTAAGACATCATGAAAAGACAAACATCTGAATAATAGACAGAGATAGGGAGAAGAAGGGCATAGACCAGATCTTCAACAAGATCCTAGAAGATAACTTCCTCAAACCAAAGAAAGATACACCAATACAGATGAAAGAAACACAGAGAATGCCAAATTGGAGGCCAGAAAAGAGAATACCCATGGTACATCACAGTTAAAACTATAAGTATACAGAAAAAAAAATGTATCATGAAAGCTGTAAGAGAAACAGTCATATACAAAGAAAAAACAATCAGAATTACAGTTGATTTCTCAGTGAAATCTTCACAAGTCATAGGATCCTGGGGCAATGCATTCTAAGTCCTAAAATACCACAAGGGCAAGCATAGACTAAGAACACATAGGAAAACTACCTACCATAAAATAAAGAGAAAGAAAAGTGTTTCACAGTATGAACAACCTAAAAAATTATAACCAACTGACCAAACTTAAAGAGAAGACAAGAAGCAATATTTGAGGCTGAAGAAAAGAATGAGTATGACAGATTGTAGATAGAAATACAAAGACACAATCATTAAAACACAGTATTACTTGGAATACAACATGAATTAAAAAAACACATAAAGACCAAAAATAACACACACATTTCAATAATAACTTTAGATACCAAAAGTCTCAATTCTCCAATCAAAAGACACAGACAGACTAAACAAAATCTATCATCTATCTATCTATCTATCTATCTATCTATCTATCCATCCATCCATCCATCCATCCATCCATCCATCCATCATCTATTGTCTACAAGAAATATAACTTAGTGAGCTTTAGACATAGGCATCACCACAGGGTCAAATAGGGAAAAGTGCACAAAAAAGATCAAGAGGCAGACAAGAATTGCTATCCTAATATGTGACAGATTTCAAACTAAAACTAATGAGAAGAAATAAACAGCGGTACTTCTACACAAGGGACAAGATAACCAAGAACATACTACTGTTCTAAATATATACACACAAAATTCCTATGTTTTCAATTTTGTAAAAAATTACTACTGGATTTAAAGAATTAATCTAACATCTACTCATTAATTGTATGTTATTTCAACATCCAACTTTCTCCAGTAAACCGGCCACCAGTATTAAAAAAGAACAAAAACAAAAACCAAAACCACCAAACACCAAAGCAAAACAAAAAACAAACAAAAAAGAGAAACACTAGAATTAACTGACTAATCAATGGACATTGAAATGTGGTCCATGTACACTATGGGATATTATTCAGCTGTAAGAAAATCTTGAACTTTTCAGGTACATGAGTGGAACTTGATAAGATCATACTGAGTAACCCAAAGCCAGAAATACAAATATTACAATTTCTTTCTCTTTTAAGGCAACTAGCTCTGAATCATTAGGTGTGAGTACATATCCTGGAGAGACTGCAGAAATAAGTAAAGTGGAGAAAGACCATTAGCAGGGTAGGAGGTTGGGTTGGCAATAAAAATGGAAATATTAGAATACAAGTGATGTGGCCGAGAAAATGAGGGAAACGTGGTAGGTGCCCAAATTAGGGAGGGCTAGAGAGAGAGCTACCGAATATCTAGAAAGGAGGGTAAAATAACAGTAAGGATTACCAAAATGTCATAAGAAATCATACTATTTACTACCTCAAAAAAAACCCTACAGTACACTAAGTCTGTATATAAATGCACATATATAATTTAAATGAAATTCTCTCATCTGAACTGATTATGCTCCCTTCAAGAGCAAAGAGCCATCTAACAAAACCCAACATCAGGAGTGAATAGACCTCCTTAGAGTTATTGGTTCAGGTTTCCAAGAGAATCCAAAAAACATTACAGGTTATTGTTATTGCCTTTGGATGTACCCTATCAGAAGTGGAAGGTACATTTTTACTGCTGAAAATACCACACACTTCATAAACAGGCTCCAGAATGCCCTGAGCTAGAACTGACTGGTATATCTCATCCCGGAAGGACTAGCTTTCATTGTCTCAAAAGGTGCCAGGAAAGTTTCTGAAGGAGATCTGATGATTTGATTATGAATGACCCACATAATCAGATATATTTGAATGTGTAGTCATCAGAGGGCGTCACTACTGAAAATGATTAGGAGGTATATCCTTGTGAGAGGAAGTATGTCATTGAGGGTGGGCTTTGATGTTTTAGAAGCCCAAGTCAGGACTCTTGTCTGACTTGTCTCTCTGCCCTTCCTGTTGCTTGGAAATCCAGATGTAGAACTCTCAGCCACTCTCAACTCTTTCCAGCACTGTCTGCCTGCATACTGCCTTGCTTCCCATAATAATGATAATAGATTAAACTTCTGAAAATGTAAGCAAGCCCCAAGAAAATGCTTCTCTTTTACAGGAGCTGCCATAATCAGGGAATCTCTTTACAGCACTAGAGCACTAACTAAGGTTGCAGGGAAGTAGCCACAGTCCTACCCAACTATGATATCTATGAACCAGAACAATAATCAGTATGGCTGATTACCTGATTATCATGGTAATAGCCCTAAGAGTACAAGTACATCTTAGACATCATCAACAGCTCTCTAATTGGAATGTAAGACATGCTCAACAAGAGGGAAATCATTTTTGGTACTAGAAACCTTGCCAGCTACCAGGAGCTAGTGGAGTCATGGATTTTGGAGGAGAAGCTATGACTGCCATTTTACTAAATTCTCATAATTCCTATCTACTACATTCTAAATATTTGTCTTTATATCCCCAAAAAGTATAGTCCTCAGATCTCATCAAGAAAACTTCTCTGTGAAACAGACCCAGAACATTACAAAAAACCATAGCCAACCAAAATGCAGAGATATGGAGCTTAGCCTCAAGAAATACATCTACAAAATGATCCTGACTCTAAGGCTCAGGGAACAGTTTGGAACAGAGGAAGGGGAAATTAAAAATAACCAGGGCAACAAGGAGTTTTCTGTGAGACTATGTCTCTAAAGTGGATTCAGGAAAGCCCAGGAGACCTTAAGCCTTATGGTAGTTTGAATATGCTTGTCCCAGGGAATGGCACTATTAGAAGTTGTAGCCTTATTGGAATTGGTGTGGCCTTGTTGGAAGAAGCGTGTCACTCTGGGGTGAGCAATGAGACCTTTCTCCTAACCACATGGGAGCCAGTCTTCTCCTAGCAGCCTTCAGATGAAGATGTAGAACTCGCTGCTCCTCCTGTGCCATTCCTGGCTGGATGCTGCCATACTCCCACCTTGATGATAATGGACTGAACCTCCCAACCTATAAGCCAGCCTCAATTAAATATCCTTATAAGCATTGCCTTGGTCACAGTGTCTGTTCGCAGCAGTAAAACTCTAACTAAGACAACCATACATAGTGAACTACAGGAAACTAAGCAATGGTGAAGGGAAGAAAAATAAAAGTCTTCCCAGAAGAACACACCAATCATTTATGCAATGTGAAATGATCAGTCATGAAAGCGTATGCACAAGTCACATGATAGGATTTGAGCAGTCTGTACTCATGTACTGGGAATATTATGTATATATGTATGAATATACTATGTATGCATTTAGGAATAAATATGTAACAACAATTAATTAAGAATAGAGACCATGAAATTGAAAGAGAGAAGGGATGAGGATTATAGGAAAGTTTGGAAGGAGGCAAGAAAAACAAGAAATTACATTTCAATCTCAAAAAATAAAACAAACATTCTCCCCATTAGTGTGTTTATTCATTCTCTTTACATCCTGATCACAGCACCCCTCTCCTCCCAGTCCTCCTCACACAGCCCATTCCCCACTCCCATCCTCCTCTGAGAAGAGACAGCCTCCACACTCTGTACCAATGACCCTGGTTAATTACAGGAGTAGGCACATCTTTTCCCACTGAAGCCAGACAAGATAGTTCAGTTTGGGGAACTGAATCCACAGGCAGGCAAGAAAGGCAAGGACAACCTCCCCAACTGACTCCCACTCTAGTTCTTGTGGGAACCAAACAAAGACCAAGTTGTACACCTGGTACATATGTGGGGTGGTTCAGTCTCAGTGAACCCCAAGAATCCAGGTTACTTGACTCTTTTGGTCTTTTTGTAGAGTTCATATCCCTTCCTAGTATCTCAATCCTTCCCCCAATGTTTCTGCAGGACTCTCTGAGCTCTACCTAATGCTTGACTCTTCATCTGTTTAGGTCAACTGCTGGGTGGAGCCTCACAGATGACAGTTATGCTAGGCTCATGTCTACAAGCATTACAGATTGATAGTGTCAGGGATTGGTTGTTGCCCATGGGTGTGTCTCAAGTTGGAACAGTCATTGGTTTGCCATTTCCTTGGTCTCTGCTCCATCTTTGTCCCTGCACTTACTGTAGGTGGGACAAGTTTGGGGTTGAAGTTTTTGTGAAAGTATTGGTGTCCTGATCTCTCAACTGAGAGTCTTCCCTGGCTATAGGAGGGGACCACTTCAGGCCCTATTACCCACAGCTAAGATTCTCAGCAGAGTCACCCTCATAGGCTCTCTGGAGCCTCCCCCACTCCAGGACTCTGGCTTGTCCTAGAGATGCCCCTCCAACCATGGCTAATTTCTGCGCCCTCTCTCCCTCTCTCCCTCTCTTGCCACCTCTCTCTCCAGCTCTCTCTACATCTGATCCCCAGCCTCCATTCCATTCCTCTCCCCATAGCCTCTCCTACCCAGGTCTCCTGCCCTGTCAATTTCCAATGACTACTTCATTTCCTTTTCTAAGTGAACACTCCTCCACTGCTGGTGGAACTGCAAATTTGCACAACCACTCTGGAAATCAATTTGGCAGTTTCTCAGAAAATTGGGAATAGTTCTTCCTCAACACAAAGCTATCCAACTCCTGGGCATATATCCAAAGGATGCTCTACCATACTACAGGGACACTTGCTCAACTATGTTCATAGTAGCTTTATTGTAATAGCCAGAAACTAGAAACAGCCCACATATCCCTCAATTGAAGAATGGATAAAGAAAGTGTGGTTTGTTTACACAATGGAATGCTACTCATCTATTAAAACAAAGACATCATGAAATTTTCAGACAAGTGGTAGGTCTAGAAAATATCCTGAGTGAGGTAACCCAGAACCAAAAGTACATGCATGGTATGTACTTGCTTGCAAGTGGATATTAGCCATGAATACAGGATACTCACACTACAATCCACAGACCTAAAGATGCTGGATAACAAGGAGGGCCCAAGGGAGGATGCCCGAATCTCAGAAGGGGGAATGACATAAACAATTTAAAAGAGAGACTTGTTTCTCTAAAAGAAATTAGAATGACTCGGACATGGGAAAAAATATCAGTATCAACTCCAAACTACTAGGCTTGTCAAATATCATGGTGCCTTTTTTCTCAATGATGATACAGATAAGGAAAATGGATTAATAAAATGTTAAATTAATTTTCTGTGTAGACTATGTGTCTCCACATATATAGCATGTGTTAGTGGGCATGTGAGTACATGTACACATGCTTATGCATTTATTTCTAGGCCTAATGTCTGCACTCTTCCACTGTTATGTTCCACTCTTTCTTCTGAGACAAGCTTAGCCTCCGTAGCTGACCAGTGATCTGAGTGCGGCAACTGTTGATCTTCACATGCTCCAAGCAGGTTACACGTGTGTACCATCATGCTTGGCTTTTGCTCGGGTACCAGAGATCTGAACTTAGGTCTCCATACTTATGGGACAGACATACTAACTGAATCATCTCTCTTGCCCTTTCAATCACATTTGAAACATTCATGACAAAGATACCCTGAAATAGTCTCCCCAAACTATGCCGTTGCTAATCAACTGTGCATCTTCTATACATATGTAATCTAGCCAAGATATAGCTGTCTGCTTTAGCTCAAGTGACTCAGCTAAGCAGATTTTTAGTATTATATAGAAGAACGATTCTGGCCCATCATATTTTGGACTTGGGGAAAGGCACATGAAGATACAGAATGGTTGAGTGGCACATGCATCCTAACTGAAGTGATTTTAACCTCTGCATTATAGTGCTAACCATTCTGTCTTTCTATTTGAAAGACAAAGGCCTTGGTGGCATTGCTCTGGGTTCGCTTTCAAGAATTTTCTATGGACAAAAGCCTTGGAGGACATAATGTGTTACTGGGAAGCAGAGGAGAGGTTTCTTCACCTCTCAGGAGGATAAAGTTTCTGCTGCCTATTGCATTAGAGGCTCAGATGGCGGCTTTACCTTCATGCACTATTAAAGTTTTGCAACTCCAAGTTTTTCAACTGCTCAAGAAATTCATCATAAAAACAGTTTTCCGGGGCCTCTATTCCTGGTATCTCTAGGAGAATAGGGAACAAGGGAAGGAGAGGTGAACATAAGATGTTTACTCTGGGGGCTTTGGCTAACAGCTTCCTTCCTCTGCTGACAGACTTAACTCGTAAGACACCGAAACCTCAGGCTCTGACCCTTCACGTTTCCAGTCCTTTCAGTCTGAACTTTGCTCATTTATCCACTTCAGCAAGCCCGCCACAGGTCAATAATCTTTTTTCCTTCATTTCTGCCTTGGGTCACTTTGTTCTGCTACTGTTTTGTTTCCTGATGACACCTGGGTGCCTAGATACCAGACAACACCGATGCTTATCAGCAAAGGGTGTATATTTGGGGAAGTACAAAAGGTTCAGAGAAGGTTCCATTTCGAAAGAAAAACATTCTACTTGAGTTTATCATTGGCAGGCTGAATGAAATTGTGCATGTTGGTGTGGCCCTGGGTTTGAATGTCTTATTTACTTCTCCTTGGCATGATGGGAACTTGGTCACTGTATTTTGATTGAAATGGAGTTTTTCAGGCTTTGCTCTACTGTTTCCTTCTTTCTGGGGATTTTCTCTCTCTCCCTCTCTCTCTCTCTCTCTCTCTCTCTCTCTCTCTCTCTCTCTCTCTCACACACACACACACACACACACACACACACACACACACACACACTTTTTCTTCTTTTTTGATGTGCAAGGCCAGCTAAGTCCTCCATGCATTTCTGGAAAACTAAACCTCCATGTCTAAGCCTGTTGAACCTCTTGTCACACAAGCATTTGAAAGAATGATACTTAAGGGAAATAGAAAATGACACTTTCCCCCTCGTCTTTTGAAGACGAAATGATCCACCCCCCTTCAATTCTACCAAGAGATTCCCAGCTCATTTTCCCTAGCACAAGCTTTAAAGTGTAAAGAAAAAAAAACTCATCAAACATCTTTCCCTCTGAGACAATGTCATCAGAGTTCAAAGGATGCAACAGCCCTGCAAACTGCTGTCTTGTTCCAGCGATAAGGGCTTGGCTTTCATTTTACGTTTGATTCCAAGAAAATCAAATCTGTTTTTATGTACACTATGACTATAACTAAATCAGGAAATTAGGAGAAATAATCTATTTTTGCAGCCAGCTGGGGGGGGGGGGCGCTCCCTTTTTCATCTTGCCTTGCCTCTTCAGCTCAGTTGTATTTCACTCTCTGGCAGACTTGAATATTCAAAATGAAAACATACTTTTGCCTCCATGTAATGAAGAAAACCACTGCAGCTCTGGGAAACAATGCTGTCTCCCTTCTGTAGTGAGCTCTTTTAAAACCTTCACTGGCTAAGAAATGGAGAGCAACTCTTACTTGCCTGTACAATTCTCAAATCTAGTCAAAACTCCTGCACCAAAATGAGCAGAATTTACACACAAACACACACAAAAATTCCAGTGCCACTGACTTGCTGAATTAGGATTCTTTGGACTCATTATTTCAAGAAGACATCTGTTGATCAGCAGTTTTCATCCCAGCATATGAGATTATATGAGCTATACCAGGCAGACTTCAGCCCAGTCAAAGGGTTTTAGGTTTGAATTGGATACATTGAAGCTAGCTAACGCTCATAGTCAAGTTCACTAATGGTCAGTCAGACATGAAAGTGTCATAGATTCTTTTATTTCCTCCAAAGTGAAGACATGGAGGGATTGTCAATAGTTTTTCATGTTAAAATATTGTTTGTCTGCTTTTGAGGTTTTTTGCCATAGGACAAGGTTCCTGAGAATGACTGAGGCAAGACTGAGTGGGACTTGGCATGGCTGAGGTTTGATCTGTGTTCCCTCTTGACTCTGTTGGAGAATTCTTGTCCAGAGGAGAGGCAGAGAGTCATGGTCAGAGCTCAAGGCAGAGCACAGCTACTCACATCCTAGTCTAGTGGGTGGCAGGCAGGGAACTAAGAGGGACTGAAGACAGACTTTGTGTTCGCAATCACCAAGTTCATGGTAATCACGTAGTAGCTGCGTGGCCTTTGTCCACATCCCCAGGGTCTAGCACTTCTCAGATACTCAAGTCTGAATCTTGAAATTGAAGGCAAATGTCGATATTGAAGTAAACTAAAGCTAAAGGACTAACTTTGACCTGGAAATATAAACTTTCACAAAGCTGATGTGCTGACAATAATTTGATATTGGATCAAAGATTTCTAGATGCTTAACTTCAAATATCTTATTTTCATATTTAGTAATATGTATGCTATGAGCATCTTTATGAAATATTACTGGGTACAGCTACAAGGAAGAAACTTGACTCTTCCACTCTCTAGCATGCCTCCCTTCCTTGATAAATTGTATTAAAAACCCTCAGTTAGTGACAGACAGGGAGGACCACACCGGGAGGACCACACCGGGAGGACCACAAAAGGAGGACCACACAGGGAGGACCGCACAGGGAGGACCGCACAGGGAGGCCTACACAGGGAGGACCACACAGGGAGGACCACACAGGGAGGACCACACAGGGAGGACCGTGTAGGCAGCAGCAGGACTTATTTCTGTTGTGACATCCATTACTCTACTTCCTTTCAGCCCCCCTGTATGGAATCAGATTTTTGTAACATTGTAACAAACGAATTAAAAATGCAAAAGGAAAACTAATACTAAAACCACTACATGGTCAGAATCTATCAGGATCATCACCTATGTGTCCCAGGGTGGCCACACCATTGCAGTTTATTTTATAAGAAGAGTGTCATCAGTAAGCAGTTACAGATGATGTATAAAAGTCAATCGGCTCTTTTGTGTGGTATTTTTAGTTCCCCTCCCATCCTCCTTATCATGGATTAATTATATTGGGAGGATTATTTCCCAGGGTTCCTATCATTTGCTTTCAGCAAATATTCCTTGAGTACTTGCTGCCTATGAAGCTATATTTTATCTGAGGTTCTAACTTTGTAGTCGGTGGCTTTTATTTGCCCTGTGGAGGCCTACATGCCTGCAGAGGTTCCCTCAGCTGCTCCACACCTCCCTTGTCTGCATTTCTTCTGTCCAGTGTCCAGAGCCTGCACTCCAATGACTCTCCCCACGTGTCCCCCTTGTTCACTGTGTGACATTCAGGCTTTTCCTCCTCCTCCTCCTCCTCCTCTTTGTCCTCCTCCTACTCCGTCTTCTTCTTTCCCTGTTCTACATCGCTTCATCTATTTTCTATTTCTTGATTCCGTCTTTTCAGTCTGTGTGTACAGTGTCTCCTCAGCCCCTTTAAGCCCATGTGTAGTGTACAGATCAGTCCCAGTTTTGAGTTGCTCAAATGGAATAATGATTTAAAGCTCAATTTTAAAAGAACAGAGAAGATTGAAGAATAGCAGCTCAGATTACTTTAATGACCCTTAGTGGATATCAAGTGTGGACAGAATTGTAGACAAGGTTAAGAAAAGCACGTAAGGCTGGTCCACAGTTATTCTCCAATGAAGGTAACATCCTACTTCTTCTTGTACAAAAGAAAACCCAAAGTATCAGTGGGTTTGACATAGGAATGGTGTGTGTGTATGTGTGTTTGTGTGTGTGTGTGTGTGTGTATGTGTGAAGAGGAATATAGACTTAGGCTATGGCTAACATTGACAGAGTGAACTAGTTACTCAGAATAGCAAAGATCTAGTTAGCTAAAGAACCTTTCATCTTGTCCCTCATGGCCTCAAAATAGTTGCCATGCCTCCTGCCTTCATGTATGAGCTCCTCACCAAATACCAGGCACATAATCAAAAGAACACTTTCAAATGTCCCACACTGACAATTTTGCTTCTGTCTTTGGAGCCCCAAAATGTGTCACTTCAAGATGGGCCCATTGACAGCTCAAAAGAAAACAGAGATCTTGTCATATATGGAGGTGAAATAATGCTAAGGTCACTGTTTGGGGGTCCCCAGAATAAAAGATTAGGTAAGATTTAACCTTCCTAATGCATTAATGAATTTACATTCCTCTTAAATAATGTAATTGTTTTACTTTACAGATTAGAAAATCTACAAATATTACACAAAATCTATTGTCAACCACAGGCAAGTAAAACCTGCACAATGAATGAGAACCTAACTCTGCTTGTCTAGTGTATGCAAATTTATTCATATTGACATGTAGAAGTATTGATATATGTGCATGAAGACACACACACACATTGTGAAATTAAAGTGAACTCAAATGCTTCATTTGAGGCGGGTGTGACTCAAGGCTGTTCCAGACACTAGACCTTCCTCGTTGATAGTAGCATATGGCGGTCTATGTTGACAAACTCTTCTAGTACATAAGTTGCAGGTACATTGCCACCTAACAATTCAGGGGCTTAGCCTCAGAGTTACATTTGAGACAACAGGAATGATATCTACTGGCGGGAAAGAGTACATGTGAAACCATACCGGACTTTTTCAGAATACTGTACTTCAGGCGGGTACCCTAACCCCACTAAGTTCTGTCTACTCTCTTCTCTTTATCTTAACTGTATGGCTCTATGGATCATCAGGAGCCTCTGAACCCTCCCGCTGTTTCATTGATTTCTTGATTCCTAGAACAAAATTCTTCAAAGATAAGAAAGATCGGATGCAAACGTTAATGCCCAGGGAAATCGAGGAATGATGGCCATCGGGAGACTAAAGAAATGTCCCACCAGCGAAGTCTGCAAATCCACCAGAACAGCCAAGCTCCCGTCAGTTTTCTTTGTGATTTGGCTCCACCTTGTGGCCGCTACAGGAATCAGCGTAAATATTAATGGACCTTTCTGGGGTTTTGCCTAACTGAAATGTAGAGGCAGCTCTCAAAACCCTCAGTCATGTGGCTCTGCAGTTGACTGGCACCTAGCTCGGTTTATTGGCCAAATATGATGACGTTTGAGTGGGAAGAGCACAGGAATTGAAAAGGTAGATACTGCACTTACGCAGCAGCTAAATTTAGCAACAGTGTAGGTGTGGGAATAGTCCCAGCAGCTGACCATGCTCCAGACTCACAGATGGGACACAGACGAGAAGTCACTCTTCTTGCATCGTATGGTCCCCAAATTAAGGGGACTTTAAGTTGAGTGATCATAGGTTGAGCAAATGTCATCATGATTGAAAAAAATAGCTTTCAAGCTTTAAGAAGAATTAGAGATCAATGAACGGACATGTGTGTTGTCTGTCTGTTAATGTTTCCTTCCATGTGTAATTTCATTAACTCCTTTGTAAGACCATTGAGATCTCTCAGTGGATTTGAAATTGTCCCAGTTGTGGTTAAAACTTACTCAGTAGTGCTATGATATTCAGGGTTGTGGTTTTGGGGAAGGATTGGGAACAAGAGGGTTAAGTCACTGACTCTCATCTTATGGGCTTTTGGGAGAGGATTGTAAATTAGTAGGTAGGACTTGATTGAAAACAGTGGTTTGTTGGGGAAATGGCCTGTGTGGCTTTTGCCCCTGTGGGTACTTTCAAGGATTGGGTATTTGGGTATTTACTGCCCAAGTATCTGTGTGTCTGCTTGAGACCTCGTTTAAAATACCCCTCCATCCATCTTGTCATGGGGCAATCCATAGCAGGAATGCTGCCAAGGGTGTGTTCCCCTAAAGAGAGGAGTTTTTTTTTTTCAGGGTATGTTGGGTGAAGTATTGGAGATCTTGAACTGTGTCATAGAAAGCAAAGTGGACATTGAACAGCAAGGACAGAGCCAGGGTTACCTGCACTCCAACCTGCTTAAGAAACCGACCTTTGAATGAGGTGACCCAGGTCCAGCTGAGAGAACATGCTTTGTGGGCAAATAGAATAGTGCTTGAGTTCATGGTTTGTTTAGCAACTTTTGTTTAGTAACACAGTTTGAGAGATTTTACTTTGTCGTGTGTCCAGGGTTCCGAAAATATTAGTCGATCTGGAAGATAAAGGAGGGTAAAGCATTAATTTTTCAGGTCTGTGATAGCCTTTTATGCATTCAGACAAAGAAAGGTCAAACTATTTTGATATATTTTTGCCAAGATCTTCTTAGCTGTATTCTGGACCCATCAGTTTCTGTCAAAGTCTAATCTGGAGTCTGGTGGGGGCTGGCTTCTTTTTACAGAAAGAAGTTTGGAAAAGGGACACTAACAAACCAAGAATTGAGTCCCAGGGAATGGAAACAAGAACTCGGGAATCAATTAGCTTGGGGAATGGCGTAAATTCAACCCCAAAATGAAGGTGTACCAAGCAGATCTCTTGTCATCTTAGGCCAGAATCTCCTTAATTTAGCTCAGAGAAGTCCAAGCAGGATTAAACTCAAGGCTGCCTTTGAAAATGATAAAGACTAAGCATCCATGGATTAGAGAGACAGCCAACACCAACCCCCAAGCTCTGTGATACTTCATTCACAGTGAGGTGTAATGCTTTATAGAAATATTGACTAATGTTCTAATTAGGTCATAAACTAATTTTACTAGCTTTTTAAAATTGAGAAACTTGGAAAGAAAGCCCCTGGTCTGACCTCTTCAGTGTGGACTTAGAATTGACTGGAGACTCTCCTATCACTGGAGGGTGCTTCATAGTCACTGTGTCTACTGTAATTTGTTAGAAACCTGACTTCATATTTATGCTGTTTTCTGGAACCTGAGTGCCTTTCTCATTTTCATTCATTCTAGAGTCTAGCTGCTTTGCACCACACTCCCCTTTGTAGCGTGGTCCTGAACCCCTGACAACATTGGCAGAAGAAAGACAGTTTAATATTCAAGAAATGAAAGTGCTTTGGGTATCAATCCATCGTCACCAAGTACACTGGATGTATTTATGAAGTTTCAAATGCTAGATCTGTTTTGCTTTCAGTATTTGCTTATGGTTTAAGTCATGAGCTGAGACTGAATGCAAAGACAAAGAGAGCTTGTACACTTTGGAGTGTGTTATCACGTTCTCAGCTTGATATAAATGTCAGAGAAAGAACAAAATCTGATGTGTTCTCTACTGATGCAATAATGAAGTGTTATTACGTGAGAATGAGATCATCACATTTCCGTTCTGCCGTGATAGGGAGTGAAACCAGGGCCTTGTGCATGCTAGGCAAACATTCACCTGCTGAGCTACCACCCAGGCCAAATATCTCATCCTAAAACAAAATAATGATGTCATTTGTTTGTTGTGTGAATTCAATACTTACATTCTTCTTGTAGTCGTTGGGAAGAGTTCGACTCAGTCTTTAGTTCAGACTTAGGTCACAGTGGCACAGGCTCCAAGTAGTCCTGGAGATAATGTGTTTTAGCCACTAGAGTTCCTTTCCTTCCCCCCAGCAAATTATCACACCATAAGTTTCCATTTTCCCCAGTGTCGTTTCTGCTGTAATAATGGCTTGAGGATTTAAATCCTGTGATGTTATTGTGACTTCAAAGCCTTAAAACTGCAATTGAATGAGGCAGTTCATCTGTCATTATTCAAATATGAAGCAATTGTGATGAAATAAAGATAAAGTTCCATTGAGAAATACTCCAATCAATGTTCACTTATATTTAACCAGAAACATAAAACAATGCATAGAATAGTAAGTTTAGGTAATAAAATTGAAGAATAAAAAGCACAAATTACAGATCTATAACTGGGGCATAGTGACGGCTTCAGGGCATGTAAATAAAATATGTCACCAATATTGAGTGCAAGTTTGTTTGCTTCATAAAGATAAAACAAACAAAACCCTAGGAGCAGAACAGAATCTACTCGTACCTGGTCAAGCAGTGCTCATACTTGTTACCCACTTGAATTATTTTATAGATAACTGCTCACACATCGCATGCCAGCTAGCCAAGAGACACTGCAAGGAACTTGCTTGATTGTGCATCTTCTCAGTAAGGAGAATGCTACATTAAAAGCTGAACTTCTCATGCTGACTGAGACCTTTCCGTCTCCTCATTTACATCAGCTCACTGTTTTATAACTTTTTAGTTAACTTGAGCATTTCCTGCTTAATCTGCGTTTCAATACTCATTCAAATTAATTCAGTTGATCCAAAATGCCACCCAATAGAGCATTATAGCTCAGAAAGTGGCTAGAAATAGAAGAGTAATGTGTGACATCATGACGTATAAGAATTTCAGAAATATGATTTATGCTCAATATCCCTCCATTCCTTTTGCACGATTTTATCACAAACAGTTCTCATTAATCACATTGCTTTCTCATGATGTTCAAGCTCAGATAAGCACAATACCGTACTTTTAGTTATGGTGGTTCATTATTTGTTTATATTTTCTTTACATAAATAATTTTAAATATAGAAAGAGCCAGTTTGAATGTGTCATTCGCCTATCTGAGGTTTGCTACTCTGGATGAACAATGTGGGGGCAGAGTGAGTTTGCTTTCCAAGTTGCACAGATGTTCTGGGAATTCCACACGCCTGTTCCTGATCTCTGTTGATCAGTTAGTAGATGGAGATTCCATACATGACTGAAGATGAAAGTGGGGTGCAAAATCACAATGGCAACACAAACTAGGAGTCCTCACTTTTGATAGGAGCACATTCAGATGTATCAGATAAGTTTGCTGGAAGAGATGACGTCTACACTCAAAAGAAAGGTCTCTTTAGCAAGTGAAGACTTAAACAAGCATGAAGAATGACTGGAGAATAAGCAGGGGACAGTGTCTGGGAGACCTAGTGTAAGCAGGACATGATTAGTATGACAAAGCAAGTGAAGGTCTTGCTAAGCCTTGCTGAAGGACAGATGGGAGGAAGTATTAAGTGGTAAAGTGTGAGGCTTCAGAGGGCATCAGAGCAGCTGTGTCCTCTGTCCCTAGTTTCCTGGAAATATGGATAGTTGCCAAAGGAACCCACTGAACCTAATTGTCCTTTAAAGATGCTATAGCATATTGTACTGTAAGGTACCTAAAGGATAGGTGAACATCCATAGAAGAAATGCATAAGATGCACATTTACCAATCCAAATGATTCCAAGAGCCCATGCTCTGCTGGACAAGCCAGCTGATCAGCTCTTCTGTTTTGAACTGAACTATATAATTTGATCAATTGGAAGGGAAAAAATGATCAAATTCTATCTAAGTGAGACAGAAAAAAAAAGGAAACCAATGCAATGTAATACTCGGTTGACTGTGGGTTCTTGAAGGGAGGGTTCCATCAAGGAGTGGTTCAATGTATTAGGTGCTAGACAGTGGATAAACGACAGGGTGCAAACTGAGACAATGGCAAAGTGAGGCAAGGTTCCTTTAAGACGTGGAGAAGACAGTGAGTTCGTTTTTGTTGTTGTTCTCTTTTCTAATATATTTTTTATTGGTTATTGTTATTTATTTACATTTCAAATGTTTTCTCCCTTCCCAGTTTCCCCTCTGCCAACTTCCTATCCCATCCCCGATCCCCCCTGGTTCTATGAGGGTGCTTCCCCAACAACCCACCCACTCCCCCCCTACCGCCCTAGCATTCCTGTACACTGTGGAATTGACTCTCCACAGGACCTTCTTTCCCATTGATGTCAGATAAGACCATCCTCAGCTACATAAGCATCTGGAGCCATGGGTCCCCCCATGGGTACTCTTTGGTTGGTGGTTTAGTCCCTGGGAGCTCTGAGGACACGTGGAGAATGGGATGGAAGTGAAGCTCCTCTATAGATCTGTGCAGGGAGGAGGTAAGTAGCATCCCAGATCAGGTCCTAAGAGTTCCTGGGTGACAGGTGTTCGAAGGCACGCACACTAGAAGTAGAATTTGGTGAGCTGAAATCAGCATACCTTAGTTTTCCAAAATCTTTGCTACTATATGAGGATATCACCCTTAAATCAACTTGGAGGAGGCTCCAGGCACTTTGTTAAAGGGATTTACTAAAAATACACAGCAGAGCATAAGAAATAATTTTAATAATGAGTGGCTTTCTGTATGTACTTCATGATCAAGGGGAGGACTCCTTTTATTAGCGAAATCAGACACATTAGGCTCCAAAGTCTGTCCTGGTGCTGATTTGATCTTTTTTTTTCTCTTTGACAAGCCCGTTAACTTCTTTAGTGTTACAACAACCATAATAGATGGTGGCAATATGGCCACTCCTGCTGGGTTACTGCGAGGCTTGAATAATAAAGTGGGCTGAAGGCCTGGTGAATTGAAGGGCTAATGCCGGGTGCTAGCTAGCTAGAACCAAAAATCGTCCACTGTGTGGCAAAACTAAGATCAATCAACACATCAGTTTTAAAGGTTTTATTTTTCTCTATATATAGACTAACACTTGTGTGTAATGACTAATCTGCCCAAACCCGTTTGCCACCTTAACATACAAATAATTTCATTAACGCTGATTTCATGTCTAGCGTGACATCGGATGTCTCCCAGAAACCATAAACAATAGAAACACATGTCCTGGTTTCAAAGAGTCTAGCAGTATGATTCCTACAAGAGTGGCACAGCAAATAACAATAAAAGGCTATTTGTGAGCATGAAAAATGTTTTTTAAGGGATGGGGAAACGAATGGTGGACCACCTCTCCACAAGGATGTGCATGTGGCAGCTCAGACTGATCACTGCTCTCCGGCTTGCCTGGAGCATTTAGGGTGTAAGATTCCTTCTTTATTAAGTCATTGCTCATACAGAAGGGGTTAAGAGCCAGCCATGTTGTGCTTCAGCCTGTCTTTGAATTTCAACTCCGTCAGTAGCAACAGCTTTACCCCTGGACACATCGCTTATGCTTTGGAACTCCGGCTGTGAAGTGAGATTTCTATTACCTGTCACACAACATTGGTTCGTGGTGTGAAGGATGAAGCCCCTTACGCGGGTTCTGACCTACAACAAAACTCAACAGAGAGAGTGGTTGGTTGGTGTGCTAAATAAAAAATAATCTCTCTGTTGCACACAAATTTTATAAACAGTGAATTAAGGGTTCACAATGTAGTCATGGGTTGGATAATATTTTGTGGCTAAAACAAAATATTTGATAGTATTGCTTCCAAATGATTTTGGGAACATATGATTATACCTAAGAAAGTGATCCAAATGACAATACTTTTAAATGAAGGGTTCTGTTGGATTCTGTGTGCAGACATGGGATCCTATCAGCTCTTCAAGGTCCAAAAGGCTGAAAAGCAGCCAGTATCTTAGGATGAAAACTTGAGAACTGTTTTGAGTTCATTAATGCTTTATTATGTGTAACATTGTTTTTTAATTGTTTCAAAGTTTAGATACAGATCACAGCACAGAAAGAATCTGGGTTTGGCCGCTCACCCCTGCAACCTCAGCCGGCGATCTGATGTAAGAGAAATCACGCTTAGACATAATGAGATTATGTTTCAAAAAAAAGTTTAAGAGAATTAAAGTAATATTATACTAATATTATCAATTAGCAAACTGTGCATGGTTAATTGTTTTAAATACCTGATTTGTCTTTAGTGCATTAGAATATTAGGTCAGACTTGTACTTATACCAAAGAACGTACAGTTAACAGTGTTGTCTGAACTTGAGATCAGAACTAGAATTTTAGTTTACATTAGTATTATAGCATTTGTTAGTGTTGTTCTATTTTACATATTAAATTAGTACATTTTATAATAATTATGTAAGCAGCCAGAAAAATCTTTGTGAAAATATATTTAATAGGTTAAATGAGTTTTAAAAATCTATACCAATACTTAAAAATATTTAAAGGCAGTTTCTTAACAGGTTCTTGTTTTGTGGAAAAAAACAAAAAAACAAAATTAGGTATACTGACCAAATTTTAAAGTTTTGCAAAAGAAAATATCATAAGTTGGACAATTTGAGTCTCTTACATAATATGCATGGATATAGGTCTGCATAAATATTTACACACACACACACACACACACACACACACATCCCTTTAAAAGTATAAACAGAAAGAAGAGCATCTGACTAAAGGTCACTGAGTGACTGTCACTAAAGTGAGTGGATGACAACTGGTTTCCCAGAAGAGGTCTTAACACCATTAGAAGTTTATCTGCAAACTGCTGGGACAGTTTATCAGGAATGCTAATTTCTTCCCAGAAGGAGGTGGTGATTTAGTAGCTCTGTCTTAGGCCAGGTTAAGGGCAATTTGCCTCCTTCCCACATCTTTAATTATTAAAATTTCCAGACTTACACATGAAATTGTATGCATTACTTCTAATTTGAATGGTTACTAAGGAACTAGTGATTTTCTTTAAAAACCGAAAAGCCATGTCATATTAAACTTTTAGCTACCCCAAATCTTCTACAGGTACACTCACCCACGAAGATCCCCAAAATTTTTCACCCTGAATGAGCACTTTACAAAGATTTTTATGGGTGTGTTATACACATTGAATGTCTATGTATTTGTGATATTTCTATATGAAGTCTGAAGTTGTGATGACATGGCAGGAAAGACGTGCTCATGGGTACTAGATTCATTAGACTAAAGTCAAGGCCATCAGAAAGCCCCAGGGAAAGGGCAAGTAGCAAGGTCATTTCGCCTGTTTCCAGGTGGTCGGATCTAAGATCTCACAAGGCCTGTGCATAAATCAAGACACAGTTGGGGTAGGTAATATCATTCTATTCTACCTCCATTGCCTTGTAAATATTTCATCTTATTTCCTTGGTTGCAGTCTTTCGCCTTTGACATTACTGCCTGCCTTCACCTCCAGAATGTCAGAGTGTTTTAAAACATCACTTGCTCCACACATGTAGTGCTGAGGTTTAGTTTCTGAACCCTGCCAGTGATTTTTTTTTTTGCACCTGTCTTGAAGTCATGACTACTCCCCCAAGAGTTTATTATGAAGAAGAGGTAAGTGTCCCCACATAAAAGACCTCATCCGAAAAACATAGAAAAGGACCATCTTATAGAGCTCTTTGTGAGCTCGACTCCAAATTGTTAATACCAGCCTTTAAATTCTTCCAGAACTCTCTGCACACAAATCTTTATGTCTATGAACTCCAAAACAAATGTGGATGAAATGTGGAAGCCTAGCTTCCAAACAAAAATCTGCCTTTGATGAGTGTTGGGGAATAGGGGAGAGAAATGAAGGATTTAGTGTGAAAAGCAATCTGATCTTCTACAAGGCAGCCGAGGGATTAAAAAAGGACTATGCAGGAGGTAAGTCATGGGTAATAAACTGAACCTCGAATGGCTCATATTTTAGCTGCAGAATGTTCAAGTATGTTGCTTTTCTAAGCAGTAGAGACTTGGCAGGAGTAATTAAGAGAGCCTGATATATCTTGCCTTGGATTATCCAGTAAGTCCAACTTAATATAGAGGCCTTTAAAAGCTGAGAACTTTCCCAGATATAGCCAGAGTCTTTGGAGCAATAATTTTCCAAAAACAATGCTGTTGACACTGAAGACTGTAAAGGTGCCAGGAGAAAGGTGTTTGGAAAGTCTTTGGAACCTGGAGAATTCCAGAAAGACAGTTCTCTCTAGAAATGAGCCTTTTAGCACCCAAGAGATCTGTTGTACTTCATGCTATAGAGCTGTGAGCTAAATGTGCGCTCTTTTATGCAATTTGCCATGGCTTGAGGAAATGTAAGGTTGATGGAGTAGGTGGTGAGCTGTTAGCAGAAGCAAGGAACAACCAGGAAGGAGGAGAAAATCTGTAGCAATGGAGCAGATGGAAGCTCTTGGAAAGGTCTGTTCCAGAGGATGAGGGATAGAGTGATTGCTAGCATTTTTCCTCCTCCTTTGCTATTTCTTATGGTGATTTTAAGATTCTTCCATATCTCTGACTGAGGCAGGACATTAAAATATATTCCAAATGTCTGTTGTTGCCATTCCATTGGTGGAGAGATTTAAATAAGGACTTGACAAGCCTGTTAACCAAAGGTGTTAATGAGCACATGGAAATTGTGGTTTCTAAGCCAGAAGAACAAATAGTCCTCAGCCATTAAACAGGTGACTGTCTGCATGCATGCATGCAAGTGTGCTCGTGCACGCAAGTTCACGCTCATGTGTATGTACCAGTGCCCATGCATGTGTGTACCTGTAGTGCTCAGATTTCTATGTTGAATGTCTTCTTCATTTTTATCCACCTGATGCTTTATGATGGGTTCTTTTACTGTATCAGAATCACGTTAATTTGGGTTAACCAACAAACTCCAGGAATTTCCTTCTCTATCCCTTTTTCAAAGCGAGAATTACAGGCACATGCTACCACCCTTAGCTCTTTATATGATGCTGGTAAAACCAAACAAAGTGAGTTTTTCCATTCTCCTGAAGTAAACACTTTAATGACTGAGCATCTCCCCAGCCTGAGAAGGTTGTTTAAAAGCAGTTTTTCTCTGTTGGTATAGGAAATGGTGGGCTACTAACAATTTTGTTATATCATTATTAACTATGTGATATTTATCAGTCTTGATAAATTAAGCAATAGTCCGGAGATTGTTGGCAAGTTACTCCTCTGGGACTCTTGAATTAGGGCTTGGTTATGGGACAAGGATTTTGTGTTTTAATGTTGTCTAAATGTATTAGTTTCTTTGTTGTGGTCTGGATTAAAGATTTATGTAGAAAAAGATACTATCACCCCTAATTTCTCATCTAACATCATTTGTAAAAGGTATTGATCTAACAGGGAGAAAATACTAAATTAAAAAGAATTAAAAAAAAAATCTGTCCTCTGTATCTCTTGGGATAAAGAACTGTGACTTGGCTGAGACAGGCAGCAAGGCATCTCCCATTCCCAGTGTTTTGGAGACGTGAGCTTTGAATAGCACCACAAATCTCAGTTGACAGTATGCCGGTGCTGTTAGTGTGTTCTCTTCAAAGTTACCATGCTTATATGCTATGATGAAGACTGGCATGCGACAGGGTTCTTATTTGCTGCTTGACAACCAATGGCTAATTCTTTCTCTCGGTGTTAAATCTCTGACATCTCAGATGTGTGTTTCGTTCTCTCTGGGGGACTGTCCTGTTTTCTGTCAGAAAAGAAGCAGGTTTTATGAAGACATTGAAGCAGCTCAATAAGATAATGACTAAAGGGGCTGCTTGTAATTCTGTCATTTCTACCAAGAGTGATGGCAGACTTACTGAGAACTGTGGGACCTCACAAAAGCATATAGTAGTGCAGAGAATTAAAAAAAAAAATTCTGAGGAAGAACTTGAAGGAACCTGAGCTAGTCTGTGTGTCTTTTAACTCCAACATCTCGAAGAGGCATCATCAGAAGGGATACCCTGGTCTCAGTGAACAAAAGCACACCGGGTGTCTTCAATGATGGAAATATTGAAGACCGACATCACTTTAAAAAACAATGCGTTAGGTGCAGGCAGTTCTCATACACTATTGTAAACAGGGCATTGTGGTTGGTACTAGGAGCAGCATCTACTGTGTTTTCTGGAAAATGCTGTGATCCCACTCACTGTGCCATTGTCCAGTGTGATGTCATTCAGTGTGGCGTGTGTGCTTGCTCTTGAGGGACATCAAGACAACGAAGAGGGATTTGAATCCATCTTGCTACATTCAGTCTATGTCCTCAGCTCATCAAGAAGGCTTTCTGGGTCACATACACAGTTTAGCCTCTTCTTTTATTGATTTCGGTCTGTACAGAGTCTTTGACAATGAAAACTGCTGTCTGGACAGCTTCCCTATACTTGGATGCTACTGTTTCCTCCCTGGCTCATTCACTCCTTCCCTGAAAGACTTCCTGTGAAACTGAGTCATCTGAAGATTTGCAGAAAAGGAGTAGCCTTCTTCATACACCCTCAAATAGGGTAAAAACTCTCCTTTTTGTCAGAGACCAGGACCCCTAACAGGGACCCCTGCCAGCCTTCCCCCTCGCCTGGAAACCGAAGCCTTGTCACCCACCTACATCCTGTTCAGTTGAATACCTTGACTATGCCTCATCCTGCTGAAAGCTGATGCACAAAGAGATAGCTACTTCTGAGAAAAGCCCCTAACCACAAAATGTTCTAGGGCACAGGCCAAGAAGAAGCTGTACCTTTCCATGACCCCACCTGCCTTCCCCCTCCCCTAACCCGAGCTTGTTATATAAAGCTTGCCTTTTTTAAAATACACGGCTCTTGACAAGCAACCGTTTGCTTGGGTCCTTCCTTTCTCTCGCCCGTTTCTCTTCCAGGTTTTGGTTCCCCTCGCCCCCACGAATAACTGAGACCCGCAGGCCGGGACACCTTTTACCTGAATAAAGCTTAGCAAACACACTTTTATTCAGTTCACTCTGATTTGTATTTAAAGATGTTGATGTGTATTTCTGGATATTCTTCTCTTCACACAGGAGTTATTTTTCTTTATTTTTATGCTAATATTTTGTGTTGGTTGTAGAGAATTATAAAATGTTCAAAAATTGCAAACAGTATTTTTAGTGATGGATCAATTACAGTAATGTTTCCTAGTTATGCTTTGTAATGAATCTCATTTTCTATTAACAAGAATTATTTGGAAAAGCTTGCTCAAACTTTATTTCCTGTGACTATATTTAAATTCTACACCTTTTAGAGAGTCAGTGTAAGCCATGTACCTGATTCCACACTTTTGTACTGTGGCTCTCCTGATTCATCAAGCAATGGAGTCCACGTCTACATTACTGACTCTGGACAACATCTGGGGCTTGTCCTGAGCAAGGTCTTCACCCACGTGCGTGGGGCTGTTTGGATATTTAGCCTGCCATCTAAATGGGATAGAACCTGAGAATGTATTCTAAAATATAATGCAAACATAGAAGAACTAAGTAGCTGAGATCCATCAAATTTCAGACCTGAAAAATTATAGGCAAATAAAATAATTTTCTTTACCTCTAGCACTGAATGTTAGAGTTATCTTTATGCAGAAAAATGGGAATATCTATGTAAGAAAAATGTCTAAAGATGCACTTATTTTATTGGTAAAATGGTAACCAACCTGAAAAACTTTTCAGTTATGTATGTTGGCCTTAAATCAAACCTTCTGCATGTCTCCACAGTGGGTACTAGGGGGTTAAAGAAAGAAATTCAAAAGAGTCAGAGACAATCCTCACTCTCACTGTTGGGAGTCCCACAAGAACATCAAAAATACATCACCATAATGTATAGGAAGAGGCTCTAGCTCAGTCCCATCCTTCTACTGGGTTGCCTGGTCTGGCCTTGATATGAGGGTTTGTGCTGGTCTTAATGTAATTTGTTAGTCTACATTCAGTGGATAAACCTGATAGTCCTGATATTTATTTGAAGGGAAACAGAGGAGAAGGAAGTGAGAGGAAGGCTGGGAGGAGTACAAGAAGGGGAAACTGACAACTGGTGAAATCTGGGTCCCACCTTCACCCTGAAAAAATACAATTGAGATAGTGCCAGAGAATTTATTCTTCAGTGAGTACCAATGTCCTGCTACTGCTGTTGGCTTGAAACCAACACTCATAGAACCATCATTCCAAGTCAACAATGTGAGATGACTGGACATCCTGAAGATAGAGTGACAGTACCTACCTCAGAAGTACTTAGAATTTTTTTAAATTAACTATGAAAGAACAAATAAAGTCCTGGGGAAAGTGGTTGCAGAACATTGCTAGTTTGATTGTTATGTCAAGAAAGGGAGGAAATTTGCTTCTGACTAGCAAAAAGCCTGGGTGAAGAAAGCATCCCAAACTGGTGTTAGTACATAGGAAGGGGAACAGCAGTGTGAAGTGTCCAGGGAGATGGAGAGGCTCCAGTGACTACCCATTACTACTGCCTGATTTTTCTTATGAGTAGTTGTTGGCAGAAAAGATTTGCATATTGCAGACAAGTAGGTTAGTTGCATAATTTACGATATGTAAATAGTATTATAATAAATACTGATATGCAAGTGTTTCCCTGATATATTGACTAGAGGTCTTTTGAGTAAATACCCAGAAGCAGCTTCCCTTTCCTTTGTGGTTTCTAGATTTATATAGCTACCTAAAGTCATATATGCATGTATGACATGAAAATAGGTGTAAAGGGGCTCAGGGAATCAGGGTACTATCAGGAGGGGATGGATGGGTAGAGAGAGACACAGAGTTGTATTTTCAAAACACATTTTCTTTTATGAAAATGTCCTTATGTGACATGGTAACATGAACATTAAGTATATATATTGACACAGGGATGACATTTGAATATGAACACTTCTTCCTGACAGAAATCAACAGCTAGACAAAGGAAGGTGATAGGTAATAGTGTTGTTTGGTTCTCTGAGGGTATCTCAGACGTAATATCTACATGTTGATCAGTCTCTATTTTCTGTATTTACCACTGCTATGCACAAAGAAGCATTTCTGAAGGGGGTCTTACAGCAGCACTAATCTACAGATATATAGATACTAATAAAGAGACAAGTTTAATACTATGTCAATTTAGCAGAAATCATAGTTGCACCTTCACTTCTGGAGCATTTGACCTCTCCAGTCATGAGTTCTTGGCCATATCTGTGGTACTAGGCAAGAAGCAAGCTTTAAATTCAATCAAAAAGGAGTTGGTTACCCCATAGCATTCCTGATACTATTTCACTCACGGGCAGTGCCATCATGGATTCTTCTGTTCAGTGTAAAATTGGCCAAGATCACTAAGTTTCATTCAACCATTCAACTGGAATATGGTCTGGTCTTTATGGACCATAAGATATTTTCACCTCTCTGGAACTTTAATGGAGATGGCTAGATGCCTGGGTCTGACTAGATCTGCTAATGGGTATACCTCCATACACTTTTACCACTATGAGATATATAGCACAGTAGAACTTCTGACATGGTAGCTATCTTCCCCTGGAGGAACCTTGCAAGAGATGATTCCCAGACTCCTATGTCAACCACAGATAACCCACATTCTGCTGGATAAGCTCAGATTCAAGAGGAAGAGATTCTTCTATTTAATGAGAAGAATCTTTGGCTAACTTAAAGTAATACACTTATTCAGAATCAGGGCAAAGTTAGTGATCAGAGTTTATCAGTTATGTTTCTAAGCTAAGGGTGTGGCCTTGTTGGAGGAAGTGCACCACTGTAGGGTGGACCTTGAGGTCTCAGAAACTCAAACCAGACCTAGTGGCTTTCAGTCTCTTCTTGCTGCCCAAGAATCCAGATGTAGAGCTCTCAGCTATCCCTCCGGCACCATATCTGCCTGTATGTCCCCATGCTTCCTGGCATGAGGATTATGGACTGAAGCTCTGAAACTATAAACCAGCCCCAGTTGAATATTTTCCTTTATAAAAGTTGTAGTAGTCATATGTCTCTTCATAGCAATAGAAATACTATGATTGCCCATCATACAAATTAGAAAATTAAAACAAAGATACAGTTAAGGAAGTTACCCTGAATCAGACACCTATTACACCTTGGAAGTGGAGTTCTGATTCATGGACTTTCCCACAGTCTTGTAACTTATCAGTATTATTTTCATCTCAGAGCCATCTACTAAATCTACAATCTACTAATGGGCTTTAAATAAGGCTCAACCATCAAGTCATCTATATTCTGAAGCTTCACTTATAGTGTAATGGAGATGACTTGAAAGTGCTTGTTAGTACTCACTTAAGTTCTGTTCTTGCACATGTGTATGACAAAGCATATGACACTTAACAATTTGATAGAGTGAAATTTCATTCTGTAGAAAATGTAGACAGCATTATAATAATACAGGTACCCAAAATATGGTATAGCAAACAGTATGATGAGTTTAAATTTTCCTGTGAGACTGCTGTCTTCAGTAATAATAATGTATGTCTTCATTGATGTACACAAGAAATAATATATAGAATTCTGATGTCTCATATTAACTTTTTATATTATAATTTGGGAGTGGGTGTTCAGACATCCTAAAACAAAATTGAGGAAGTGTTAAAAAGATAAAATGAAAATAGATACATGCTTTTATTAAAATGAAATTATTTTATATATCAATGGAAAGAATAGTTTTAAATATTTAAGCAGAAGTAGCTCACTCGTGTGTAAAACTTACAATAATTTGGGAATACAAGAGAATGAAATATTACTATATTATTGTATTATTGATAGTCCCTTAATAAATTAAAATTTCATTTTAGTGGCTAGTATCCCTTTTTATAAAAGACAAGAGAGTGTATTATATAGGCATTGTGGGTAATGTCTTCTACACTACAGTATTCTGGTTTAATAGTATGGAAAGTACCATAGGCAGTATATGGATGAATGAACATGGCTTAATTCCAATGAATAATAAAAAATGAATTATAGAAGGGTTTTACATTTTTGTGAGTAATTATTTGAACATGTGTAAAACATTATTGGTCTGGGAGTATGGCTCAATAGTTAGATTAGCACATGAGACACCCGGAGTCGATCATTGGTCTGAAAGAAACACTCTTCAATTGAAGCTAAGCAAGAACAAATGATATGTCTCAGTCCAAAGTTTGATGACCCCATTGTAATGAATTTTAGTTAAACAGTCAATATAGGGCCAAGTAGAGAAGAATTTCTCTTCCCCCTGAGTGAGAATATATTAAATTATTCAAATATCAAGCAAATAATTTGACTGATGGTTACTTTTGACTTTCTGGTGTTACTCTCTTAAGTTTTTGTGTTAACTGAATCAGCTATAAAAACTAATCTGATGTTGTTTAAAACCGTGTATATGAACTGATGTCTTTGTTTTTGAGAGTGTGGTAGCTGACTGAAGAAGATCATTCAGAAGATTAAAAGGAGAAGCTTCCCATTTCTTTAACATAAAGCTTTGGGGGTTATGGTATGTCATTTCTGCTGTATTGCATTGGTCAGTGTAGGATTAGGGTTCAGGAACCCTTCTGCATAGGAAGGAATTACACAGAGAGCCCTAATCACTTGCAAGCATTAATCATTAGGGATTGTAGTTGAAGTCTGTCTCTAACAAACATTTATCATCTGTGCTTTAAAATTGTGGATCAGAAAGCAATGATAGTGAAGTCAGAGAAAATAGGAATCCATTAGTGTAATGCAAGCAAGAAATTTTTATAGATCAAATAAAGTCATATCTGAGTGGGTGAAGCAAAAACAGACAAAAATGCATTATGTATGCCACCCATAGATTTAGGCTCTAAGGGAAGTGAAGAAAACCTGGGACAATATCTAAATGATGATAAAGAATACATTTAAGTACAGGGGCCTCATTTAAAAAGTAGGTTGTGAAAACAATTATTGAGATGCTTCTGCCAATCTAAACCTCTCTCAAAACTCTGAATGATAGAACTTTAAATTAGACTACTGATGAGACTTGACAAATGGATACGCAGGCCTCTCACTTAAAATATAGATGCTGACAAAGTCAATGGCGCTACCTGTAGTTTTGTTCATGGACCACTCTGCTCTCATATGTCCAGATGTTGAATTTACAGCTCATTCCAACAGTGAAATTAGGGTCTTGTCAAAACTCACATCTGTCTAGTTGTGAGCTCTTTCAGGATCAAAAACAGTGGTAATTGGTGGCCAGCTGGCAAATATTTAGGAACCAGTGATCTGAGTATGCTGCTGAATGATTATTGGTTGATTTTTTCTGAACAATAATGTTGCAGTAAATATGAAATAATAATAAATGAAGTGACACTTTATAAAACACATAATGTTTAACATAGGAAGAATATGTCCTCAACTTTATTTTGCTCAAAGAAGCAACTGTAGATTAAAATGTTTATGTGTTTTATCTAGTTTTTAATAGTTCTCTTCAGTTTATAGAATCACCAGAACAATGAATCAATCCCTAGTTTGTAGTATTTGTCAACTTCCATGTATAAGTGCTTCTATCTTACTGATTTCAAGCTACTGAAGTAACATTAATGGATGCAGAATTTGGAGGAAATATGCTATTAAACAATACATTCTATTCAGATAAAATTTATGTAAATTATATCAAAAGTATTTATGTAAGTAAAATGAGGAGCTCTGAAGTTACATGTATTCCTAATTATCCCTTAAGGAAGCTTTCAAGGGCACCGTGATAAGAGTTCAGTGGTAAAGTACATACATAGTATACATAAGACACTGGGTTTATCTCAGACATAATTATAGATTCAGAAGTCACCAAGAAACATGGAGAGAGATTAAGTCGTGTCCCCTTAACACTACAGTAAAGAAGCAAAATTATGATTGATATTGGTACACTAAAGACAGTTTTTCTATATACCATCAATTGTAATATTCTTGTTTTATGCATATGTATAATTCTATGCAACTTATGTGTGTGATATCATAAAATGATCAAACCAGGGTACAGAAAACTTACCACAAGGTTACTTCATATTATCTCTTTTATATATTTCTCCTATAATGGTGAATTCTGAGCCTCTGACAACCATATAGCTGCTCTACAGACCATAAACACAATCTTCTAAATGTTATAGAATTGAGCTGCATGACACAGAACCTTATAATCTAAGTATTTTTCTTACTGAGGTTCCTCTGAGTTCTTTGTAAGTGGCTAAAAATATTAAAGTCTGCTTCATTACATTTAGAAGTAGGATTTTATGATGTGCATGTAGCAGATTCTAATTATTCATCCCTAGAAATACATGCTGTTGCCCTTAATTTTGTCTGTTATAAACAGGGCTGCTATGTATATTTGTAAATATTTTTGTATTAACATGGGTTTTCATTTCTCTGGCATAAATCCCCAAGAGGACAGTTAGAAACTGCAAATCCAAACATGTTTTGATCTCCTAAGTTTTCAAAGTACTTTACAGATTTTTTTTCCTACTGTTGCCATCAGTGTGTGGACAATACACTTATCTTCATTGTCACAAACAGTTGATATAATTGTTTTTAATTATATTAATTATTTTCATCATATGCGTCTCTTTCCCATCACTGCCCAGATCTGCCTCACTTCTCTACAAACTCAACTTTGTTTCCTTTTTTATTTGCTTGTTTCTCAATGCCTCCACCAAGTCCAATATGTGCTTCCCAAATGCTCCCATTGGTGTGGCCATTCAATGAATCACAGTCAATGTCCCTGATAACACTCTTAAAGAAAACCGATGCCCCCCGCCCCAGAATCTATCAATTACAAATAGCTCATTAGACAGGAGTAAGATTTCTTGTTTTCTGTCCCTCTCCATGCTGAGGTTTGGTCTGGCTCAAGCTCCATAGAGCTTGTGCATTTTGTCATAACTGCTGTGAGTTCAAAGGAGCAGCTGCCAAGTTGTGTCCAGAAGATGCCATTTACCTGTGTTCGTTCTTCTTTGTCACTAATGAGGTGCATGTACAAGTGTGGGCTCATCTGTGGATCCACAGTTTGTTTTTCACGGATCAATGTTCACATGAGGGTGTCACAGTGTAATTACTAACATAGCTTAGTAGTATCAGTTGAAATCTGGGATGGTGATGGCTTCAGAAGATTTTTGTTTTTGTTCAGGGCTATTTTAGCCATCCTGGGTTGGTTTTAGTCCCATATAATATTTATGATTATTTTTCAATAGCTATAAAGAATTGTGTTAGAATTTTGATGGGGATTACATTGAATCTATATATTGCTTTTGGTAGGAAGACCATCTTCACCATATTAATCAAACTAGTCCATGAACATGAGTCCCTCCATATTCTGCAATCCTTTTCAAATTTTTAATGGCTTAAAATTTCTCTCATATAAGTCTTTACTACCTTGTCTAAGTTTATTCAAAGGTACTTTAAAAAATTTGTTTTGAATAGCATTATTTTCCTGACTTTTTTTTTCTCAATGTGCTTTTCATTTGTTTATATGTGTTTTTCATTTGTTTGTATTCATTAACTATTGGAATTTTGTGATGGCATCTTTACAGTCTTTTATGTAAAGAGTTGTGCCATCTGCAAAAAGAGATCCTTTGCCCCCTTCTATTCCTGTCTGTATTCATTATTTCCTTTATGTGTTTCATTGCTCAAGCTAAGACTTCAAGGGCTATATGGAACATGTCAGAAGAGAGTGAGAGAGTGGAAACCTTTTTCTTCCTCCTGATTTTAGTGTAAATGCTGTGAGTCTCTCTATACTTGGGGTGATGCTTGGTGTGGGCTTGTTGTATATTACGTTTATTATATTGAGATATGTTCCTTATATTCCTAATCTCTCCAGGACTTTTTATCATAAAGAGGTTTGGGAGTTTGTCAAAGTCCTTTTCTGCATGTAAGGGGAAGGTCACATGGTTCCTACCCTTGAATCTGTTTCTGAAGTAAACTGTGTTTATTGATTTACTTATGCTGAATCGTCTCTACATCTGGAGTGAAGTTAACTTTATCATGCTGTATAATTTTTTGAGGTAGTCTTTAATTCAGTTTCAAGTATTAAGCTGAGAAGTTTTGCTTCTGTGTTTGTCAAAGATATTGGCCTATAATTTTTTTCTTTGAGGGCAGTGTCTTGTCTGGTTTTGGTATCAGGGCAATATTGGCTTTATAAAAAATTGGAAATATTGCTTCCCTTTTCATGATGTACAATATTTTAAAAAACATTAGTATTTGATCTTCTTTGGAACTGTGAGAGAATTCTGTGCAAAGTCCATATGCTCAAGATTTTTCAGTTGAGAGATTTTTGTTTTGTTTTGTTTTGTTTTTTGTTTGTTTAGTTGGATTGTTTTGGTTTGGTTTGATTTTAGAGACAGGATTTCTCTGTGTGTAACCCTGGCTGTCCTGAAAATAGCTGTATAGGCTGACTTGGAACTCAGAGAGATCTGCCTACCTCAGACTCTCAAGTACTGAAATTAAAGGCATAAGCCACTATTTCCTGGCTTAGTTTGGAGAGTTTTAATCACTTATTCTATCTTATTTGATAATGTGTGGTCTATTTAAAGTATTTATTTTGTCTTGAATTAAATTTTGTATATCGATACCAAATTGGTATATTGAGTACCTCTGAATTCATCCATTTCTTTTAGGTTTTCCTGTTTGGCGGGATATGGATTTTTAAATTCTTTTTCTCTGAATTTCTTCAGTGTCCATTGTAATGTCTTCCTTTTCATCTCTAATTTTTATTAATTTGATCTTCTCTTAGAATATAAATTATGCTAAAGAGTTTTCTTCTTCCACCATGTGGGTCCCGGACCAAATTCTAGTCATCAGACTTGGATTATCAGGTTTGTCTTTACTTGTTGAGCCATCTCATAAGACCAGTAGTGAGTATTTTAAAGCACTGTATTCAAGATTCTATAATATCTAATAAGTTTATATTTAATTCCTAAAGTTTATAGATAAAAGTAAATTTCTGTTTAATATGTAACAGTGTTAGAATTTATTAAGGAAAGTTTTAAATAAAGATTTAGGCCCAGATGTTAAGAAAGAGTAAAACACATGTAAGACAAAAAATTATAGTATAAAACTGAATTCTCAAGAGAGAGCTACTGACAGGTATTTTGGTTATGACAACTGTTTTCAAATAGGAACAAAAATCCATGCTGTTCATCTTGAAGATACTCCCTCCTCATTTCTTCCTTTTTCATTCTTTCTCATTCTCTATTTTTCTTTCTTTAAGGAATAAACTATTACTTTGATTTTAAACTCATAAAAAACTAATTACAGCATAAATTGAGTGAGTGGGACACTCTACATTTTCCTTTATTATCTAATTTCTCTATTTATTTTGACCAGCATAAGTATTGCATATTTGGTAGTGGTGATGGAATTAGCCTGTGTCTATTGGAAAGTTTCTTTCCTTGCATTATCTCATATAAACATACTTATTAAGTTTTTGCTTCTCATAGACTTACGCTGTTTCCATAGAGTTTGTGTTTTTCAAAATTAGAATGATGTACTTAATCATGTGAGTAGACCTCATTGTAGTTCTTCATTAAAGGTATTGAGAAAATATTTTCTTCCATATATATTCACCCCTACCCGCTCTTCCGTTTTGGTTGCAAGCCTAGACTTTAATGGCTAAGGCCCCCTTCTAGTCTGCTCCATCCTGTCTTGTCTATCTTCTACCTCTGTCATCTACCTGATACTTTGCAGGTCCCCTTCCCACATTTGTGTCTTTTGTTTTGTTTTACAACCTGTTGATTTTAGCTGGGAGTTTCTTGTGGCCTGGCCCCCTGTTTATAACTATGCACTACATATAGACCACATAAAACTCACATAGAAGAAGGGAGACCAAAGTATGAATGCGTTGGTCCTTTCTAGAAGGAGTATCAAAAGTTTCAACCAGAGCTCCCAAAGTCTAAACAGCCAGCCAGAGAGCACAAAGGGAGGGACTCATGCACCTGTATAGGGAATTGAGGGTGACCTTGTTAGACTTCAGTGAAAGTGGAGGGCCATGGTCCCCTAATGTTTGTATCCCCTACTGTGTGGGAATTCGAGAGCAGGGAGATGGGACTGGGAGGATGTTTGGAGCACACCATCACAAAAATTAGGAGGAGGGGGTATGGGATAAGGGGTTTGGGGGGAGAATGAGAAAGGAGATAACATTGAAAGGTAAATACATATAAAATCCAATGAAAAACCCACACAGATAAAGGGTCTAAAAAAAAAGAGAGAGAGAGATGGAGAGAGCTTACTTATTTTAAATTAATTTCAAAAGTTTCTAGTAGTTGCTAATTGGCTAAGATACTATTGTAAGCTCTCCACAAAAGAATTTAAATCTCTGTTCAGTATTCTCAAGAGAGAGGTAAACCCTAATTTCCTCAACAGTTAATTGACAAAAGAGAGATAATCTCACAAAAAGCAGAAAAAGCTATTTCTAATTGATATATTATATAGTCTGATTAATTGTCAGTGGTGCTATAAAAGTCCTTTGACAAAAGATTATTAATATAGATTTATATACCCTTAAATAAGGTCTTCATGACTCTCTGAGTGTGGAAGGAGCGACTGTTGGCGCTTCTGCCCTGATTTTACAAGAACTCTGAAAAATTGGCTTTAAAAACAAAAGAGGGGGGACGGTACCCCTTCAGAAATAGTCCCCCTGAAATACTCTCCATCATGCCTTGTTCACTTTTATCTCTCTAAAGCTGAAAGCTCATGGCAAATCTCTTGCTGAACATGTTGGTGACCTCTGGCACCACCAAGACCAACAAAACTTTGCCACAGATATGGGGAAGGACCCTCTTACCCATAAAAAGAATGGCCCAGACCCAGTTCCCTTATGGAGCTGAGGACTGATATGCCTGACCAATACCACAGAAGGCACAGCTAACCGGCTACCAAAAAGATTAATGAAAAAAAAAATAGATACCACCACAAAGCCAGGCCCAACCATAAATACGATGAATAACAATTTACATCCAGGGAAGAGAAATCTCCCTGAGAATCCCCTTCTTTTTTTCTTTCCAGGTAAAAATGAATCACCTGTGATGCCTGCTGTTAGAAGTTCTAATCCAGATGTGCCAGAAGCCAGGACCCTCGCCCTTACCCTCACCCCCTACCTTTCCCCACCTGCACAATGTGCCCTGAAGCTTGGCAACTGCAAGATCCTGCTTGGCAACTGCAGATAGACTCAAAGCAGTGTACCGTATCTTCTGAAGAATAGCAGGTTGCGGTCCTCCTCGCCCCCACAAAAAACTAGGACCCGCCGGTCGGGTCAAGTGGCGCCTAGATGTGGGGCTCGAGGCATGGACCCCTCCGGACGGACCCTCATTGAAAGGACGTGCACACGACATCAAGTTTGAGTGAGACAGAGATTGTCGTCCGCGACCTGTCATCCTCGGAACCAGGTTGTTTCTGCCATCAAGAAGACAGATGAAGTTCATTACCATCAGCTGAAAATTGAAGAGGATCCAGAAATGACTCCGCAGGAGACTGACACAGCTGCCAGCTCCCCTGCCTCCCCCTACAGTCGATCCCTAGACTTCCACACCCTCCAGAAGGGTTCCTGGTATGCCTGGCTTTGCCCTCGTTTCTCTCGCTAGAGAGCTTGGCCTCTTGATCACCCCAAGAAAAATTGGCTTTTTCCTAAACCAAGGCCATCCTTGATATGGCCGCTAACATTGGATAGCCTTCCTTTATGACAATATTACACACCAAACTGACAAATGGTTGGTAACTTGAACATTTACAAGGGACTAGGATGGCTGTGAGTTAGCCCAATGATGGGATTATTGTAGATCCACTTCCCAGGGGCCCACCCAATACAGCTGAAAAGGAGTGCGTGGTGCTGGGAGTGGGTGCAGCCTACATGGCCTAAGACAGGGCTCTCACCCTCTTTTCACCCACCTCGGGGTCCCTTGACGTTGCCCATTGTCGACAGCCTAAAGCCTCCGACCATCGATGTGACTCATCTCACATCAATGTTTTGGGGTTGTGAACTTGTGTAAGACCCCCCATAATTAGACATCCAAATTCAAAACTCACATAGTTGGGATTGATCATAAGACGCCTTTTCTAACTAAACAGAGAAGGGGGAGATGCCAGAAGCCAGGACCCTCGCCCTTACCCTCACCCCCTACCTTTCCCCACCTGCACAATGTCCCCTGAAGCTTGGCAACTGCAAGATCCTGCTTGGCAACTGCAGATAGACTCAAAGCAGTGTACCATATCTTCTGAAGAATAGCATGGAGACCATAACTCAAGCAGTGTACCATATCTTCTGAAGAATAGCAGATAGATCATAATTCAAGGCAGTGTACCATATAGACCATGACACGTTTCAAGGCACAGGCCAAGAAGATTCTGTACTTTTCCACCACCTGGACCCTCTTACCCCCTCCCCTTGTAAAACATGCTATAAAAAAGCATTTCATGTTCAAAAAAAATTAAATAAAAAAAACAAAAAACAAAAAAAAAGAAAAAAAACAAAAAAAAAACCTATGCACTGGTTGTAGGTAGTAGTAAGTGCTTCTCACTCAGGGACAACAGGAAGGGAAACAGCTCTCAGGATTCCTTCACAGGGTCATTAGAAGTCTATTGTACCTATGAGAACATGGTAGCAATCATTTTCTCATAGCCTGAAGATAGTTTTCTTATCCTTCTCCCCATTTTCATGCTCTCACAGTCTTTGGTTCCCCACTTCCATGGTGTTCAGTGAGTGTAGGCCATGTGCTAAGCTTTCTTCTTGTATTACTATCAACAAATAAGAATATAGTCTGACATTTTAAGTTGAAAATATCAGAAGTCAAAAATACAGTAAAATAAACTTAAAGTATATTTTTACAGTCAGAGTACACATGGAGGGAGGATGCTCCCTCATCCACCTATCCACTCCCAACCCACACCCTAGCATCCCCCTACACTGAGGCATCAAACCTTCACAGAACCAAGAGTCTCTCCTCCCATTGATTCCAGATAAGGCCATCCTCTGCTACACGTGCAGCTGGAGCCATGGATCCTTCCTTCTACTTTGGTTATTGAGTTCCCAGATAAAAAAATACACACACAGCCTTTATATTTCTAATAAGCCTTAAGCAGCACAATAGCTTGGCAAGGTGCCTACCCTCCTTGCTGTTGAATCTACTTTGCTATCAATAACCCTGAGTTATTACTTACTATTTACTTTGTTCCATCTGGGCTGCTCTTAATTCCAATTGGCAGCCCTCAGAGCCATGATCTAATGACCTTTAACCCATAGCAGCTTCTTCTTCTTTCTCTCCTGCACTTTCCTCTTCCCTCATTATCCTCCTCTGACACCAAGCCTGTGAAACCTATACTCTAACTATGTCTCTTCTGCCTAATTGTTGGCGTCTTTATTTACCAATTAGAAATAATTTGGGTGGAGGGTTACTCAGTATTTTACATGCAGAATTTTTGAACAAACCATCTTGGGGACCCTAAATTCACATTAGAATAATACAACCATCATTTAGACCAACCTACTACACCATAGTTCAGTTGTATCAGTTGCTTGTCCTGAAGGTCACATGACCAACTGTGACCTGTAGCCCATGGCCACTACCTTGTATAGTGTACCTGTGAGAATATACCAGACCACACATCTTTAGTCCAGATAAAGGGAGGAGTTCAATTTCTATTAGAAATAGATAGAAGTGTAGTTTGTGCCAAATGCCTATCACTTTCAGAGTATTATAAAGTATGAATATTGTCAACATAGTCAATTAGGAACTATGCATTAAAATTTGGGACAATCTATAATATTCTTAGTGGACAATTCCACTTCCTATGCTTTAATTATGGAGACCAGACATAATTTGAAAGTAGCAAGTAGACTACATTCCATTTCCATTTATTCCATTCCATTTAGACATTCAGAATGTTTGAATGATGTGTATAGTTATAATTGATGATTTTTTCTATTTGGTACATTTGCTCATATCAAATATTTCATGGTATCTAATTTATGAATTAAAAATTTTCATAGGTAAGTATGTGTGATAGATTGAATAACAATGGCCTTCATCAGCAAATATATATGAATATTTGTTCATCAGGAAGTGGCACTATTTGAAAAGGATTAAGAGGTATATCTTGTTAGCAGAAGTATATCACAAATAGTGACTGTTTCCGTGCCAGATCTAGTCTTTATTACTCTCCTGATGCCTCTGGTTCCCAGCTACTGCCTGCATGTCACCATGCTCCCTGACATGATGATAGTGGATTAACTCACTGAACCTGAAAGTACATTTCAATTAAACTCTTTCTTTTGTAAAATTAGCCATAGTCATGGTGCCTCTTCAAGCTATAGAATCGTGACTAAGAAAATGATACAAGGGACTATGTAAAAGCCATATTTCTGTAATAGTACTGGCCATGCTGTTTGGAGAAATATGGAAGACTTTCAGACGTTGGACTATAAAGGTACTTGAGTGCCTCAAGAGTGGAGGAGGGGCTTAATGGGCCCTGCTAGTAGGTTCCTGGAAGAGAGTATTGCTGGGAGCAAGTGGCCCCAATTCAACAGGTTTTAGAGCTGAAGAACATTAGGAAATGGCCTAGAAACTATGCTGGCAATATCTTGGCAAAGACTGGCTGCTTGAGCCAGAAGGATAAGTGAGTGAGCCCTGACAACTGACCTACCCCTCTTTTAGTTTCCTAAGACCCATTATACTGCCTCCCCCTTGCATGCTATTCTCAATCTCATGACCCAGCCCCTGCTCCCAATTCTCATAGAGTCCAGCCTCAGGTGCAGGCCTCACCAGTCAGAAATATAGAGACTTTCCTGCTGCACCACAGGCCAAGTAAATTGCCCTAAGTCAAGCCCCCAAGCTGATCAGAGACTTTAGTAGTTCAGAAGTCAAGCAACAGGTCACTAAAAACTCAGTCCAAAAAGCACAGAAGGCCAAAGAGGAAACAGAAACAAAGGAACAAAACACTCATCCAACAAAGACGAACTCATAAATCAACACCTATAACCTATAATCATCCCGAACTCACATGCCTAAACACCAGTGTAAACACACAATCAACATCAACCAGGGCCTATCTATCCTGTGGCATTAAGACCTGAATATTCTAACGCAGCTGAAGCACAAGAATATGATCTTAAAACCAACATTGTAAGGATGATAGAGGTTCCTAAAGAAGACATTTTTGAAAATCCCTTAAAGAAATCAAAGAAAAGACAAACCAACCAACCAACCAACCAACCAACAAACAAACAAAAAGCAAATAAGTGAAGAAAACTGTTCAAGAACTGAAAATTGAAATAGAAGCAATAAAGAAAACAAAACTGAGGGAATTCTAGAAATGGGAAATCTAGGTAAATGAAAGGCAACTACAGGTTCAAGCATCACCAGAAGAATAATAGAAAGAGAAGAAAGAACTATCTCAGGGGTAAAGATGATAGTAGAAATAGATTCGCTGGTCAAATAAAATAATAAATCTAAAAAATTTTTGATACAAAACATTCAAGAAACCAGTAACATCATGAAAAGACCAAACCTAAGAATAATAGGAATAAAAGATTTCGAGCTCAAAGACCCAGAAAAGATTTTCAACAAAATCATATAAAAAATTTCCCTAATCGAAAGGGATGCTTATAAATGTACATGAAGCTTTCAGAATACCAAATACATTGGTCCAGAAAAGAAAGTCTCCTCCACTATATAATAGTCAAAACACTAAATATACAGAACAAAGAAAAACTATTAGAGTAGCAAGGGAAAATGGCCAAATAACGCATGATGGCAGACCTATCAGAATTACACCTGACTCCTCAACTGAGACTTTAAAAGCCATAGGGCTTGGACAAATGTCTTATAGACTCGAAAAGACCACAGACTCCATCCAAGACTACTGTACTCAGCAAAACTTTCAATCACCATAGATGGAGAAAACAAGATGTTCCATGATAAAAACAAATTTAAACAATATCCACAAATATAGCCCTATGGAAGATACTACCTAGATATTGTGATTTTGGCAATGGAACATTAATAAACTGATAAAAACATGGTTAGTTTTATATTTTTAATCTTGAAGGTCAGTTGGGAAGTTCTCAGTTTAATAGAAAAGGAAAGGATAACTCAACATGATAGACTAGAATTTTAAAATACTAGATAATAATGCAATGATTTCATTTTTAAATATCAACATGTAGTTTCAACTTTAGGTATATCATATAAATTATTAACTGAATGGCTTAAGATTTCAGACCTGTCAATTAGTAGTTAAATTGTATATGTATTTGTGAGTTCGTGAAGGCAGGTGGGTGTTCCGCCATGGCATTCTTTGTCTACTGTGGGTTTTTTTTTTTCATTTTTAGCTACCTTGTCCCTCAGTACTGCATGCATTTAGAGGGAGGTCTTGAAGCACAGAGTTGGCCCATGTGTGGAGGAGCAGGTGTCTATTTATACAACAGCATTTCTCTCGGCTCACTCAGCCTGGGCTGCAGTATGTTGTCTAGCGTCCCTACAAATCTTCCTTGTGCGTTTACAATAATAAAAATTCATTTTTTTTGCCCACATGTTTAAAATGTTTTGAAGCTGCCATTCACTAACAGCCTTAGTTTAGTTACACACAAACTGTTTGAATGCCATCCGAACTTCTGAAGTTACAGCTTTTTCCCTAATTATGAGCCATACATTATTGTCTATATCATCTGTTGAATAAACAGCTTTTGTGCCTGCCAAAAGAATATCTGGAGGTGTTCTTATTTACATTGTATTTTGAATATACAAACAAAAACACAAACATGGCTTACTGTATGTTATAATTAATAAAACTGCCATCACCAAAACATTACCTGATTTCCCCTTATTTAGCATCATTTTTAAAAATAGAGTTTGTATTTGAAAAAGAAATACTGTATTCAAAAGCTATCGAACAGAAAAATAAACATTCAATACCATTTTAGTCTTAAGGACTAGAGAAGTGTTGACACACCTAAACTTTAGGCTTTTGTCGATATTAAACTGAAATCAGAGCACCCCTGCTGCCACATACAGAGGCAGTGTTAACTTTCAACAGAAGAAATGCTAGCACGGCTGTTAAAGAGCCTCTGACAATTCATTATTAGTTTGAAACCTGTTGTACTGGCTTCCTTCCTCTCACAAATGAGATTTCCATTTTCAAAAACCCATTTAAAATTCATATCCTAGGTGCTCCACACGTTGAAATAATCGTTTTTTTATAACTAGGCAGAATTAACAAACAATTTAAATATTAAATAGTAAAAATTATACTTAAGTTAAAGCAGCCATATTCCATTTTGGGTTATTTATAAGCTTTCAGCTTTTAACTATAATGATCATTTGTTCATTTTGACTACCTTGTGTTATATTACTTGCTGTTTTCTTTCATTTTTATATCAAAGTAGTCCATGTTGATGGCTAGCAGCTGCATGTAACTGATAATATTAATAAAGTGTGATAGGTATCGCTTGAATAATTTCTTGCATGGACTCAATCTTTAGACTAACCCTAGGAAGCAGTACTATTATTATTCAATTTTCCAAGCAGGAAAATGAAGGTAAATAAGTATTGAAAACATAACTTATATGTGGTGGGAACCCCATTTGAACTCTGTGTTTGTTTTCAGGATCCATATGCTTAATCTTTATGGAGTATTTCTCTACACTGTTTTACTTAGTCAAAATCTGTAGTCTTCTACTCCCTCACCCCCACATACCTATCTTTTACTCTGGCTATCAGCAAGATGACTGCTTTTAACTATTTCTTTTGTTTCTGTTATAATTCAGAGCCACATTGCTTCTTTGGTTTGTACTTTGAAACAGGGTGAATCTCACTGGGGAACTGTACTGGCTAAGTTTTATGTTAACTTGACACAAGTTAGAGTCTTCAGAGAGGGGGGAACCTCAATTTAGAAAACGCCTCTATAAGATCCAATAGTAGACGGGCCTATACAACAGTTTCTTAGTTAGTGATTGATGTGGGAGGGCCCAGTTCATTATGGATGATGCTAACCTTTGGCTGGTGGGTTCTATAGGAAAGCAGGCTGAACAAACCATGAGGAGCAAGCCACAAAACAGCATCCCCCCCATAACCTCTGCATCAGCTCTTGCCTCCAGTTTCCTGCCCTGCTTCAGTTCTTTCTCTGACTTTCTTTGATGATGAAACAGTTATATGGAAATGTAGGTCGAGTAAAGTCTTTTTTTCCCCCAAGTTGATTTGGTCATGGTGTTTCATCATAAGAGTAACCCTAACTAAGACTGTCACCCAGGGAGGCCAGAATTTGCAATCCCCTGCCTCTGTCTCTAAACGGCAGGTGTTACAGGTATATGTTATCACATTCAGGTTTCTTATTCTAAAAAATATTTTATTTAATAATAACAGATGTGTGTGATATGTTTGGATCAAATCTACCACCATTTCCTTCCTCCAATTACTCTATCTCAACACACACACACACCCCTGGATTTTCCTCCCTTCTCGAGCAGTCTCTAGTTTTATTTGATACCTGTTGACTTTCCTTAGTGCAGCCTGTATGTGCGTTGTGAAGTACTATCTATAAGAGCAATGTTAGTCTCTCAGGGCCATGAAGAAAACTGATTCCCTCACTTCTAGTAGCCCTCATAAGTGGGGCTTCATGTTGGCATTTTGTTTGCACTAATCTTGCGCAAGTCTTGTACGTGTAGTCCCCGCCACTATGTTTATGTACACAGATATACTGTCATGTCCGGTGAATACTGTTTTGTTGCAGATGCTAACTCCCTCAGGCTCTTCTAATCTTTCTATACTCTTTTCCATGAAATGAATAATAATGATCCCACTCCATATTTCTACTCACTTATTTTAGATTTGTTTTATTTGCATTTATTTTTTATTTATTTTGTTCTTATGTGTTTGAGTGGTTTACCTGCATGTATGTATGTGCATCAGATGCATGTCTGGTGCTATCAAGGGTCAGAAGAGTTCACTTTATGCCTGGAACTGGAGTTACACATGGCCATGAGCCACCACATGGATGCTAGGAATTGGTTCCAGGACCTCTGAAAGACCAACAAGTGCTTTTAATCACCAATCCAACTCCCTGGCCCCCACCCCACATTTCAAAATAATATAATTTATTGCTATTTTAGTATAATGATGTTTGCAATATCATTGTCTTTCTGGTCATGGAACCTACCTTCATTTATTATGGATTACCCTCCCCATGAAGTGCATACGTGAAATCATACATATGTACATGTTCTCCTGTATCATCTAAATACAATTCAACTGCAATTTTGATCACATCAGTATTCCTTATTCATAAGTTTATGGCAAAACTGACATATATAAATAAAAGACTAGAGATGTATCTAAAAATTCATTGATAACTTATCATTCTCAAACAGTAACTGGGCATAGTTTATACTCTATGGAGTACTCTTAATGTTTCCTTACCCTATCATCTATATTTTTATGTTTTAAAAATATATGATAATTAACCTCTGTCATGTTTTCTCATTATTACTGCTTATATTGATTTATTTTTATTTTCAAGATAGTTGTGACAGAACTTAAAATTCTTCTTAGAATAGCCAAATATTTCAGGCAATGAGTACCTCATGGATTTGCATTAGGTGGACAGGAGGTTGGCTAAGGGAATTGGGAAGTAACAGATATATAATGCACACCCAGAATCTTCTGGGCACTCATTTCCAGATGGACTGGTCCTTCTCTTTGGCTGGTGAACTGTTAGCATTGTATTTGTCTTCATGCCTGCCCTCCAAGGTTTAGTTTTGAAGTAGCTCACAGAGGTACAAAGCAGGACTGGAACTTTCTAAGATCTTTCTCATCAGTAAATGCCTTAGACACTTTCATAGTAACTCACAGCTTTGCTGATTGTAGGAATGTTTTCACAATTATTTTTGTGTGTTCATGTATGTGTATGCATACGTATGAGTCCCATGGCATATTTGTGGAAGTCAGCTCTTACTTTGCACTCTGTGGGTTCTAGAATTTGAACTCTGGTCCTCAGGCTGGGCAGCATGGGCCTTTTTCCACTGAGCCACCTCTTTGGCTCTCATCATAGAATATTAAACTGAAAATCTTTCTTATCATTGACCTTTTAAATTGACCATCTAATCAAAATGCTTTCATATTATTTTTTTTAGACATTTTCTCTACTCTGTATTCCAAAATTTCCTTGGTGTTTTTTTTTCTAATTTTTTTTCATATTGCATTCTTAATTTTCAAGCTCCCTCCATGTTTTCTCTGTGCATATTAATTTTAGATTCTTTATTTTTCTGTGCTTCCTCTTGATTATTTTCATTGAACTATTTTCAGTTTGTTCCTTGGATCTGGTCCTGCATTTTAAATATCACAACTGATGATCTGTTGATACTGTTAAGTCCATTTGTTTTTTAAAGCAGAACTCACTGGAATAAGTATTTATATAGAAATATATTTCAATTGAACCTGGTAGTTTTTCCTGAGAAAAGTATATTTTCACCTCCTGGGTGGAGAAGGGTGGGTGTCAACCTGAATATGCATTAATTCTCAAGATTCAAGTGGGAAACTGAGTGTAAACTTTCATCATTTAGAATGCAAAACTTTCCTTGAGTTCCCCCCCCCCCCTTTTTTCAGCCAAAACCCACATCTCTCTTGGGTGACACTGATGTCCCTGAACCCAGAAACTACCCAAGTTCCTTTTCTCTGGACAGCATCCTCCTGTCACTTCAAGTATTTTGACTGTACCAACTGGAGAAAGGGATCTGGGCCCTGTCTGCTAATTCCAGCTTTTCAACCATCTGTCTCCCATTGTGCCTGCAGTCTGGCCTTCCGAAATGACAGTCTACATTCAGAATAATTCAAACCTAAACTTGTCAATGGTTCTTTCTTTGACTTGAATCAGGTTTCCACCCTAGGCAATTTCGTTGTTTCACCATTCTTCAGTGCTGATTTCATCTTTCCCAGCTTTGAGTACTCGATCTCTACCCTCCCACTTAGTCCCCACAATTTGGAGAAAGGGTCTCTCTGTGTTTGTTTCCTGCTCTTAATTACTTCATATGATTGTCCATGAATTAGATGACCAATATGTCACTTTCCTTGGTGATGCAGATCATTATTATCCCCAAATTCTTCTCTAAGTGATTATAAATTACCAACTTCACCAGAGAAATTGCTTTAAAGTATTAGATTTCCTTTTGCCTTACTTCAGTTTTACTTCAATAGAGATGAGTTTATGTGTTGACTACGTAGTGACACAGATTCCACATATTAGAGTACATAGACATGCCTGCATAAATCACACTGAACATGTCAGATTTGGCTGTACAGACAGTCATTCAAAGGTCACATTTCTTAACTTTTAAGTAGCTTTGCTTCAATCATTCTAAGTATTGTTGAGACAAAGAAATGTAAGAAAGATAACAAATAGAGTTTATAAAACTATACACAATACATTTATGTGAAAGAAGTTAATATGGTCTTCAAAATAGCCAACGCACGGTTATAAAGTTGCAATATTATTTAGCATTCAGTGAAAAACGAGACATTTGGAGTGATTTACCAGTTTCAAGCAGTCTGGATCTGTTGTTGTTACCTAAAAAAAGACTGTCTGTAATTCTTTCTCTGTGTGTGTGTTCTTTTTATTCCCTCTTAATTGCCATTTTTCCCCAGACCAGCTGTAGCATCTATGTCCTGACTTTGATCCAACTACTTACTTTAACCCACAGAAAATGTGTCCAGAGACAGAGGCGTCACTACAATGCCTCCACCCCTGACAAGCTGGCTTTTTAACATGATGGAATGTAGGGATATCAGCATGGAGAGAGAACATTAAGACCTCTTCATAATAAATATTGGCACAAAAATACATTTCTTTGCACCTAAAATTATTCATAAATATGATACTGAAATTTCACTTGAGGTCAAGGAAGGAGTGAAATGTCAAGTTATTTGCTTTTCTTCTCAGAGTCTTATATTAAAACTATCTCATTTTAAAAACTATGTAAGGTTAAGATTTTAATATAATTGTAACTATGTGTGCATTGAAGTTGGAAAATGCTTGTGAACACAGGTTTCTATAGAGTCCAGATGCATTGAATTCCCTAGAGCTGGATATACAGGCAGATATAAGCCCTCTGACACGTGTGCTGGAACCTGAACTCAGGTACCCCAAAAGTAAACCCCTCTCTTAACTGCTGAGCTGCCTCTTCAGCCCTCGTTTTACATAACATAACTGAATTATCTCAACTTTCCTTGCAGGTGAGTCTCTAAAGGAGGGGCAATATTTCACTAGGCAGTACATTAGACGCTTGTGACTGTAGAAACTTTGCCTTCTAACTGAAGCACAGTAGAATTAAACTTGTATATTTGAAAAATTGGAAGTTATCTAAGGTTGGTTTTCTAAATGTTGATTTTTAAAATTGTCTGTAGACTCGGGTCTGGACCAGATTTAATCTAAGGTGTTGATATCGGCTGTGCTTTTGATACCACACCTTCACTCATTAAGGCAGAGTAATGTGTCCTGCAGACAGTCACATCCACACTTTGTTCTTTAGGATCAAAGAGGACTGGACCTCCTCATTATGAAACAAGGATGTTTTTTGACTTTGTAATGCCACTTAGGAGTAATTAGAGAAAATTTAGCCACAGTCATTGTCAAGAATCTTGTAACTACCAATCTTTGTTCCCCTTGATCACCTTGGTTACAAGGTGATGCTATTTACAGTCATGGCTGAGTCATTAATCCTTTTGCTCCTAACCCTCACTGTAGAGACTTTACTTGTTCTACTGCCTACTTAGCATTGTAAAACAGAGAATAAATTCTGTTAAACTGTCAGTGCTAAGGAAACAATATAGCTTCATAATTCTGACCATTCGGATGATTCCACAATTTGACTCATGCCCATAGAAGCACTAGGGACAGTGACAGAACTCCAGATCACAGTAGGCTTCAGATCTTAGCACTACTGACGCCATGATGGAAGTACTATCAGGCTTTGAACAAAGACCTAATCCATTAAAGTTCATAGCTCTGTGAAATCCCTAAGTGTCTTTGCTGTTTGGCTTCTTTGATTGTGCTTCTGGTTAACTGTTCTTGCTAACTGAGGAGTGTCAACCACAGTGTATGTGTTTCAGGTTTGAAATCTCACCCTGAGACATGCTGGTGAGTGGTCTGAAATCCCAAACACCCTGTGTAACTGATAACTAGCTAATACAGAGATTTTATTAGTATGACTATGTGTCTGAGTAGCCTTCTCTGATGGATACCTCACAACAATGGAGAATGTCTAAGACTAGCCAAGGTAAATGGACCAGTAAGAACCACTGCATATTATTAGCAAGTGAAAGGGATATGTAAGGTAAGAGTGAGAAACTGAACCTCCTGATAATTTCTATGGAGTCTACTGGAGAGAGTTATTTAGTTTTCTTATCCGTATACTTTAGTAAACTTGAAAAGAAGACGTCAACATGTTGTGTGTGACTCTGGAAAATTGGCAGAAGCAAATTAGATGAAAATGATTTAATCAATTCTACTTCTCCCATGGGGACTTCCTGAATCTCCCACTGCTGTCTTCCCATCAGTTTCCCTCTGCCACGAGTCTCAGCAAGTCTTCTGCTCCTGCCTTTCTTAGCAATTTTCCTTCAGTACCCTAATGGCCCACATAGCACTCCCCTGTGACGCTCCAGTTGCCTCAGAAGACCCTGTAAGGGTCAAGTTTCTATTGATCCTTCTATCTTTTGACAAAACAAACAAACAAACAAACAAACAAACAAACAAACAAACACTGGTTCTGTCTCTTCTTGACTATATAGCTACTGCTCCAGGGTTGATAACAACTCTCCTTGGCCTTCTCACTCAGAATTTCCCAAGGTCACTGCTGGCATCCTCCTTTGAACTTCTAGCCACTGCAGGAAACCTTAGGAATCTTATCACTACTGCTCCTTATGGTCCTAGCTCCCAACCTCCTATTACTTCTTCAGCTACTGCACTAGGCCAGTAGGATTATATACAAGCAACATGTAGGGTAAAATCTGTCAAAGATATGTATAACTTAACTGCAGACACTCAAAACCAACTGTAAAACCACAAGCAGTAGAATTATCAGGACCATAAGTCTCCCATATACCTGGCATCAGTAGCATTTCTTAGCTATGGAGTAGATTCCGTAACTCCTTTCTTATAACCTTGACTCTAATGCCAGAACCATGTGTTCAAAACTGATAATTTCTGCTGCTTGCTGCAGCTGGAACACACCCCCATCCCTCCACCCCCCGTTCAGTTACATCTTCACCAGCTTTATGTTTTTTAGGTTTTTCTTCACTGCCTAAGTTTGGCTGTCCTGAAACTTGATACATAGACCAGGCTGGCCTTAAAATCAGACATCTACCTGGCTCTACTGAGTACTGGAATTAAAGCTGTTTGTCGTCACACCTGGCTCTTAGCTTTTCTTTGATTCTTTTTACTTTTCTTTGATTCCCTTTCTCTTTCTTTTGATTCCTTTTCACAAGTTGAAGCTCAGCTGGGTGAGGTCTTAGGCTGAAATCGACATTCCTTTTAATTCCATTTCTTAATGTGTTTATCTCCTTGAACATAGAACTTAGCTCCATTTCTCTTTTTGATGCCCTCTTTTCTCTTCTATCTATCTATTTTGTGTGTTTACTTGGTTCTTTTGAGGTTTCATTCCCAACACAATTAATCCAAAACTCTTCACTGTAGCCTCAGGCAAATTTTTTGGACAAGGATAAAAAGTAGTCAAATTCTTAGTCAAAATATCACAAGAACATTCTCTAAGTCATATACTAACATTTCTATTCTCTGAAGCCTCTCAATCCAGACTCCCACAGTTCAAATCACCCTCAGCAGCACTGTCTTTTGGGTTTCTTCTAAGATGTTTGATTAAGCCTCACTTAAAGAGCTCAGCTGCTTTTCTAAACCAAAATCTCATAAACCACATAACTCCAAACAAAAGCATAGTCAGGCCCATCACAGCAGTAATCCCACTCCTGGTACCAATTTCTGTCTTAGTTGGGATTTTATTGCTGTGAAGAGATCATCACCAAAGAAATGCTTATAAAATAAAACATTTAATTAGGTGAAGCTGGCTTTCAGTTTCAGAGGTTCAGTCTGTTATCATCATGGTAGGAAAGTATGGCAGTGATGCTGGAGGAGTTAACAGTTCTGCATCTTGATCTGAAGTCAGCAGAATACTGCATGCCACACTGGGCATAGTTTGAAGATAGGAGACCTTAAAGCCTACTCCCACAATGAAAATGCCATACCTACCCCAATAAGGCCACAGGAAGAGAACAAAGGGAAAAGGGCCGATTTTAAACACTGTCTAGCACATACCAATTTTAAACTTCATTTAGCACATGCATTAAAATCAGTAGAGGATGAAAGGTGTAGCAATGCATTCACCTGAGGCAATGAGTCTGTGAAGCCAATGGGACTTGCCTGACCTGCAGAGTGGGACTCTATTGCAAGAATCCAAGTACTGAGTGTAGCTCAGAGGTGAAGGACTTGTCTAGAGGTGACAAGGTCCTAGGTTTGAACTCCAGCACCAGAGTCAGGGAAGCTAGAGTAAATATGCAAATGAAATGATAAAACACATTAAACATACATGTACACACAGACTATATTAATCCCTTGTCTCATTGCTCTCACCAGATACTGGACAAGAAACAATTCAAGGCATGAAGGATGTAGAGAGTAACTACTGCCAGAAAAATCCTCCCTCAAAGCCCCATGTCCCAGGGGTCTTACATCTGTCAGCTAAATCCTATACACAAAAGGTTCTTTAACCTTCCAAAACCTGGAAACCATGTATTTAAACCATTTAGCCTTTGGGTGATAAAATGATAAAATACACTTTAATCCAAAATAGAGAAACAAGAAGAGAAATAAATCTCCCAAATTAGGAACGGAGTAGATGATGACTCCCTGCATGAGAGACTCCACTGCTAAGTGAGATTTAAAGAGTTGGGTTTTAAATAAAAATTCAAAATGTACCTATCAATTGACCATCTGTGCAGTGTCAACTGTCAATGAACATTTAAAAAAGATATCATATGATATAGCTGTATATTAGAGGCCTTCGGGACTGTGCTGAACTCTGACTGTGCACTGTCCTAATATAGAAAATAAAACTTTTCAGAAAACATTAAAGAAGTCATAAATAAATGGAAGTAAATGTTATGTTCTCGAGTAAGAAGGATCAATGCTGAAATGAGTTAATTCTTCTAAAACTGAACTAAAATTTAATTGCCACTCAATTGAAATCCCAGCAGGAGATTTTATAGAGCACAATACATTTATTCTAAATTTATTTGGATATATTCTAAATTTATAAGTAAAATTAAAGAGACCCATGATACCCTAGGCAATCTTTAAAAAAAAGAAGATGAGAGATTTCAATGAGCAGATGTCAGGTCCTACTATGTTGTTGTCATTAAGGCTGTTTAGAATTGATGAAAGAAAATAGAAATCAGCCAGAAGGAGATACAAAAGGTAACATATAGCCCTTCTCTTTCTCTTTCCACAAATTTTACACACACACACACACACACACACACACACACACACACACACACAATGGAATTATAAAACAGAAAAAATTATAGTTTATATAATACTCTCCATGAGAAAGGTACAGTAAAAAGTACCATTTGAAAATGCCTAGAAAAATATTCTCAGATGTATTAAAACTTAAAGTTGATTTATAAACTGTTTCTAAATGTTTGCAAAATATTACCAGAATATAATACTATATGGCAGTGATTATCAAAATAAATAGATGAATCCCAAAAAAACCCGAAAAACAAACAAACAAAAAACAAAAATTCAATCAATCAAACAAACAAAAAAAAACTCAAAATGTAGATGAAAAGCAGTTGCTAGATTCAGTACTACTACATTTAAATATGGCTATTATATGGTAAGATTAACTTGTTTTGATGGATACAAATGAATGTAAAACTCTTAAAAACAGAAAAACTATTTACAAAAATGATTTCAGGAGAGGGCAAAGGGAACGTATTGTAATACCCCATTTCACTGTGGGTTGTGAGCTGATGGTAAATTTCTACCATAGTTTCTGCTTACAGTTGGATAAAATGTTAGTATGATTGCCACAAGATAGTTTTAATGTGATCTTATAAGGTGTTCTTAAGCACCTTAGTCAACCGTGTAGGTTATGAAATGAAGGATGTCTTAGCACAGAGTAGATTTATTTTACCCCAAGGGACAAAAGGCAAACAATAAGAGACAAAGACCAGGGATATAGGATGAGGAAGAAAGGAAAAGGAAGAAGAGGGAGGAGGGGAAAGGGATATTTGTCCAGAAGGGACAAAGAACTTCCTCTGAATAGAGAGGAGACAGACATGGTCCATAGGTAAATGGAGGTTTATAAAGGAAAAGAGGAAACCCCTGTTAGGATGCGTTGGTTTGTTTGGTGGTTAGCCTCAAGGGGAGGAAGTGGCTGAATAAGGGAATAGAACTTGATGGCTAGCTTTTTGACTGTAATATAACAGTTTAGCAAGACAAAGGGGATGGGGGAAAGGCAAGGCTTTCTAGATAGAGCCCTTCAGGTTAAGTCCTTCAATTTATAGTGTCATCTACATACCCTCTATGCTAGTTCGTTTTAGCCTTCAACTTAGGAAGCCCAGACTTATCTGAGCTTCATTTGGGATATTACTTCTAGCAGATTGGCCTGTGTGCATGTCTATTGGCATTAACTTGATTGCTAATTGGTATAGCAGTCCCAGGCATTGTGAGTCACCTCATCCCTGGGTAAATGGCCCTGGAATCTCTGTAAGAGAGGTAGTTGAACAGAAGCCTGTGAGCAAGCTAGTAAGCTGCTTAAAACTCCTGTCCTGTTGGAGCTCCTGCCCTGACTTCCTTCAACAATGGACTATATCCTTTAAGATGAAATAAACCACTTCCTCCCTAAGTCATTTTTGGTCATGGCATTTGTCTTGGATAAGGTTTCTATTACTATGATAAAACACCACGACCAAAAGCAACTTGGAAAGGAAATGGTTTGTTTCCCGTTATAGGCTGTGATCTATCATCTAAAGAAGTCAAGACAGAAAGCTGAAGGCAGAGACTGAAACAGAAGCCATGTGAGGAATAATGTTTACTAGCTGTTTCTTCATAACTTTCTCAGACTGCCAAACCTACCTATCAAGAAGTAGCATCAGTCCAAGTGAGCTGGGCCCTCCCACATCAATCATTAATTTAGAACATATACCACAATCTTGTGCACAGGCCAGTCTGGTGGGGGCATTTTCTCAGTTGAGGTTTCTTCTTTCCAAATGAGTCTAACTTGTGTCAAGATGAAGGAACACTAGCCAGCAGAATGTTTAGCCCAGCAAAAGAGAGCCAGCTATGGCATCATCAAGAGATCCTACCAGTTATAATTAAGCATTTATTTTATTTTTTCCATGATGAATGGTTCCAGGGCAATATGTTCCTTCAAAATGGAAACCATGTTCTTTTTGTTGACCAATGAGACCCAAAAAACAGTCTTACATAGGAATCTGTCTAAGGATGACATTCCAGGTCTTGATAGCCACTCCATTAATGAAGGTAAAATAATGCAGTGGAATGCTTTGCTACATTAACAAAGATATATGTGCAACATTTGGAACTGAACTGCCAGATAAAGAAGAGTGTTGTGTGTATTGTTACTATTGTCACAGTTTTATATCTTATTATTTATTTCATCAAAAGTATTTGACTATGTTTCATTCAAGTTTATCAAATCATTATAATCTGCTCTCTATACATGGAAATTTAGAATACTTTGCCAATAAATGTATACTACTAGCGACATCAAAAGGCAATGACTGGGGGATGGCTTGATTGCTGGACAAACATAAGGACCGTGTTCAGATCTTAGTACACATGCAAAAATCTATGTGCAGCAGTGTATATCTATAACCCAGCACTCACTGGAGTGCAGATACAGAGAAACTCTGAAGACTCACTGGCCAGCCACACTAGATGAAGGAGTGAGTTCCAGGTTTGGGGAGAAAGCCTGTATCAAAATATAAGGTGAAAGGCTGGAGAGATCTTTCAAAGGATAAGAGCATTGGCTACTTTTCCAAAGAACTTGGGTTCGATTCCTAGCACCCACACAGTGGCTCTGTAATTCCAGTCTCAGATGATCTTCTAGCTTCTGTAGACATGACATGTACATGATGCACAGACATACATGCAGGCAAAACATCCATACACATAAAAATAAATAAATAATTTAAACTGATTTAGGAATATGTCCAGTGTTGACCTCCAGCTTCATATGAGCATGTAGGGTCAAGTAGTCTCACCGTTTAAGCATAGGCACTTACATCATGGGTATACACAGACGCACAAACACACAGACACACAAACACACAGACACACACACTAAGGATAGAGACAAGGGGGGAGATTGTAACAGCTTAAGAAGTCTGTTTTCTTTTCCTAGAATTAGATAAAACATCATAATTTCAAACATATTTCAGATGAGTCAACTACAAGTGTTAAAAATAAAACTCTTTTCTACATCAAAATTAAAATAATACTTCCAATATTTATAGAGAAGTCCACATACATTATAACATTGTCAGCTCAGTCACAAATTAAACAGAAAACATTTCAGTGACCATGGAATGTGACAGCTGATCAAGACAGTGATCTATAGGTTGGAGTCATGTAAAGTGTGACTTCCTGGTCCACAAGACACCGAAATCCCCAGTGACACAGATATTAAAACACATACCAAGTTTTATATAAGTTTATATAATTATTATCATTTTTATGGAAAAAATTTCTGGAGGCTTTTTAATAACTAAAATTCAATAGAAGTGAAAACTCCAGCAGCTTTCAGTGAGATTACTTGAGTTATTCTAGAAAACATGGCTAGTTTCTTTCTGTAGAGTCAAGTATGGAAGTGAGCAGTCTGATGAACTTATAAACATCATGGAAAGAATTATAGAGAGGAACAGGGGCCACACGGATACCATCTGGTTCACGCTTGTCACACTGGAGAGAGAAAAAAATAAAAATAAAAATGAATAAAGCAACAATCTTAGCAATGTCTACACATAGAAATTCTACTTTCCCATTAAAATTCCATATAGATCATGACTTCCCTCAAACTTAATATGTGAGCAACTTTTTTATTTTTGTTAGTAAAGCTCTCTGTTAACATAAACTTAGTAATGACACTAGCAGTGTGTTCTCATGCGAATGTCCAAATTATGTTTCTGAAGTCACTGGGAGTTGTCTTTGGAAGTTGGCAAGTCTGTGAAAGCTTTCCAGAAGACAAGCCCCACTGTGGACAGAACCCTGGGTCTCACTGAGATTTTAAGAGCTTCAGAAAACACTCTTCATTAATTGTGTAATCCCTGACCATGGAGATAGGAGTTGTCTATATGTTCCAGGGACTGCTGATGGGATTGGAGGTAGAATCACATAATAACTGGCCTAATTATCACCATGGCCAACTTTTAAGAAATGTCCATTTTAGCTATCAGTGAACATAGTCTGCGTATGCTATCCCTTTCAAATCCTATAATGATTCTTTGAAGTGTTTTAAAACTGAAAACACAGATGAAACATCTCAGGACAAAGAAGCATGGATTTCCCCAGAGCACAGAAGTTGGGAGAGACTCAGCTTGGTTTACATTGTTGACACTATAACATGAGCCCTGAGGCAGGGTAGCCTTTCTAAAGCTGTGAGTACTAATGAGTGGAATGCAGCCCAACTCACATACCTCTTCCCTTAAAACTGTAACACGTATCAGTTCTCCTCAAGAGGCTAAGAAGCCTACATAAACTTACCACATACAGACACATACAAACAACACAGGTTTCAAACCACTGTAAACATTCTTTGTCTCATTCCCATTCCTGAGAAATATTCCCACATTGGTTATGGTTGAATTGATAAAAATGAGAGTAATTTAGGTTAATCAACCAATAGAAGGTGGTTTGTATTATTTTTTTCAATAATGCATGGAAAGGTTAATTTTAACACATGATACATATGAAATCATGTATGTGCATATATGCTTTTTATATCACTCATATATAGTTTGGCTATTTAGCCAAACTAGTGAAAAGTTTGCCTTTACTGAGTCTGATGAAATACATCCTTGCTTATCTATTTAAAAAAACTGAGTCAATAACACAAGACTATTTCTCAAAAGCAAGATTTGCTATTTAATTCCTTTGATTAAAAAGGGCTCCTGTGGCTATCCATGATGGCGACTGTTGAGTGCCAAGTTTATGTTTGACTTATCCTGACTGATTGACCAGAACAATACGCAATAACGGATAAGTTTAGTAACCTAAGACTCATCCTAACCTGGAACCAAAGAGAAATGGTGAAATGCAAGACATAATGTTTTATACATACAATGACTCCTCTTTTTTCTAGTTCCTTAAAAACGCTTTTCTTGGGAATGGAAAAGGTCAGCGTTAACTGGCAGCCTCGCTCTTCTGCTCTGGACGGGGTGATTATGTTCACAATCGGCCGCTTCTTTGCTGGGTTATCTTTGTTGTGGTAATGTTTGAGCATGTATTCCAGATAACCCGTCAGCAGAATGGATTTTCTTCTCAGCGCAGCCATAGTTGCTTGCTGAAAGATCTGAGAATCACAATCAGGTTAGCAGTGACTACTGGTTTACAGAGAAGTAAATTTGAACGTAAATCACACATCAGAAAGGACATTCTCATTTTTGATTCTTTTATTAAAACATGTGCACAGCACAATTGCTGTGTAGCTACTTGTAAACACAGTATCATCTGGATATAGTTTTAAGAAAAAAAATTAAATCTGTATGAAGAAAATGTTGTCGCCTGGGTGTAGACTCTGTGAATGGAGATCCCAGGCATATGGAGTGCAAAGTGTCCACTTTCATTAAGTCATTTGTATCTGTAGATGATGAAGATATTGGAGATTGTTGATTAACATTTCTAGTGTGCTTAAAAAGATGAGACATTTGCTTTTACTCATTTCTTTTATAACTAAAGTGTTACTGTCTTCAATGTCAGCCAGTTTTATTTTTTATATTACAAAATGGCTACTCCTTCATTGAAAAATAAATTCAAAATTATTTCACTTCCCAGTTACAGCAAAGGTGGCTACTGACTTTTTAGTCACATTTCTTGTTACCTGTGACCAGATTTGGGACAAGAAGCAACATAAGGAAAGGAGCATTTACACTTGCTGACAGTTTAAGTAGGGTTTTCCATCCAGTTACACTGGGTTCACATTCAAGAACAGAGCAGACAGAGAGTAAACACAACCTCTTAGAGGCTGGGAGGGGGGATGGAATATGGGGTTTCCTGAGGGGAGACCTGGAAAGAAGATAACATTTGAAATGTAAATAAAGAAAATAACCAATAAAAGAAAAAAGTTCCAAGGCCCACCCTCTGACCCACTTCCTCCTAAAGACCTCCACCTCATTCTAAGACCATTTCACCAGCTGGTGACCAGATTCTCAAATACTGGGAACTGCATTCAAACCACATGTCTGAGCTTTTCTAAGTGGCCTCACATAGCAGAGAAGTCTGTTCCGAAGTCCCACATGGAACTATTAAGACAGCTAGGGATCATCTTATTGCTGGAATGTGTGGAAAGTTCAAGGGGTGTGATCATCAGCATGGAGAAACAAACAAAACAAAATAAAACAAACAAGCAAACAAAGTAAAACCAAAAAACCAAAGAATGGTTCATAGGAGTCAGATGAGAACTGTAGCACATGCCCAATTCCCTGATGCTTTTTTTTTAATTAATTCTTTCGATAATCAGTGTGTGTGTGTGTGTGTGTGTGTGTGTGTGTCTCTGAAGTTAAAAACAAAATTTTAAAATCTTATAGATTTTAACAGAATTCCTGGCAGGCAACTCTGCTTGCTTAATTTTGTTGCTACCATGTAAAATAAACACAAGGCTAGGAAGGTTAGAACCTCAGGTTAAGGGAGTTAGACCCAAGGTAGGAAGGTTTGACTCTCAAGCTAGGAAGGTTATATACTATTAAACAGGGCAAGCATGAAGTGTGTAGAGTTTTCTATTGTTCTGATTTCATTATTTTTAATTCTTTTTTCTTTTCTTTTTTTATTTCCTCTTTCCCCTACCTTCCCTCTCTTTTCTCCTTCCTTCCTTCTTCTTTCTTCCTTCCTTCCTTCCTTCCTTCCTTCCTTCCTTCCTTCCTTCCTTCCTTTCTTTCTTTCTTTCTTTCTTTCTTTCTTTCTTTCTTTCTTTCTTTCTTTCTTGTTTCCTAGACATTCATCCATCCATTCATTTATTCATTCAGAGACAGGGCCTTAGTGCCTGGAACTCATAGATATCCACCTATCTCAGCCTCTGTCTCCTGAATGCTGGTATAAAAAATGTGAGTCACCATGCCTATCTGGCTTCTCTTAAAACTACGAACTTGGGTCTGCATGCATTGTATAGAAATACTTTGCTTTTGTCCTTGCTGCTGTCTTGACCTTTATCACCATGCAATCAACCAGAAAACTTAGCTCCTGTTTTTGAACAGCTTTTGTGATAGTTGATACCATTATAAATTTATATGTTGAGCAAATGTAGAAAATGTGTGCATTTTGCTATGTAAAAAAATAACCAAAATGGCATATATATATATATATATGTGTGTGTGTGTGTGTGTGTGTGTGTGTGTGTGTATTCATGAGCTGTTCTGCTTATTTGAAGTCATGCTTAATGTCTAGTGTAGAATGGAGCGTCAGTTCCTTCCCAGGCTCATTCTGCTCCTGCTCAGCACAGTGCATTTTAAATGGATCAATGAATGACTGCTGTCCTGCAGGAAAGGAAGTACCAGTTGGGAGTTGATGATAGGGACTACTTTTAGGGATATCAGTTGAGCAAACATAGTTGTAGACAAAGCCATATTAATGCAAGTTTAAATGTATTGGTTGGAGGTATGCATGCCGTGGTTCACATGTGAGGGTCGGAGGATTCTGGCCTCTCATCCCACCTTTATTTATGTGGGTTTTCTAGTTTGTGCAGAAAGCACTTTACTTGATGACCTGTCTTCCTGATGCTGTGCAGTTGACTTTAAAATGTAGAATCCTCCAGTTGTTTTTTAAGTATATAAGATAGGTTTATTTTTTTTAAGTAGATAAGACAAACTGCTTCAATCATTTATTTCTTTCATTTAAATACTGGCCATATTTAATAAGGTGAATCCCTGCCTTCTCTCTTTTTATTTCTTTTGTCCTTTATCCTCTGTTCTCCCAGCTTGCCCTCCCCAGACTATTGGGCCTTTCTCACTTTCGCCCACTCTCTTACATTCCCCTCCCTGGGACACTTTCTTTTCTCCACTGCATAGCTTTGCTCCAGCAATAAGCAAACACAACATATAAACAAATACTTCCCAATGCTTACTGACAGGGCTCAGAAATACACCGGAGTTAGGATAACCGAGGGAAGTATGTGTTATTTTGTAATTTTAAATCTTTGCAATTAAGAGTGCAGAAGAAAAAAATTTCAGAACCATTATAGCCAATCCAAGGCTTGACTAGTGTGTTTAATGATAACCAAAAAAGAGGCTATCTTTTGGGGGAGGGGCATCAGGTAAGTTGTAAAGGGAGACTAGAAGGAGGAAAAGGAGTGGGGAAAGTAACATAACTACATTTCAATTAAAATGTACAAAAATTATAAGTACAAAAAATCATTTGGCCAGAACAAAGCCTTGGTAGTGAGTAGCTACAGTGAGTGCAAGAAGCTGCTGAGAATTAGTGTCCTGTTTCCGATGTCTGCTAAGGTTCTTTTGGTAGGTTTATGTTTAGGTCTTAAAGGGAAAAATATGAGTCAGCCCTCAGAATCTGAGAATGGAAAGTTAATGTGGGTGGCTCTAATCCAGCATGGCAGGATAAAGAATTTGACTCCCTTCTGTGTAGACAGTTTGGTAAAATGAGAAGGTATAACCACACAGGCTGGAATCACCCCACTCCAAAGGTGGAGACAACTGAGATGAAGATCATCCAGTGTTGAGAAAAAAAAAATGGAAAACTTCTGAATGTATAAGAGAAATCAGAAGAAAGGAGCTAACTGCTAGTGGGCCCTAGCTCCTGAGCAGGAGTCTTGGCTGCTTTCATACTTAGCTTTTCTGTTAAAACCTTGCAAACTAAGATGATATTTGTTGTTTTAAAACCAAGCACAACATTTTTTTCCTTATGGATACTAGCTATTACAAATTATTAGAAAACTATTAAATATCATTAGATAAAGTACTGCACAGATTTTTCGTCTTAAATAAAAACTTAAACAGTGTTATCCTGGCTGCAAAATAATCTTCTCATTTTGTCTATTTTTCATCAAAACATAAAACAGTCAAAAAAAAAAAAAAAGTAAAACGGTGAAAACAGCACATGCTCCATCTAGTGGTCAAATTGAGGTGGTGCTTTCTAAACTGGGATGCCATGAGAATGGCAATTGACACTATCTAGTGGTGGTGTACGAAAGCGGGAACTTGATGATGCCATCCAGTGGCCAGAATAGTGAACTGCTGTATTTGGGATTTAGAAGGGAGATTTTTTTCTTCTTCTTCTAATCATCACTTTCAAACTCAAACCCTGCACAAGATTTCCTAAAATATCACTAATTAGATGATTTTTAGAAGACATTAGGGAAACAAATTCAAGTCTTATTTGACTAGGAGATTTAAAACATTTGTTTAAAAAGGTATAACTTTTAAAGTACATTCCAGTCAATGTATTCAATTCATATGAGTATCAATATTAAGTGTGTAACTTCGGTAATATATTTTTACTTTATGTGTATTGGCATTTTGTCAGCAGTGGATGCTTATGCACCACATGTGTGCCTGGTGCCCACAGAGGCCAGAAAAGAATATTGGATTCCCTGGGACTGGAGTTACAGACCATTGTGAGCAGTTGGTGCAAGGAATCAAACCTGTCATCTGGAAGAGCAGCCAGAATTCTTAATCCCTGAGCCACCTCTCCAGCTCCAAATTATATAATTTTAATTACTTGATAAGTTATAGCAATATGTAGCGTATTTACTTGAATGAAGTTAGAATACCACTAAATGACATTAAAGACCTAAAGCTTTAGGTTTCTAGATATGTTCCTTTATCTATATCTGTTTTTTGTATAACATATATACATATCTATAAAGACAACCAACTTTATAATTATTGATATTGAGTAAAATTCAGTTTAGGCAAATATATGAGCAAATTTAAAAGCAGAATGCTCACTCTAAAATTTATACATACATAAAATGCCATAGTTGCTCCCAATAAGAAAAATATCTAGACTTCCGGTTTGGGCCCGAGCATAGAGTAGGTCGCAGGCGGCAGCTCCGTACTCAACCCCAGAAAACCCGAGAGAAACAGGGACTCCCAGGAGCTTGAACTCACCCAGCATCCCAGGCAAAAATGAATCACCCGTGATGCCTGCCATTAGAAGTTCTAATCCAGATGGGCCAGAAGTCAGGATCCTCGCCCTTACCCTCACCCCCTACCTTTTCCCAGCTGCACAAGGTTCCCTGAAGCTTGGGCAACTGCAAGATCCTGCTTGGAAACTGCAGATAGACTCAAAGCAGTGTACCATATCATCTGAAGAATAGCAAGGAGACCATAACTCAGGCAGTGTACCATATCTTCTGAAGAATAGCAGGTTGCAGTCCTCCTCGCCCCCACGAATAACTAGGGCCTGCCAGTCGGGTCAAGTGGCACCCAGACGTGGGGCTCGAGGCACGGACCCCTCTGGACGGACCCTCATTGAGAGGATGTGCGCAGGACATCAAGATTAAGCGAGACAGAGATCAAAACCCGCGACCTGTCATCCACGGAACCAGGTTGATGCTGCCATCAAGAAGACGGTTGAAGTTCATTACCATCAGCCGAAAATTGAAGAGGATCCAGAAGTGACTCTGCAGGAGACTGACACAGCTGCCAGCTCCCCTGCCTCCCCCCTACGGTCGACCGCTAGACTTCCACGCCCTCCAGAAGGGTTCCTGGTATGCCTGGCTTTGCCCCCGTTTCTCTCGATAGAGAGCTTGGCCTCTTGATCACCACAACAAAAATTGGCTTTTTCCTAAACCAAGGCCGTCCTTGATATGGCCGCTAACATTGGGGAGCCTTCCTTTATGACAATATTACACCCCAAACTGACAAATGGTTGGTAAATTGAACATTTACAAGGGACTAGGATGGCTGTGAGTTAGCCCAATGACGGGATTATTGTAGGTCCACTTCCCAGGGGCCCACCCAATGCAGCCGAAAAGGAGTGCGTGGTGCTGGGAGTGGGTGCAGCCTACATGGCCTAAGACAGGGCCCTCACCCTCCTTTCACCCACATCGGAGTCCCTTGACGTTGCCCATCGTCGACAGCCTAAAACCTTCAACCATCGATGTGACTCGTCTCACATCAGTGTTTTGGGGTTGTGAACTTGTCTAAGACCCCCCATAATTAGACATCCAAATTCAAAATTCACATAGTTGGGATTGATCATAAGATGCCTTCTCTAACTAAACAGAGAAGGGGGAGATGCCAGAAGCCAGGACCCTCGCCCTTACCCTCACCCCCTACCTTTCCCCACCTGCACAATGTCCTCTGAAGCTTGGCAACTGCAAGATCCTGCTTAGCAACTGCAGATAGACTCAAAGCAGTGTACCATATCATCTTAAGAATAGCAGGGAGACCATAACTCAAGCAGTGTACCATATCTTCTGAAGAACAGCAGGTAGATCATAATTCAAGGCAGTGTACCATATAGACCATGACATGTTTCAAGGCACAGGCCAAGAAGATTTTGTACTTTTCCACCATCTGGCCCCTCTTACCCCCTCCCCTTGTGAAACATGCTATAAAAAAGCATTTCATGTTCAAAAATAAATAAATTATTTATAAAAAAAAAAAAAAGAAAAATATCTACACTATTAGTTAAGGGCCCCACTCCATGTGTTGTTTACTCAATTCTCCACTGTCATCTTACAAACTCAGTCTCCTGTTACCTTTTATAGGGCACTTTGCTCATTCCTTAACTTATAGAACTAGTAGGATCAGAATGCCTAGAAGTCACAAACACCAGCTACAAGAGTGAGTTAACTTAGAATTAAATACTACATGCTTATTTGGTTTATAGAAAGATGAGCATTGAACTAGTCAAGTCCAGGTGTATCTCACTAGGACAGCAGTACATGAGTCTTTCACACCAGGTCCCGTTAACAAATACAACAAATGCAAGGTCACAGTCACTGCCACAGTCCCAGTAGGAACTGCTGCCCTTTTCCATCACTTCTGTTTACTTGGGATCTTTCTCATTAGCAGAAATCTTTTAGGACCTGTCAGAGCCAGCTGAGGTAAACAGAACAGGTGGCAAGGCAGAAGCCCAGGTCTCTTACCTCTAAACTGGCATGCAAGGAGCAGACCAACAGAATGGGAGGGTTGGAAATTCGAAATCCATTGACCCCAGGGATTAATTGTAGTTCTGAAAAAATTATTAGAACATGTATTATTTAGAATGTACTTTTAAAAAAGGGCCTAAAATGATAGAGAAGTCAATACTGAAAGAGTAAGACTTAAGACAGTTTTCCCCCTAGGTGGCATTCCTGAACTCTGTCGAAGAAATCTGAAAGAGGGAAAATCCTGACCTGTTTCCAGTCCAGTGGCCATCTCCATGACTCAATCTCAATGCTGTCAGCTGACTTGACACTAGAACCCTTATATAGGAGACAGAAATGGTCTAAACCCTATACTTAGTCTTCTTAGTTTCAAGCCTGTGTTTCCTTTTTACACTATGCTTGAAAAACTTGTAAGAATTTTATGTCAGGAGAGAGAACATCAAGCTGGGAAGGCCTGTTACCCTGAGTCACCTGAAAGCACATTGACCCAGGAAGGAAGTTTTTAGCTCTAGTATTTTTATTAAGTCACATGGCTTTCTTAGAAAAACAAGGGGAGCAGAAAGATCTGCCTGTGTAGGATAACAGGTATTCTCTGAATGTGTCTAAGCACATTGAACAAAAGTAACTTAAATCTAGCAACATTGGGTGACTCAAAATTAACGTAAGAAGAATGTGTTAAACAGCACCAGTCTTTGGAAATTTATCAAACCTTGGGGTAGTTGAAAAGACCAGCAGGCAAAGTCCAATCTACTAACTGGTTTCCAATAGTTTTGTCTTAAATAAAAGCTTGTTGGACTATGATATCAGTGACTTCTATGTGCCTCCATGTTTGTTTAGTGACACAATACAAAACTTAAAATACTTCCTGTCTCCTGTGTCACAGCAAGAGGGCCAGTTCTGTTTGTGATCTAATCATATCCCTTCTCGAATGGTAACAAACAAACAAACAAACAAACCATAGCTCAGATAATTGAAGTGACTGGACCGGCAAGACAATTAAAGGTAGCAGGTAGGTTAACAGCCTGGCTGCATTACAGGCTTCTGTTCTGACTGGGATTGACTGTCAGGCCTCTTGCTACCTGGCTTCTGCCATTTTAAAGACATATAAATAGTTCCTAAGTCAAGGATGCATGCTAAGACACTGAGTTTATATTTAACTGGCAAATGTTCGTCTCATGGTGCTTCCTGTGTTCTAGAAGGCTGGAGTGCCAGCACTGAGAAAAAGAGCTCAGACGTGACCCTAGGGCATGATGGAAGCTTCCCTACTACTATTGATGTACACCCTTATAGGTGTACATCACCTCTTTGGTACAAAGGGTGTGCAAATGCCACAAAAAGGAAATATTTGGAACGAGAAATACATGTGAACATTTGTTTAAAGTATTGTCGTGTGCTCCTGAGTTTGTAGTTTCAGATTTAACTTTCTCTTAAACCAACACTGAAGTCACAATTATTTACACTAGATATGAGGAACAGGATGAACAATGTCTGGCATTGTCACAAAACTATTAAGCAGCAAAGTGGGATTGGCGCTTATGCTGCTCTGGCTCTGGCCTCCATCACCAAGTTGCCCCCTGCTTTCACCGCTTGTGTTTTGGCCATTCTGACTCAGGAATCTGACCAAGCCACATGAGCCACAGGCTAGATTTCATTTCCTTTCATCTCTCTTCAAAGGGATGAAATGCAAAATCATGCTAAATCTATAAACACTTAGCCTTACATACTGAAATGTCATTTCTTATTTTGGAAACTGTAGTGACATTTTCAAAGTGCATTCTCCATGGGGCACGTCTATTGCATGGAATACAAAGACAGTTGAAAATCAGAACGAAGTGAAACCAGAAATGCATCTGATAAACTTGAATATACTTACTGTTATCCATGTTAAATCGTGTACTGAGTTCATGGCCGAACCATCCCACTAACCTGAAATATAAGTTGATGATAGACATTCGGTCTACAATACTACTGAAGATAATTTAGGAATTCATGACAAGAATATTAGAATAAATTGTGGTATAAGTTACCAGATCCTTAAGTATATAAATGTTACACAATAAAATGAAAACTATCAAAAATAAGAATTTCTCATATTATTTTAGTGCAGTTAAATATAATTACAATGAATATTTTCCTATACAATGATTGCTTTTTATTTTTTAAATGATTCAGAAAGGCATCAGTAGGGGTTTTGTTGTTAAATGCCAAAATAAAGGCTAAAGGTCAGTGTTACCAACTATCCCATAATGTTTTAAAACAAAACCCTAGAGACTTGTTCTAGCAAGACTGGATTGAGTGATTAGAGTGTTTGAATAATTTTCTAAAAAATTTATTCTTTATTTTGAATTTAGTTTTCATTAAATGGTATTTTAATGAGCAAGACAGAAAATACAGACTATATTAGAAAAAATTATGTGTGTCTCTGTTAGAAGCAAAAGAGGACTAAACAATTTAGAGTAAACAATCAATCAATAAATCAATTATCAATCAAACCTTGAGCAAAGGAGAATACCCCCAACCATGAGTCTTCTATTTTCAGTTATTTTAAAATAATTTTCTTTTTAAAAATAACCAAAAGAAGAAAATAAAAAGTAATATACACTAGGTTCACAAGCACTTAAAATCCTGCGTTAAAAAGGAAGACCAGATTACAGAGAAAATGACAAATAGGGAAAGAAGTGATCTTGCTATTTTTGAAGGATTTCATCAAGGCTGGTTTTTGTTTTTCAAAGAGAAGAGTACTAAAATGTACCAAGAGCCACGCTTCCCTGAACAGGTCACAGATCTGAGCAAATGTACCTCCCCCACCATTCAGCAAAACTAAAAACACATCTTAATTTCACAAATAAAAAAATTTTTCAAGTAACACGAAAAATTAAATTACATTGAAAGTACTGAATTGATGACATAATATAAACTTTAGGATGCCTACTTTTGCCAAGCCTTCAAAGAAGAACAAGATGTGGATTTAGTTGTTGGGTGATGTGGATTTAGTTGCTGGGTGATGTGGATTTAATTGTTGAGTGATGGAGATTTAGTTGTTGGGTGATGTGGATTCAGCTGTTGGGTGATGGGGATTTAGTTGTTGGGTGATGTGGAATTAGTTGTTGGAAGATGGGGATTTAGTTGTTGGGTGATGTGGATTTAGTTGTTTAGCCGTGTGCATTGCAAGCATTCAAGCCTCTCTGGACAATATGACAGGATGAATGGTACAACTGGAAAGAATCTACATGAAATTCTCAAGGGGAACAGCAAACCTATGCACATGGAAATGAGCACATGGAAATCACAAGCCACAAGGAGCTGCCACAAAGGCCATGGAAGGGTAGAACATGGAATAAATAAATGCAAAGAAACATCGTGAACAATATTCAATATGATATGAAAACATCACAGACAAATATAGGAAAGGACAAATACAGTACTGCCCAGAACATTTTACAGTCAAAAAACAAAGCAACAACAACAATAAGTCAGCCATTAAGGAGTGTGACCAGCCACATGCCCAGAGGAGATTCTGGGACTTCAGCAACTGCCTGCAAGGTGTATAGAGAGCTCCTGGACTTTTATTAGTATTGGGTATTGGGGTGGCCATTTTGGTGACAGTACTGCTTTGCATCATACCTGCTCCTGTAAGAAACTCTTGTTAGTAATCACAATGAAAACTCTGTGCTTTACAAAGTTGATTCTGGTGCAAATATCTGTCTTATTGTGTTTTCCCTTCCTGAGGTGAAGAGATGAGTGTGTGCTTGTGTGTGTGTGTGTGTGTGTGTGTGTTGTCTTCATAGAAAAAGTGTCACATATGACATACATCTTGGAAATGTGATAATGGATATGAGTGTGCTGAATTAAGTTTAAAAAGAAAACAGGGCACATGGAAGAAGTAATGAAGGATTTGGAAGGAACATAAAGAAGTCAGGGTGGGCAAAGAGAACAGAACAGAGGAATCAGCAGGGTGGACATGCCAGGGAAGAATGAGGTATTATGTGACTTACAGACAAAGCGGTAATTATCACCTGTCTGAAAGATGAAAAATTTTATCATCATCCTGAGATTTTAAGAAAAAATAGAAATAAAAGAACATTTTAGAATTTTTTAAAAATTGGATTATTTCAACAGTACGTTACTTGAATAAAGATTGGTTTGAATCTTTATATTGAAAAAAAATGCAATGACATCTAAGAGTCACAGGCCACACTGACTAACATGTATATTAGAGGATTAGGTTATAAGGGGTTCAGAAAGGAAAGGAGGTGATGGGTGGCTAGGCAGAAAATACAAGAAATGTGCTAAACCGTCATTATTAAATAAATGGAAATAACGAAGTTTTACAGTAATTTAAAAAAAACTATAAGATTCAGAATATTCTGGTTTAAAATCTTGAACAGAAAAAGTGTGTTGAAATGCTCCTTTAAAGGAACTTAAGAAGACACAACATTAAATAACATGGAATAAATTCTAGACACATGAAAGCAAAAAATGGCAATGTGGCTAGGGAGCATCTTGAAGGAGAACAGTATTTGTTCCACAAAGCAAGCAGACCCACTCGAGATGAGTGATTCAGAAATAATAGAAATGAAAGGAGAAAAAACATAGATAGAGGTTAAAAAAGCAATATGCAACCTTTGTGTCTAATAAGATAGAATTATTATTAAAATGATTAAATTATAAAATGGTATTTCTTAATATTAGTGGTGTCTTGCAGCAAAAACAGTTAAAAATTTCTGGACATTGCCTCACATCTTTAATCCCAGTATTCAGAAGGCAGAGAAAGAATGGATTTCTGTGAGTTCAAGGCCAGTCTGTTCTACATAGTGAGTTCCAGAACAGCCAGGACTACATTGAGAGATCCTGGCTCAAAAGGCCGAATAAAACATACTTTTTCTAGACAGATGCAGGACTGTTGACAAAGAAGACATAGCAGAAGCTATATGGAAAGACAAAAACCCTGTGACAGGAATGTGTTACTAACTTTTCTAGGTTCATGAAAAAGCAAGTGTGCAAAAACACAAATTAGAAATGTCAATCTAACCAAAAAAATTTAATGGTGCATTCTGAGGTAATAAACACAGAATTTGATAATCTATGAAAATATTCATTATCACAAAACTGGAGTGTTGCCAAAATGCATATATTCTATGATCTAATAAAATCGGCAATTAATAGAAAAGCCAGAAATCAAAAAGTTATTACTATCCAGCGAATGAGAAGGAAAGTTATATCAATTACATTCAGAATAAAGAGGAAAAAAATTCAATTGAGAGTTTCATGGCCATACTGTTTAAGTACCATGAAGAAAATAAAACAGCAATTACAGCCAGTGAAATAAGCACTGAAACGAATACTTTGGAAATCTCAAAGAACACACCTGTATACACAAGTCGAAGTCAGCAGTGGTCAGGAGGTATTGCTTTATTAAGAAAATGCATGACAGTGTAGTAGAGAAATGTAAAACATTATGTGAAGAGCTAATCACCAATAAGGAAAACTTAGTTTATCATGATGCAGAGATTACTTAAAGTATTTTAAAACCTAAGTATAACAAACACTTTTCTAAACGAGTGATTCATTCAACTCAATTTCAGAAAAGAAGAAGTATGATCCAAAGGACTTTATGGACCTAGAAACATTATAAAAACTTAAAACCATAACAGAAAATCCATCTCACTACTGTTTGGGGGTAGATAAATCTCAAAATTGTTTATTCCCATACATCAAAAATTATTGAATCAAATTATTTAAAAAAATACTATTTGCTAAATTAATATAATATCAATATAAACCTAAGGTACAATGACAGACATAAAATCAACCCAGTCTTGAGTGTGCTAATATACTATCATAAAGAAAATCTGTAGGACCAAATGGGAAAAATACACCTTGCAAATTAAGTATTCTGTATGCAGTTAAGAATAAGTTTTGTTTGGCCTATATTTGATTGACTGATCTGCACCAGATATACTTATCCACATGTGGGTGGGTGGTGCATGGGCAGAAAATACATCAGGATGAAGGCTTGCCTCTGACTGGATGTAGGCAGGATGGTCATAGAAAGGGAGTATGTCAGGGTGCATTGTTCCCCCTGATTGGACCTTATAGGGAATGTGGCATATTATGGGTTTTGCCCTTTTAATCCTCTGCTAAATGTGACTTCGGGCCATTTTCTGGAAACCCAGAGATGGACCTGTCAGAGAGTCCATCAGCCTGGCCACTATTTAAAGCTTGCCTTAAATTTGTCTTTAACCTGCAATAGTGGTCTTATTCTCTACCAATGGGATGAACATTGTCTAGAGGATCAAGAAAGATTCAGACCATCTGTCCAAATCCTTCAGCTGGACTTTGACTCCAGAACTCCAGGGCTTAGGGAGCATTTCAAGAGGCATGTGCCTGCCTTCAGTTCACAGACTATCAAAGTGAATTTCCATGCTGTGAAAAGCATCAGGCATCTACAAAGATCTCCTGGTGAGGCATAGACTGGTTCGGTCCTGTGGTACCCCTATCTGGGATAAGGAGGGAGTTCCATGGAACCCTAATATTCTCCTGTCTAGGGCAAATAGCAAGAAGTTGCCTGCCCATCTAATTCCACTTGGTTGGAAAGTTGTCTCTCAGTTTTTCACGAAAGTGTATCTTCCTGTTTTGTTAGAAAATTTTATCTGTCTGTGTTCTCTGATATGTGTGTAAGTTTTGTTACAAACATGTAGCTATGAAAGAAATGGGTTGGGTAATTTTGCTGTCTCTGCTGCCATGAACTACCAGCTGCCAACCACCACCACTGCCTTAGCTGTTTTTATATCTGAGGTTCAGAATTTATCACTAAGCTCTCTGGTCTTTAGATGTGGGTTAGCAGGAGTTCAGATGTCTTTGGGGTATGGATAACTCTAAAGTTGTTTTATGTTGTTTTGCTTTATTAGAAAGCTGGCTCTAGAGTTGGATTATAGCTTTCGCTTCTCTAGACTCAAACATATGTAAAAGTTTCCTCTGTCTCCTGAATCAGTCAATCCACTCGACACTGTCACAGGGAGAAAAATAGCAAAGCAGAACAGCCAAAAATATTGGACTTAGTTTATGTGAACATTCAATACCGTGAGATTTATATGTTTATTGTGTTGGATATGGTTAAAACTCTGTAAAGTCTATGAAAAAGTTAACTTAAAACTAGTAACACTGGGTGTTAATCATTAAAAGTCTATTCATAAACAATCTTAGAAGAATCATGTATCATGATTCCATTTTGGGATATAAACAACATATGCTAACTTCTGTCCCTCATCAGGATGGTGGCAGCCACATAGGTGGTCTCCATCATTGTAAAGGTTGGAGAGGGCAGATATTTATGATATTCCTGCCATCTTGATTAACGATAACTACTCATTGTGGGCATATCAAAGAGGCAATAATCTCCAAGATACTTTGGATTAGGATAAATTTTTATATGATAATTTCTATCTTGTCCTGAAAACAAGGCTTATGAAAGATAGGATTTAGAAACAATGCTTGTTTAATAAGGTATTAAAGCTTCACCTCCATGCATTCATATGCAAGAATGTGCCTTGCACTTGCAGCCAAACTTTGTAACAGTCACCCAGATGATATTGGGTGTAAAGATGTAAAAGGGTCATGGTAACAGCTGAAGCTTGCAAACGGGTGGCAGGACTGGAGTTCCTAAAGAGAGCCCAATCTCAATGCTGGGCCCTAGCAGCATTGGAAGGCAGATACAATGTGAAAGTCACCTGAAGCACCAGTCACAGTGAACTGGATCAAGCTAGGATCTATAAGGCAGGCAATGCATGTACTGCAAAGGGTGCAACCAAAGAGGCGATCTAAGCACTGCAGGAAAGCGTAAAAGGTTGAATCTCACATACTGAGCTTTGAATTGACTGCACTGTTAGAGCCTAGTTTTGCCTTCTGTAGATTGTGGGTGTATCATGTATCTTCCCTCTTGAAGTAAAAAAGGTGATTTATTTTTGATATTGCAGGAGCACACAGTTGAGAGATTTTTAAATGTTATTAAGAGGAAATTTTGGAGTTTTATAGAAAGTTTAATAAAAATAACTGGACTTTTTAAGCAACAGCTTTTAAAATACTTAAATATATAAAGCTATGGGACATTGAAGATTGTAAAATGTTTTATTAATTAATTAATTAATCTTAAAAATCAATAAATAAAAAGGTTAAAAATTAGTGCCAAAGTTATGAGCACTAACTACTACTGCAGAAACTGAAACATTACCTTATGATGTAGCAAGACAATAACCTAAGCAGTCTGACAAAGGGCTTGAAGCAGCTTCTCAACCTATGGGTCACAATCCTTTTGTGGGTCAAAAGACCTTTTTACAGGGGTAGCCTAGGGCCACATGAATACTGGACGCTTCCTTTTCGACTCATAATAGTGGCAAAATTGCAATTGTGAAATAGGCATGAGGGTGGTTTTATGGTTCGTTGTCACCACAACATGAGGACCTGATTTGTAGGGTTGAAGCATTAGGAAGAGTGTGAAGTCCTGGTTTACATAATGTCTCTCCTTACCTAAAGTCTACTCATGGTTAAGTATGGATGCCTAGCCTCCTTGGTATTACTAACTTTGTTACACGTAAGCTATTTTGATTAAGTGAGTCATATAAGAAACTGTTATATGTAAATGGTAGCTCTAAAAGGATCAGGAAAAGTTTGCAGTCTCTTTGTGGGCTGTATTTAAGAGTTAAAGTTTTATTTTGATACTAAAAGAGCATCAATTCAGAAACTATTAATTTTTTTAAAGTACAAACTTACAGAGATGAAGCTATAAACTCCTAACCTTACAAAAACTATTAACTTAATGTAAACAGTTAAAGATGATGAAGACATGCAAGCTAATGATCGGTCATCTTCTAAATGATCAAATTGCTTAATGTGTCAGAACTATACTTTTATCTGTGCTAAGTACTAATGCAATTAATTACAGGAAGGACATTTTACTTAGCCTCTATATATGTTTTTAATATTAAGCTTAAAAGTAAGTAATTGAAAACAAAAGTTTGTTTATCTCAGATATACTTGATAGATAAACTCATCACTGCTGGGGTCTCTACAGATGACAGATAAGCAGGACACTGGAGAGTTGATTTCACACCTTTGCCTAGACAAAGAAAGGTCATTTCCCCACCTTGCCCCATTCCTATTCAACAGGAACACTCTCATCTTCTGGGTATGACAGCCAAAAACTGATGCTGTCCAAGTACTTCTTCCCCCAATGCCATGGATACCACAGGAGCCTGAGATGACCTTCTAGGTGATGGACTAGGCTCTCTCTCTCACTTTAATTGATACATAGGCCACTTGAATTATACTTCCTGCTGTAATTTATTCTTCTCAGACTTCTGGTATTGATGGCTTTGTCAGCTTGGCATCAGCAAACAGGTTCTTTTCCAAGGCTGCAGCCACCTTGTTATCTCATCTTATATGTAAAAATTAAGCCTTGCTTTTTTCTAGAGCTTCTATGTGTTCTGCAGAAAAAGATAGACAGGTTTGCCTTCCTAACAGGCTTCATATTAAAAATAACAGGTTTCAGATGTAAGTTTACACTAACAGAACATGATTTATAATGACTGTTCTCATAAATAACTATTTGTGACTTTGGTAAATGATTAGGTGGAAAGAAAATGGTTGGACTCTATGGAAGTTTTGAGAGTCTAGGAAAATGTCCCAAGATATGAAAGTCTCTATGTTCTGTGGGTCTAAGAAAGTGTTCTAAGGCATATAAAGGACTGAGGATATGAAAGCATAAGAAAAGTTCTGGGAGTCTCAGCAAACAACTCAAAATATATAAATGTAAATTGTAAAGTTATAAGGAAGTGGTTTAAGTCATGTGACAATAAGAAATGTTTCAGAATTTTCCCCCTATTGTTACACTAAAATTTCAGAAGTTCAGAGTTTTAACAATGACCAGAAAAGTTCTGACACGCTAGTCAAGCACTATTACCTATTATCAATCACAGGTCACGATGTTAAAATCCTTGCTTTGTTTTCTAAGTATAGACTTAAAGGTGCTCCGGAACTGCTCAGGGCAAAGCAGAGAACTTATTATATAGCTTTAAGAAAAAATTATTGTTTCTATATAAGCCATTATAGATCGTTAGAGATAATCTGGCCGTTCTCAAATAAGAGGGGGGACATGAAATAAACTAAATAAATGATCCCTAATGTCATTTCTAGTCTCCTCCCAGAGAGTTACTGTGATATCAGGAATCCCCATGCCCTTGGTCCATCTGTTTCTGTTATTACTGTTGGCTTGTACATCAATGACTTGACTAGATCATACCATTGCTCTGGGTATCATTGAACTGAAGGTTATTAGATCCCAATATAAACAGGTATGCATTGCATAATCAAGGATTTGATTGAGTATATAACTCAAGGAGATACTATAAGACCAAGCAGGAAAATATAAGCTGCAGGTTAAGAATTCTGTTTGCAGTTATGAATAAGTTCCTTTTTGGCCTATATTTGTTTGACCCGTCTGCACCAGATGTGACTGATCACATATGGGTGGAAGGTAACCAGGCAGGAAGTGTGTCAAGATGTATGCTTGCCCCTGCTTGGACCTCATGGAAAATGCAGTGAATTATGGGTTTTGCCTTTGTAAGGCCCTGCAAAATGTGACTGGAGCCATTTTCTGAAAACCCAGAGATGAGAGTTCACTAACTCTGTCAGGATTTATTTAAAGCTTGCTTCAAATTTAACTTTAACCTGTAGTAGTCGTCTTATTCTCGAGCGGCGAGATTAACATATGAGCTTTGCAAAGCGATGTGCTACAGCTTCCAGTGTAATTGCAAGAGTTTGCAGATGAAAATCTAGTGGGAAGAGATGAATTATTACTACATTTAAGGTATGTAATTTTGCACTTGATAAGAACAAATTGATAATTAAATATAATAGTCTCACATGTAATTGTTAAAAACAAATGTAAATACAAATTTGCATTATTACACAAATATATTAACAAGAAGCATTTAAGAACTACACTTACAAACAACTGCAAAAGAATGTAATTAGTAATCAATATCAGAAACAAATTATCCTCAAGTTTATGTACAAATTTAATGAGTCCCATGAAAATGCAAACAAGCTTGTTTTTATTTATGAGAAGTGAAGCTGACTCAAATGTCACATGGAAAACAAATAACACTAAAAAGAATCTTATTGTGGAAAAAAATATGGTGACAGGGAATATTCCTGGAAGATTTTACTCTCTGTGAAAGTTCCAATCAAAACAATATGTACCATGTCAACAAGCGAATAAATATACAAATTATTGTGCAATAAAACTAAGAATTTTGAGATTGTTTCTGCAGAATGATGAACTAAAAAAAAGATTGTTTAAGTAACAATCTAGATAATCATTTTCAATTTATATCACAAAGAATTCATTGATTTTCTTTTAAAAAGATTATTCATTTTATATATGTAGGCATTTTGTCTACACATACGTCTGTCCACCACATGTATCGAGTGCCTGCAGACATCGGAAGATGGCATAGGATTCCCTGAAGCTGGGGTTTCAGACAGTTGACACCATGTGGTTGCTGCAATCAATCTAAGATCCTTTAGGAGAGTAGCAAGTGCTCTTATCCACTGAGCAATCTAACACGTAGCTAATCTTGATGTGTATCTAGACACAGTATTCAACCATAGGGAAAGAAGAAAAATAATGACATTCATGACAACATAATAGAAATGGCAGTCACTATATTAAGTGGGACAAAACAGGCACAGAAAGACAACCATGATGCCACTGATGTGTGAGATACAATGACCTGATTTCAAATACATTTAGAATAGAATGGGGATTACCAGAGTTTGGAAAAGGCAAAGGAAAAAGTGGAGGAAAGTTGATCAATTGGTAATAAGTTTAAGTTCGATAGGACTAAGAAATTCTGTTGTGACACTGCACCCTAGGTTGATCATACGTTACAACTGAGCATGATGTATCTCAGAAAGGAAAAAAAGGGGTACAAATGGTTTTGCCACAAAAGTGGTAACTATATGAGACAGATACAGCTAACCTGAGTTTAAAATGTACCCATGCATCAAATCTTTGTGTGATCACAATATTTGTAATTGTTATGCTTTTATGCATTGGTTATATTTAACTTAGTCTTTCTAGAAAATCATAACACAAAATGATTCATTGAGAATGGGCAAAGAATGATAGGCATTTCACACCTGGAGCCCTGGACCTGGGATGTAAAGACAGGTAAACCTAAACTCAGAGGCAGGCTCAGATACTTGGTGAGTTTCATTTCACCTGTACTCTAGGTGACAGTCTTGTCTTAGAAAAAACAACAGTCTAAAAATGATAAAAGGAGAGCAGAAAGAAAAAACTCGGAAAGGACAAAGTATATAAAAATGTCAATGTTATTTAAAAAGTTGTCTTAGATGGCAAAACATCAGCTTCCCATTTAGTGTTGACAATGTTAATTACAGTTACAATGAGATATAACCTCTCAGTTAAGAACTATTAAACAGTTAGATTATGCCCTCTATTGGTATAAATAAATAAAAATGATAATTTCACCCTATTATTGTAAAAGTATTATTTGATGTGTACCAGTGGAAAGCAAAGGAATAATTGCTATAAAAGTTACTTATACTATTGACTTGGCAAGTTCACATCTTAGAATAATTTTTTTTGGAGAAACATACCTGTAGAAAATTATAATAATAGCCAAAACATCCTTCTAGTAACTGTTCAAGACTGAAATAAATACTTCTTTAATTGGGAAGTTGGTATTTACAAATTATAGAAAATCTACATACTAAACTACTATGTAGTTAGTAAGTAAAAAATGAATGGCAAAAAAGTAGATATGCTAATAAGGAATGACTGTAATGTTACACAAAACCAAGAGAGATGAAGAATACTACACAGTATTAAATAATTACTTGTTCATTTGCTTTTGTTTTCTCTCCAGCTAGAATATTCACTTTGATCCTAGAGACTTGACTATGTAGGTCAAGGTAGTGTGTGAGATGTGATGTCATATATCTCAACACATGAAGCACAGGTAGGGAAACTGAACCACCTTGGGGTGCGAAGGGTACTCTCCTGGGAAAGATGAAATAGTGGGTGTATTTTAGAAGAAGAGGAAAAAGGAAAGACTATCAGAAAGTAGCAGGGAAGCATGAAGGAGGCACAGCTTTTCAGTAGAGATTTTCCCAAGTAGAGCACTCTTTTCCTCTTTATTGTAAAACTCACATCTCGGGCCACCATTGAAAATGTAATCTGCAAGCAAGGAAGAGGCATTTGGAGAAATTTACTCAATATTTTTAAAACTTGCTTTTATTTTTAACTTGTTAAATTCTTTATTTAAGCTAGAACCCGACAGAAAGTATATCTATCAAAATATTTATTATTTTCATTACATTTATTTATTTACTCATTTATTTACTGGTTTTTCATGGGAGTGTGTGGACTTGTATGCCACAGTGCCTTGTACAGTTCAGAAGAAAACTTAAAGAATTTATTGTTCTTCTTCTACTCTGAGGATCCCAGGGATTGAAGTCAGTTCAGTAGGCTTGACACCAGGTACCATTATCCAATGAGACATCTCACTAAGCTTCACAATGTTGATTCTTTTTTGTATGCTTAGAATAAAAATCAGAACCTTAAGTGTAATCTGGACATTATGGACATATTTAGTGTAACTATATGAGTGACATCAAAAGAGTAAAGTGGAAGAAGAAATATAATGCAATCAATTATTTACAAAATGACAAAGTCAGTCCTAAAGAGTACATAGCTACTAGTTTGGAAACAAGAACTGACTGAAAGATACACATAGCATTCCTTTTTTTGTTGTTGTTGTTTTGCCTTTTTTTTTCGAGACAGGGTTTCTCTGTGTAGCCCTGGCTGTCCTGGAACTCACTCTGTAGAGCAGGCTAGCCTTGAACTCTTGAACTCAGAAATCTGCCTGCCTCTGCCTCCCAAGTGCTGGGATTAAAGGCGTGCACCACCACTGCCCGGCCACGCATAGCATTCTTAAAAGGCAAACATAATCAGAGACATTTCTGTTAATGATTTACATAATCCATGTCCAGACAAATGGAAAAACAAAAACAAAAATGAAAAAAAAAATGTATGTCTCATTGTAATTGAAAGACTCTTTACCTCTGCTAACATTTACAGGGTAGCTAAGAATTTGCTACTTAACATACATGATGCTCACATTTACCTCAGCCCCACATCAAAGATTTTATTAAAGAAAATATTTCAACAGAAGGTTGTATTCAAAAAACTATTCTTGAATTAATTATTATTAGAGTAATAAATTAAACGATAGTTTTTGTGAAATGTTAAGAAAGATGTAGAGGAGATAAAAAATTATTGATTCATAAAGAAAATAGGTAAAGTTTTAGGCAAAAGCATGAACTTGGAGTCACCTTCATCTTGAAAATAATGATTTATTGTGTAGAATTATTTCTTTCACTGCTATCAGGATACTATATGAGTCCTTGTGCATATAATGATATCAAATTTACCTCTTGGCATTTTCTTGAAAAAAATCTGAGACTGAGACATAGTGGTGGAAAAATATAGTAACATGTTTTTTCCTTTCATTTTAAATGGGATTGAAACAAAATTGGTAGCAACATTTCAATCTTTTCTTATTTAGCAAACTTTCTCTCATTTTTGTATATTAACTAAAGAACAGAGTACTTGCCGTGTCTGTATATGGGGTAATATTAAAAATTGAAGAGAATAAGTTTTGACGGTTTTGGTTTATGTTTAACAGGAGCATCAAAGACCTAAATAGTATCACAGGAAATGATAACTTGCCTTGAGTATACACACTGACATGCTCATAACAGAAATATGAACACAAAAGAATATACCAAGGGGAGAATGTGTTCTTCTTTACAGATAAACTCAGAGCTGGTTCTAAACTATAATCAAAAGAAAATAAATTATAGTACTACACACCAGAACCTTTGGGATACATTGAATATTGCCCTAAGATGAAAGACTAAAACTGTAAGTGTTCAGATCAAAGAATCAGAGAGATGGCTCATAAATAACCTAGCAATGCATCTCAAAACTATAGGAAAACAAGACAAAATCAAACTTAAGTGCAGCTGATGGCAAGAAATAATAACTGTCAGGACAGTAATTAATGAACTCAAGACTAAAAGAACAATAAATAGAATTATCAATCAAATAACTGCTTCTTTGAAAAAAACTTACAAGGATAGTAAACTCTTAGACAAACCAAACAAACAAAAAGAAAATTGCTATTTAATAAAATCAATGATGACAGAGATGTCCACTTTCTCCAGTCTTTCTCCTCATACTGCTCAAGCTTAGCCTGAGCCATAAAAGAAATGTATGAAAGACAAAGGTTGGAAAGGAAAAAGTTAAACCATGTCTACTTGTAGGTAATGTGATTCAACACTTAAATGACCAAGGAACCCAGCAGAAAGCATTTAAATTTCATAAGCACATTAAGAAAGGTAGAGGATATAAAATGAACATACTAAATTCATAGTGTCTATATGTCATCCTGAACTTGCTGATAATGGACTTAGTAAAAAGATGTTATTCTCAACATCTTTGGAAACATCTAGGAATAGAACTAACCTAAGATATAAAATACTTGTACAAGGAGAGCATTAAGACACTGAAAAGAAAATTGCACAAGGCAGTAGATGATGGCATAATTATTTAGTATCACAAAATGGCTATATTAGCAATAGTAATCTACTGCTTCGATGGTAGCTTCATCAAAATTACAATGGAGATTTTCACAGAACTAGAAAACATCCAAATATTCATTTGAAAATATGAGAGCATGGATAGCCAAAGCAATCCTAAGAAGAAAAAACATAGCAAGGTGTATCACATTACCTGTCTTCAAACTATACTATATACCCATAGTGACAAGAACAGCAAACTATTGGCACAAAAAATAGACATATAGACCAATGAAATAAAATAGATGGTTCAGAACTAAACCCAGACATCTCTGGATACTTAAAGTTCAACAAGGAAATTAAAAATCACACTGAAAAATATGAGAACTTATTGAATAAATGGCAAAACTGGATACCCACTTGCAGAAGAAGGAAGTTAGATTTATGAATCTCACACTACACACAACTCAATCCAAAATGGATGAAAGACTAATTTAAATCCCCAAACACTGAAATTTCAGGGAAAAGGCAGAAAAAATGTTCCAGGATTCAGTTATAGGCAAGAACTTTCTGAATGAATGCCAATGACACTGCAAGTATCTTCAATAATTTAGAAGAAAATCACATCAAATTCAAAATATTTTTGTATATTAAAGTAAACTATCCACCAAGTGGATAGCCTACAGAGTAAGAGAAATCTGTCACCTGTGCTTCAGAGAAAAAGTTACTACCTAGAATATGTTTTTTAACCTGCAAAATGTAATGAACATCTACAGAAATTTGCTAATAAATAATTGGACCAGTGATATAAACAGAAAAATCTTGAAAGAAAAAATCCAAATGACCAATTAGTATTCTTGATTATCTAGGAAATGCAAATTAAAACTGCTTTGAAATTCCATATCACTCACTTCAAAGAGGTCCACCAAAAAAACAAATGGCAATGTATGGAAGAAAAACACTTATCATTGGTGGGGGTTAAACTAGTACAGCCACTCTAAAACCATCCTGGTAGGTTCTCATACAACTATAAATATAACTATTATATAGTATAGAAATACCACTTGAGATAGTTGGAGACACATCTGGTTACTGGTTTACTTATAATAGGAAAAATATCAAATTGCTTCATTTGTCCTTTTAAAGATGAACAGGAAATGAAAATATGATATCCGCAAACAATGGAATATTATTAAACATAAGAAAATAAAATTGTGAAATATTCAAGACAATGGATAGAACTGACAATAATGCAATAGGTGAGGTAATTCATGTTCTGAAAGACACATGCTGAATGTTTGCTCTCACAGGTACACCATCCCTTCTAATTTTTGGGTGTGTGTGTGTGTGTGTGTGTGTGTAGAAGGGCTAAGGAGATTAGAATGGGGCCCATGAGAGGAGGAAAAGGGGATTTTAAGGGGAAAAGTATGTGTTCTAGTTAGTTTAAAGTCAACTTGACACAAGCTAGAGTCATGTGGGAAGATGCAACCCCAGTGGAGAAATTGTCCCTACAGATTGGCCTGTGAGTAGGCTAGTAAGTAATGCTCCTCCTCGTTTTCTGCTCCAGTTCCTGCCCCCAGGTTGTTGCCCTGATTTCCTCTCCTGGTGGACAGTGATTAGGACATGCAAAGGAAAATGAAACTTTTTCTTCCCATGTTGCATTTGGTCATAATGTTTTATCACAGCAAGAAAAACCCTAAATATAGAAAGTATTGGTTCATGAGATGGGACAGACCTGTGTTTTGTGGAAGGATCTTAGCTAGGATTTTTATTACTGTGACTAAACATCATGAACAAAAAGCAAGTTGGGAACAAAAAAAGATTAATTTCACTTACATTTCCATATTAAATTCATCATCAAAGAGAGTTGGGGCAGGAACTCAAATAAGTAAGGAACCTGGAGGCAGTAGCTGATGTAGAGGACATGGAGGGGGTGCTGGTTACTTGCTTGCTCCCTATGGCTTGTCGAGGCTGCTTTCTTATAGAATCCAGGACCAACAGCCCATGGATGGCACTAGGCAAAATGGGCTGGATCCTCTCCCATCAATCACTAATCAAAAAGTACCTAACAGATCAGTCCACAAACTGATCTTACAGAGGCACTTTCTTACTTGAGGTTCCCTCCTCTCAGATGACTTGAGCTTGTATCAAGTTGACATGAAACATTCCAGCACAAGAGGCTTGTGAATGGACTTTGGAACTTAGGGGTAGAAAAACAATTCAGTGTAAAAACTTGATGAGTTCTAAGAACTTCTGAGAAGTAAGCAGAAGAAAGAGGTCTAGCTTGTGAAGTTTCAGGGGGAAGTAAAGACACTTCCATGACTGTTTATGTGATATTTTAAGAGAAGGGTTTGTGGTTCTGTTCATCTGGAATTGAAGAATCAGCCCTAATTAACAAGAGACCAGCATCACAGAAGTGAAATCTTTGCTTTGCTGGGCAATTGAGGCTGGTTGGCTGGATCTGAGTGGTAGTTGAGAACACACCAGCATCATTGCTGAGTTCTTTGTTCTTTCATATCCTCTTTAGTCAGCTATTTTACATCAAAATGGAGAGACCCAGCTATGTGGCAGGACATGTCTATAAATCCAACACTGAGAGGTTGAAGTAGGATGATCATGAGTTCAAGACCACCCTCAGCTACAAAGCATAGCAAATTTGAGGCCAGACATGACACTCTTTCAGAAAACAAACAAAATAATAATATTTTTTTAAAAAGGGCAAATATTGACATTTGAATTAGTAAATTTGAGTGAGCAGCTTGACTCATGTTCTGGCTTAAAGCTTTTACAAATGGGCACAGGATTATTTAAAGGGTTTTAGAGATTAAAGAAACAACAAAATATAATTAGTTAAGAGATATTCATATTGCAAATATATCACACAGGGCCTTCCAAAGTCCACCAATTAGAATTAGGAAAAAGAAATGCAGTCTAGAGAAGTCTTGGCCTATACTCTCAATATCAACAGACATAAAGCCAAAGAAGTAAAATTCCCATTATATTAGCAATTAACTACCAACACAACACATACTGACCAATGACTCCTTAAAATTGACTTGAAGAATAACAAAATACAATCTCACAGTATTTTGAGTGGTCATTCAACATTTTTTTCCATGAAAAATTAAAAACTAAACAGGGACTGTCTTCCTTCCAAGGCCAGGGTTAAAGAACTTGGAGGAAATTAAAGATGTTTGAAGGAAGTCAGTAAATCCTTTGAACATCATACCTTGAAAAAAAGTAAGTGTGGCTATAGCTGTTAATAGTGTTTCTGAGGCACAATCATGTTCAGTAGAAAAATCCTACAAGTGTTCAAATGTGGAGGTAGGAATGACAAAGTGAAATCAAACTGGACTTACTGTTTGTATACACACAGGACGGCAGATGGCAGAGTTACTTTTATCATGTCTTTGCTGGATGCTTGGCTTGATACCAGATTCTGGAATCCAAACTGTGGCCCTCCTAATAGTACGTAAAACACCCTAAACCACTGTGCGATCATTTCAGCCCCATCATTGATCTCTTTAAGGAGAGGTCAATGCTAGAATCCTCAGACCAAAAATTGGACAAAATAATATAAATATCTTACTTACTAAATTAAGAACCTTTACACCTCTTATCTTTCTTCACCTCAAACTTCCATGAAACCAAACAAAGCAATCACTTGCATTTGTAGCTTATTATAATAACTGTTGATCTTGGAACAAAGTCCAAAATACAAAGTCAGATCCCAAACTTTATAAAGAACAAACATTGTGAAAAATTACATTAATAATGCCTTTTAACTTTACATCTTATGACCATAAATTCAGAATTTATGTTTTATGGTTTCCATAACTTTTCCTTACATGTTTTCCCCCTCACAACTTAAAGCTGAAGACAATTGTCTTACTGCTTTTATAACTTTTAAAATATACTCACTTGAAAAAAAGTGGTATAGTATTGGAAAAACAAAACAAAAACAACAAGACAAAATTGTGATGTGATATATCATAATTGTTTATACCTAAAAAGAAATAGAATTTGCAAAAGCAATGGGAGATATATTAAAATGCCTGACAGTCTGGATTTTTTTGTAGCTGAAGTCCAAATACATTAATATACATACATACATGCACACATACATACATACATACATGCATACATACATACATACATACATACATAGCACAAATATAAATCAAGTTTCATGGAGTCAGAAGTTTCACAAAGGTTATTTTGTTTGAAAAATAATCAGAAATATATTCATTGAAAAAATTATGTGTTCTTATATTTGTAGAAAATGATTGGCCACCTGACCTAATTTTTTATATACAAAGAGACTAATGCATTAATTGCAGGCATTAATTGCATTATTCACAACAATCAAGATACATGTAACTGAGATGCCCATTTGAAGATGAATGTACCAAGAAGCTTCATCATACATGCACAGTGGAATGGCCTCAGCCACTTAAAAAATGCTGTCATTGGTTGTAACACTGGAGGATGCTACACAGAATATCATGGTGTAGGAAGTAATACATTTCTTCACTCATATGTGCTGGAGAAGTTGACTCACAGAGTTATGAAGAGTAGACTAGAGTTCACTAGAGGCAGAAAGAGGCAGAAAAGCTACCCAATGCAGTTAGATAGGAAGAGAGGTTTCAGTGTTCTGCAGGACAGTAGGTGACAATAGTTGGCAAAATGTGTTGGCTATTTCAAAAATGACAAGAGAGTCCCCTTGAATGACTATTGTAGTTACCATTGGCAGTAAGTCCATTGGCTAGCTAAGTCTGATTCTGAATTAGCATGATCTTCAAATCCTCTTCCTTAAAAGATACAGCCAAGAGTAAGCCAACACCCTCATACACTTTGATGGCAAAGAAAACAGATATCTTTCAGGAACTTGATATTTGTGTCTCTGACCAGGCATATCAGGTTAATGATGGGAATATTCTTCAGTTTTGTTGCAAGCTCCACTGCTTCAATCTATGCCCTGATACAGGACTACTGTTCTGGAGACTACTGCAGAAGCAAAGACCTGGCTATTGCAGCCTCCCAAACCCTGGTCCCAAAGTTTTATAGATACTTTGCCCACCAGAAACACATGTTATTTGTCCTTTTTTTTTAAAGGAAAACATATTCTTTTTAAATCATTCATGAAAGCTTCTATCTACCTAGGAACATAGGTCCAAAATCGTGATACTCTTCATGACCCCCCTCTGCTATCCTGGTCTTTGTTTTATGACCATCTGCAGGCTGGTCACTGGGACAGCTTCCAAGGACTTCTAAAGTCCACCCCTTAACTTAATTCATCTTATCCCCAAGAATCCTATTTGATGATCATTTTAGCACATAATATTTTCTTCCAAAATTGGCAATTGATCCAAACATTTAGGACAAAGAACTGAGAAATCGAGTGACCTTTACATGTCTACTGGGCTCCACTTATTCACAGCCTAAGGATGGTCTATGATGGTCTTCATAGACCATCCTTGCTTTCCTATAATACTCAAGTTCTGCAGCCATCTCATAGTCTTGGATAAAGTTTTTTCTCTACTTGAACACTTGTACTCTTTTAAGTCTTCATTCCTCAGGTTGGATTTTTATGAAGGCCTTTTCAAAACTATACATACTAAAGTTCCTATGAAATGTGTGTTCATAAACATCTTATATATTTTGAACATACACTGTAAGATTTGTTAATTTTTAAACTGCCTGAAATTTCTCTATATTATATGCATAGTCTGTTCTCCAGCAGAAATAATGATGGAAATAAGCAAGATTGCTTATTTGTTGGTATATTCCATATGATTTACATTTTACTTGGTATACAGTGTACAACATTTATTTAAAATTATAAGTTAAAATTCTTGTCGGATGTTCAGTGAACATAACTTTTATTCACACACACAAAAATGTAGATAGATCATTATTTTTGATTGTTCTAAGAGTTAGTCATGAGTCATCAGCCATAGTGTTTCCTGTAGGCTCCCCTGCCCTTTTAGGTCATCCAATCCTGTAGCGGTATATTTCCCACTATATTAAACTCGGTATTTTGGGAGGAGCTAATGTGAGAGGAGGAACAAGAAGACAGAGGAGGAACTAGGATGAATGTATGCGAGTCTCCAGCAGTCTAAGGTAGTTCTAATAGCTACGTTAGGTATTGGGTAACATCTCTGATTGTATGGGCTTCTTGTTATTTGAGTATTTCCAAATATATAAAGCTATTGGATAATCTTTAAACATTAGAGTCTCATTTCTATTGGGTACCACATGGCTGGTGGGATGGTCTGGGCTCAGCCCAACCATATGGAGACAGTGTAGAAGATTGGCAGAGCTATCTCCCATGCTGACATCTCATGGGTGCCAGGGCCGGTGTTTCTGGTTGGCTGTTTCTAGCTGGGGCACACCCGTGGCATCTGGCAGCTTTCAGCTGTGGAGTGCTTGGCTTCAGGGCACGGAGCATGGTGGCTTGAGCTAGGCAGAGCCATCACAGCTTAGATGGTCAGCCCATACAGCCCCATTTATTAAATATTAACAGTTACACAATCCAGTTTGAATGAACAAATACAAATAACCTCAGTTAGAATATACTAGAACTCTGTGTTCTGGCATATGACATTTCTTGGTTAACATTTGGGCCTGCTCTGCTGGTACATACATCATGTGCTCATATTCTTTGGCCATAGTATCAAAGCAGGACCTTGCTTTGCTAAAGCAACAGGTAGAGTCAGTAGAAACATAGAATAAACAGCCATTATTTTGTTACATTTCAAGTAGACAATGCACCTCAGCATTAACAGAAGTTCAGGCACAGGAAGAGGTCAGTTCACTTAGAGGATAAGGATGAGCAATGGTTGAAACAGTAAAGTACACAAGAAAAAGTAATGAAATACAAATTAAACAACCAGAGAAAGAGCAAGGAATGTCTAAATCCAGTCACTAGCTAATCAGTATATTGGCAAAAAAGTGAAAGCGTGGTTGTGTGACAGAAAAAGACTCTGCCTTGAGAGTCTGTACGCAAAGAAGATTCTTCTGTGAAGATGCCACATAGTATGTTTGAGGCTACAAATTTTGGTTCTGCCTCTGATACTACTAGCAACCTATTCCTAAGGAGCCTTGGTATCAGACTTGATATGACAAGGAATTGAGATCTTCATTAGGTTCTTCTGTCTGAAATTATTTACCTTGTCATGATTGCTGTGTTTAGCTCTATGTGAGCTATTTAACACTTCTCTGCAAAGCACTTTGATGAGTTTGTGCAGAGCTCAACTCATTTCCTTCCTCTCCTTTGCCCCTCCATGTATAAATCAAGATGATTTGCTTGGGTCTGTAACGTGTTCAATTACCTCTTCAAGTCTCAGTATGTAAGATACTTATTCAAATGTGGTCAGTCAGCTAGCAGTATGATAAACACATTCATACAAATATATCTCCTAAATTGCTTAAATTTTAATGAAAATTATTGTTTTCTGAAGTTTTAGATTATTAGTTGTTCTTCTTAAGAGCTGAGTCAATATATTGGAATAAAACATTATTTGTAAAAAGGCTTTGAATTTCTTTTTCTGAATGTACTTTTTTGAAGTATCTCATTATCTTGAAATATTGCTTTGTAATCCTTTGTAATATTATTGATGTGCTGAGTACAAGAACAGAAAAAAAGACATCTCAGCCTGGGACTTTTGAAAGTACTCAAATTTTGGGCATCAGTGTTAAACCAAACTCATGAAGGATTTATGTAGATAGCTTTCACAGATATATTTGATCTTTTTTAGAAGCATATGGAAATGCATATTTAATTTGTCAGCATTTTGCAAATCACACCCCTTCAGAATAATTTTGAGAGTATAAATGCCTCCATATGCTAAACTCGGGTTTGTCTATTATGGTAGGAATAAAGAAAGAAAGAGCCATAAGTTAATTTTTTGGCCACTCTGGATTAGGAAGGAGAATTTAAAAGTGTAATACATCTTACTCAGATAACTCAAAATTAGGAAGTCTCAATTTCCAATCAATTTTTCAATCACATTGAATGGACTATGATGAAATCTTACTAGGACCACAAACCCTTACTTAAAAAAAAAAAAAGAAAGAAAAACGTGTCACTTGCTATTTTCTGCCCAAATTGCTGCGTTAAATCTTTTGAGACACCAACCAAAGCTGATTGAAACATAAAATGATATGCAAACCAAATCATCTCTATATAGTCATAAGAATGGCAGGTAAATGTATAGTTTCCACTCAAGAAAATTCCTTCTTCTGACAAAATAAACAGGCAAAGAGAAACTAGACCCTGTAGGTCAGCCATTTGTTCCCGGAAATACATTCAGAGGCTCTTGAGCATGCCAGGATGTCCTGGGCCTGTGAGTGATAAGGCAATTTTCCAAGCTGCCTACACACCAGGTGTGTGTATCCTCACAGCAGACTTCTACCCCAGCTCTTTTGGCAATCCTACTGAGCTGGAGAATGCATGCAATTTCTAGATAATGCTGTCTAAAGTTTTAAGAAAAAAAATCCTGCAGATTTCAAAGGTCACTTTCTGTACAGAACTTGAAATAATTAACACAGAATGCTGAAGATCTTTGACAAGTTTTACTTTTTAAGTCTGAAAGGTTCAGTGACCTATGTGCTTTCTGAGACCCTAGACTGTAGTTTTAGAGGAGAAAATAAAACTTGAAGTTTCAAAGGATCTCATCATTCCCAAATTAATGATTATGGCATCATTACCAGTGAACACTGATATGTAAGCAAGAAGGGCCTTAAGGATCTTTAAATATGGATAATTACTACTTGGGTTCCTTTAACAGCCGGTATTATTTATTTCCTGAGTAGAAAGAAAACAAGATGATTAACCAAATTTATTTTTAATTGTGATCACACCTCAGTACAAATAAGTTATTTTTATGGTAACACCTTCAATTTACCATATGGGAAAGTTATTTGAGGATTTCACACAATAAAAACTGATGGGGCGGGGGAGAAGGTTAAGTCAGTAAACTACTTGCTGCACAAGAAAAATAAGCTAAGTTCAGGATGTCAACACACATATAAAAATCTGATGTGTCAGTCAGTGGAAAACAATGGCTGTTACTAGAAACCTAGCTCAATACCCAGTTCTAGTAAAATTATGGCTGTTACAGGAGAATCTACAACCACTAACTCACTAAACCCACACAGTCTCTAACAACAATCTATTTGTCATCTTAGCCACATGTCAGTATAGTTCTCACCCCTCAACAAGAAACCCTCTTTTTGCAACAGATGGAGATCACGACAGAAAACCACAACCAATCAAAATGAAACATTAAGGACCTCAATCCCAATAGACACATCTGTAAACACTGACCTAAAGCTTAGAGAGAACATTGTGAGAAATGGAATGGGAAGGTTATGAGAGCCAGAAGATCAGTGAGTTTACAGAGAGATTGTGACTGCTAGTAACGTCAACAGCTACAGTTACAAAATCTCATCAAGATGGTTGTCCAACCATGAGTTGACAAGGACAATACCAATGGACATGAAGAAGTGGATGGGGGAAAGCCCACAGGACTCAACCGTATAAAAACAACTCTAGGTAGCTGAATAAACGGCTCGTAGGAGAAATGATCTTTCTCACATTTGCACACTAATTGGCTGTCCAGTGCCAAACATTCAGCACTAAAAATATATATACAAATAACATTTATGGACAGAACAGGCTATAGTTAAGAATATATGCAAAACAATCTTTGAATAAAGAGGCTATTTGAAGGAAATTGGGAAGGAATATATGGGAGAGTTTTGAGAGATGAAAGGGAAAGAAGAATTCTGTAATTATACTAGATCACAGTAATAATAATAACAATGATAATCAAGCTGACAAGTCCCAGAACATGGACAGTTATACAAACCTTTAAAAAAATAATATGGCTATGAGCCTGGAACCCTAGTCTAAATGGAAAGAGACAGGTAGATCTCAGGGTTCTCACTGGCCAATTAGTCTTGCCAAATCAGTGATCTCTAGGTTGAATAATAGTCTTTACACAACCTGATAGTAATGCCCTATCACTGAAGACACCACTTATGTCACTGAACATAAAGAACGCAAACTTATGCTCAATTTATAAATGTCATTTCTACTGTCCAGTATTCATAGTTTTGGAGTGCTCTCTGTTTGCTCCCAGAAGATAAAGTAATAATCTCACTAAACTACAAGTCCTATGACCTACAACAGTGACCTGTCTAAAAGGCATACTGCTATGATAATGATACAAATGCTATGGGAGTAAACAATTACTTTTGATTGTCTATAAGGCCCGATCCATAAGTTAAAATTGATGCCTGACATTGCTATTGTGGTTAAGAAACTGAGACAAGCTAGGTCATGGTCCCTAGTGGTAAACCTGCCACTATTATTCTGGTAAAGGAACAAATCAATAAAATGATTCCTGATGACATTGCTGTACCAGTAGATCAGAGTATCATTCAACCATCATCAATGAAGATTCTTGCAATGGATGAAAACTGATACACATATGCACAAATGGACAATGTTCAGAGAGTGAGAGATTTAGAAAACTCAGCCCTAGTTGGGATGCCATTATCAAATCCGTCTGTGAAAGATCAAGGATCTATGTGAAAGAGAAGCTTAATAACCTATAAGATTCAGACATGGTAGACAATAGCAAGGAAACAGCGTATACCAGACAAAATAGAATTCATGTAAATATGAACTCACAGAGATGGTGACAGCATGCACAAATCTGCACAGGTTCAAATCAGACAAAATCTGATCACCAGCTGAGAAGAGGAAATAAATACAAACTTCTGCACTTAACTAAGAATCTATTTGGATTTGATTCATATGGTGAAAGGGAAAATCAGTTTTCTTCATTGGAGTATCACTGGGTATATTATCTATGCAAGCTACACGGCCAGAAATAGTTGACAAAAAATACAATCTATATCATTTTTTGTGCACTTCGTTTTTGTTGTGGGTTTTTATTTTTTGGTCTTATTGGTTTTATGTTTTTATTTATGCATTATTTTTGAGAGAGAGAGAGAGAGGGAGAGTGAGAGAGAGAGAGGCGCACATGGGGACTTAGTGAGGTGGGAAGCAACTTGGAGGGGTTGGAGGAAGGAAAAGAATAAAAAATAAAGTGAAAAATGGTAGAGGAAGATACCAGATACTGACTGGTATCTGATATTTTGGGTGAGTTCTGCCCTTGTCAATCACACAGACACAAATAAACACACAGAGACATATATATTTACATGTGACACACACACCTTGCCAATTGATAAGAATACTAATTTTGTAATGGTTGACCTTAAATCTTAATAATTTATAAATGAAAACAGAGTAAGTTGTATATTGTGATTGTATAAATGAATTTTCTGAGACTTGTCTGTTTTCCCACCTCATACACTTACAACTTGAGGCCTAAGTCTGAATACAGATGTAACTAACTTGTTCAGTGTACCTTCAGGACTGAGAGCCTAAAATAATCCTGATTGTACTGTTCCTTATAATTTATGAAATATTATAGAATGGGGATAAAAGACAATCTGATGATATTGAGGCAGGTTTAAAATGTTAAGCCAATAACATTTCCATGAAAGAACCAGGGAAAATAATAAAAAGAAAGGGGTTCCTTGAAATAACCTTAAGAAATGTCATTTAAGCAATTCTTTCTCCTTTTTATACCTCCTTATGAATGGAATTTGTGGAGTGAATCTCTCTTATAGACAAAAATTTCAGGTTTCAAAGTAAAAGAATAAAGGTAATCTTGTAGTTAATATTACATTCCATTTGACAGAGAAATTGCTGCTATAAGTTCTTCGTCTCCTGGCCTGAGCTTACACCAAAAACTCCTGAGTTTGTCACGTGCATATTCACTTCTATGACAAAATCAGGTTTTAATTACAAGTTGTTTTGGGACACAGATTATAACTTACTGTTGTCTGTCATTTAAATCAATTATATGGTTGTTTAAGTGGCACCTTCCCAAATGAATTGTAACATTTTTTTTTAAATTTCCATCAGAAAGAAATTTTATTTGATTAAGGACTCTTCAAAATAGAACACACCTAGAATGCCAGCACTTGGGAAATTGAGGTAGAAGAACCACAAGTCTAGGACCAGCCTAGACCATAGAGGAAGGATATTTTATATTTTAAAAGATTTTTTTTGTAGCAATCTCCAGATCAAAACAATTCCCATTAAAAATCCAACACAATTCTTCATAGATCTTGAAAGGACAGTTTTCAGCTTCATATGAAAACACAAAAAACCCAGCTTAGATAAAAAACAATCCTAAATAATAAAAGAACTGCAGGAAGTCTCACCACCATGACTTCAAGTTGTACTACAGAGTTATAACAATAAAAACAGCATTGGATTGGAACAAAACAGACACATCAATCAATGGAATTGAATTGAAAACTCAGACGTGCACACACTTGACTTGTTTTAATAAAGAAACTAGAAATACACACTGGAAAAAAAAGAGCATCTTCAGTAACTGGCACTTGTCATGCTGGATGGCAGCATGCAAAAGAACCCAAATAGATATATACTTAGCACGCTGTACAAAACTCAACTACAAATGACTCTAGATCTCAACATGAAACCAGATACACTGAATGTAGAAGAGAAAGTAGGAGAGTGTCTTTGAACTCACTGTCACAGGAGATGACTTTCTGAAGAGACTAATTTTAGAACAGTCACCAAGATCAACAATTAATGAATGAGGCCTCATCAATCTGAAAAAACTTCTGTTTTTAGATAAATGGGCAGCCTGAAAACTGAGAAAAGATTTTCACCAACTACACATACAATAGTGGGCTAATATCAAAAATATATAAAGAACTTTAGAAGAACTAGATATCAAAAATAAATAAGAACACCCAAACAATCCAACTAAAATGGGATACAGACCTAAATAGAGAATTCTCAATACAGGAAGCTCAAATGTCTGAGAAACACTTCAAGAAAAATTTAACATCCTTTATCTTCAGAGAAATGAAAATCAAAAATACTTTGAGATCTCATCTTACACCAGTCAGAATGGCTAAGGTCAATAACACAAGTGACAGCTTATGCTTGCAAGTATGTGGAAAAAGAAAACACTCATTCTATCCTAGGTGGCTGGATGGAAGGAACTGGGTGGGAGGGGTGATGGGGAGGGGAGTGGGGAGTGGGGAGTGGGGTGGATTAAGTGTAGGAAGAGTAGAAGAGAGAGAACAGAAATCTGGTGGGGTAGGGAGGCAATCCCTAGGATGTGCCATAGACCTGGGATGGGGGCTAGCCCCGAAGTATTTATGGGGGCCACTCTAGCTGAGACTCTTAGCAGTGCAGGACAAGGATCCTGAAGTGGCCAGTTCCTGTAGCCAGACAGGCCTCTCAGTGGAGAGATAGGGACAGCAACCAATCCACAAAAATGCCCTGCCTACAAGATATGCAGAGACAACATTAGAGAGACTGAAGGAATAGCCAATCAATGACTTGTCCCATGGGCAAGATCCAATCCCTGACACTATTAATGATACTCTGTTATGCTTGCAGATAGAAACCTAACGTAACTATTCTCTGAGAGGCTCCACCCAGCAACCAATGGAAAGAGATGCAAAGACTCAACAGCCAAACATTAGATGAAACTTGGGGAATTTAAAGAAGAGTTGGGGGAAGGATTGAGGGACTCTAAAAGGTCAGAGACTCCACAGGAAGACCAACAGAGTCAACTAACCTTGAGGACTCCCAGAGACTGAACTGCCAGAATGAGCACAGGCTGGACCTAGGCCTCCTGCACATATGTAGCAGATGTGCAGCTTGGTCTTCATGTAGGTTTCCCAACATGAGCAGGGGCTGTCCTTGAATCCATTGCCTGTCTGCTTGAGGCTCCTGTTCTACTAATGGACTACCTTGTCTGGCCTCAGTGGGAGAGGATTTGCTCAGTCCTGCAGTGAGTTTATGTGCCAGTATGCAGAAAGGGGTACTAGGGGGATAATGGGAAGGTAGTGATGAAGGATGGGAGGGGTGATATCCAGAGAAGGACTCCCCCTTCTCAAAGGAGAAGGGGAGAGAGGAATTGGGAGGAGATTCTGCATGGGAGTGTACTGGGATGAGAGAGGGCTAATGTTGGGATATAAAGTGAATAAACAAATAAAATTTTTAAAAAGGAAATAAAAAGAAAACACACATTCATTGCTGGTGGGAATATGCAGCAACTTTTGAAGTCATTGTGCCATTTTTTCAGGAAGATGAAAATCTATCTACCTCAAAGCCCAGCAATACCATTCTTGGGCATATTACCCAAAGGAGGCTATATTCTACCACAAGACACTTGTTCAGCCATGTTAATTGCTACTTTATTTATTAAAGGCAAAAATTGGAAACAACACAGATGCCCCTCAATAGAAAACTATATAAAGAAAATGTGGTACATGTACACAATGGAATATCATGGAGCTGGGAAAATAAACAAAATTATGAAACTCACAGGTAAATGGATGAAACTCAGTTCCTTTCCTTCTGTGTGTTTGTTTTGCACTATTCTAATGTACTTGCTTTTATTTTATTTTATTATAATTTGATTTATTTTATTAGTGTTCCTTAAAAATTGTTAGTTTTTTAAGTAGACATAGAAAGTGATTATGAAAGGATTTGGAAATTCATAAAATAGTTTTGAGACCCCCCCCTGTCTGAATTAGCAGGTCAGCAAGTTCACAGGCACAACTTCCAGGAATTAGCCAGCCACAAAGGAAAAAATTGGTTAAGGGGCAGATCAGCTAGGACATTCTGGGACCTGGCTCACCACAAAGAAAAGCAGAGTTAAAGATACAGGTTGGCCAAGTCACCCCAGGAAGTGACTGACCATGAGGTAATGACTAGTTTAAGGTCACATTCCCGAAAAGAATGTATATAGGATGTTACTCACTCCCCATCCTAGTCTGTGACTAGTTGGATAATAGGTTGAAACTTTCTGTATACAAGATATTACTCACTCTCCACCCTGGTCTGTGACTAGTTGAATAATAGGTTGAAACTTTCTGTATACAGGATGTTACTCACTCCCCACCCTGGTTTGTGACTAGCTGAATATTAGGTTGAAACTTTCTAACTATTGTTGTGATATGGGTTGTGATTTTCTACGGTTCCCTTTTTTTGGCTTTCCCTTTCACCCCCCTGGTTTGCGGTTTTCTCCTTTAAATACCCCTTCCTCCCGAGCCTGGGGGTCGACACTCCTCTGCCCTTGTATGGGACACGAGTCTTGGCCCAGCGCTGAATCTGAATAAACCTCTTGTTGTTGCAACAAGTCCGGTGTCTCTCATGGTTTTGGTGAGTTGCTTATTCCCGAGATTTGAGTGAGGGTCTCCCCTCTCTGGGGGTCTTTCAGTTAGATCCAGATTGGAGTGTTGAGAGGGAATTGAGAGTAGAGTGAGGGGAAACTCAATTCAGGATATATTTTATAGGAAAATCTATTTTTAATAAGAGAGAAAAAAGCTTTTTGCACAAAAATATTAACAAGTTATATTTATGTATCATTTTGGCCCACTCACTATTATTCAACTCACATGACAAAGCATGGAGAACTTAGACGGATATTCAGTAGGGTAAGATATACAGTGAGCCTTGCCATATTTAATTATTGATTTGGAAGTATAAATTTATACATAGCTATACACTCACAATACACATAGCTATGTAAGGATATATCAGAATTCCTTATCATTTGAAAACAGAGAAATGGAGTGAAATAAATTTTATTCATAATGGAGAAACTAGCTTATTAAAGCATTACCTTAAAATATTAGGTCAACTAAGGACAAGGAAATGGGCTGCAGGCTGGAATCTGTCATTAGGCTAGAACAAAGAAGTAATTTCAGGCAGGAAAATGACTTTGGGCTAGGTCAGGGAAGTAGGCTCAGCTTTTTGGTCATCCTGATAAGCACTTAGAAATGGTGATCACTCCTTATTGCCTTGCTTGTTCGTTGATTATTTGTGTTTATTGTCTTGCTTGTTCCTTGACTATTTGTATCTATTTTATTGCTAGTTCCTCAATCTAGAACTGACCTTAATACTTGTATGTAATTTAAATGGTAAAAAAGAAAAAAGGAGGATAGGGTATGGGATAATGGTAGGGTTTCTGGGTAGGGGAAATGGGGAAAGGGGATGACATCTGAAATGTTAATAAATAAAGTATCCAATAAAAAAATTAAGTCAAAAGAATAGAAACATGGCTCAACAGTTAAGAGCACTGGTTGCTCTTGCAGAGGACTGATGTTCAGTTCCTAGCCCATATGGGAGCTTACAACCATCTATAGCTCCAGTTTCAGGTGATCTGACACTCTTCTGGTCTCCGCAGGTACTAGGTAGGCACTCTACTCTGCAAAGACAAGTGCTTATACACATAAAGCCAAAATAAATAAGTCAAAATGATATGAGATTGAAATAATAAAAGATTTAAATTTATAATCGGATAAATTTATAATTAAAATAACAATTAAAATAATTATTTTGCTATTTATTTTTATATTTATAGGTGGTTTTCCTGCATGTATGTCTGTGTGCCACACGTATGCCTGGGGACATCATGCCAGAATATGGTGCGAGACTGTGTTACAGAAAAATGTGAAGCCTATGTATGTGCTAGGATTCAAATCCTGATCCTCTGAAACAGTAGCCAGTGCTCTTTCACTGCAGCTATATCTCCAGCCATATAATACAGTTTTCAAAAAGAAGAAACAATAAATCCATCGTTTATTTTAGATTTGTATTTTGAAGCAATGTTATAGTGGCAAAATATAATCCTATTGATATAAGATATAATTTTTTTCCACAAAATCTTGGACATTCTTTAACATGTTTTTCTCTAAAATCTTTAATATTTCAGCTATTTGATTTAAAATTCTTGTCAGATTTCTTCAACTACCTATGCTAACAATTCTAACTATAGCTTTGCCCATAATTATGAGCCAACAGTTTTTCAACTACACTTCCACTGTGAATTTTCTGGAAATATCTTACTTTATAATGAATGTTCATTATACATCTGCTATATCATCTCTTATATATAATATGAGACTACACAAAGTGAGAATTGGATGCCAATTTAGTTGATGAAAGATTTTCAAGTAGGAATTAATTTTATAATTGGATGGGTTACCCATAAACACTTTTTCTGGTATGAAAAATCTATGTTAATCTGTATTATGTCAGACACTGGATAATGGTTAGATAATGTGGAACTCTCACAATTTGAAATTTGATGAAAATAAGGACTAGCAATGAAATTCTTTTCTTACACAAATGAGTGATTAAAACTCTTACCATAGTTAAGCTACTCCTAGACAAGCACCTTCCTCTGCAATACATATAATCCCTGTTCTAAGATTAGTTACAGGAGGAGTCATTATGCAGGAGAGAGAGATGAGATCACTAAGAAACTAAAAAAAAAAAAAAGCTTACATTTTAGATACACCTTAAGACATGCTTCTGGATGAATGTGCAAATGGAAAATATCAAACACACAGAACAAATTTGCATAAGCTTATCTCCACAAATTTCAATTGTTTACTTGGATGAAACATGGTATAAGCTTAAAATCTTTAATGTCTTTTGGTGGGACATTTTGATGCACATGTTTATTCTGCATTGGATTTCCCTGAGAACTATTTTATGTGCACAATAAGGGGCAAAACAACAATAGCTTGTGTTTGACATCTGAAATTTGTTTTAAGCACTCACTAAAGTTAGCCAGAATCTTTTTAACTTGCATAGTACTTGTAACAATAATTAGGACAAAAGCCTTAATAGGATTTTGTAAATGTCAAGTCGATTTTAAAATTTCAATCAAATGACTGTAAGTAGTTACAAAACCATTGAGTACCATCATCTCAATGAGTAACGTTAAAACTGTGAACAGAAATAATCTTTCTGCACATTCAATCCACTGTATTTCTCAAAGCAGAATATCCATTTTTATTAAAGTAAGTTGGTGCTGAACATTGAATTACAGCCTAAGGAATGCTATAGAAAAAAAAAAAGCTCACATATTGAAGTTCTTAAATCAAAGAGACAAACATGATCTTGGACCACATGAAATATAATAGTTGACATTTATAAAGCTAACACAAAGTCAAGGTCATTTGAGTGCTGTTTGTCACATATTTTGATTGCTAAGCCTTTGCTGTTTAAAGTACTACTTTCATATTATTTTATATTTATTTAGAAAGATATATATAATATTTATACACATATATTGAATTAAGCATACCACTTGGAGTGAGAATATTTCCTATTTAGAAGCAATTAGACCAAGATTTTGATCCGGGGAATTCAAAAGACTTTCCAAGCAGTTCAGGCTATAGCTTCTGTCCTAAGTTGCCTACTAGAACATGAAGTTAAGACTTATTGCTCAAGAAACCACTTCAGACACAATACTTAAAGGACTGAAGCTGAAATGGACCTAGAAACCCCTACGTGAGAATTAGCTGTCATTGTAGCTAAATTTGCTCTGTACACTACCAAGACAAGCGACCAAAAGTCCCAGCCACTTGTAAAGCCTATGTGCTACAACAATGACCTGAAATAGAAAGATACCCTAATAGGCACCATACTGCCACTTATATTTTGGGAGTAACCAGCATTTATACATATAAATTTTCCAGTGGGAGTAAAATCATAATGGATGCTGTAAACCTAGCCAACTACTGGCACCTAATCAGGTCATGAATCTTAGAGAATAATATGCAACTGGCACTGCCCTAAACCAATATAATTCCTAATGGCATTCTAGATACTTATCCTCCTTATAGCTTTAGAAAAGAGTAAGTCTTCATCTCTCATGAAAGAAGCTTCTCTTTGTAGTAGACATAGATTGTTATAGGAAACCACGACTGGTCAAAATGGAAAGAATAATTTAGAGTGAGGAGCAAAACCCCAATTTGATAGATCACCATTGGAACAAGATGTGCACAATGACAACTCCAATGACATGTCCATGTGGATGATGGAGGGAGATCTGACTAGGTCCTACATGATACCGAACAATAGAGAATTAACAGCTGATGAGAGAGGAAGAATCAGTCTTCTCTTGGAATTAAACCCTCTGATAAGTTATCCAATCCTTAGTGTTCATCCCTAAATACATGCATATGGGCAACACTAAATGGATTCAGAAAGTTATGTTTACATAAACATGTATGTATATATATATATATATATATATCAACCATGGTGGAAGAAGAGATCATGAGCTTGAAAAGAATGGGGAGTCATGGGAAGAGTTGGAGGGGTAAAGGAAGTGTGACCGTGATGTAAATACAATGCTTACATTAGAAATTCTCAAAGATTTACATTAAAATATAGTCTCATATTTTAGGGCAGTTATTAACTTTGTAGATTGAACATCCTAGCTAGTCATAATATATCATAATTCTTAAGTGCGGGCTAGGTTAAAATTTCAGGGAGAGGAGCTTTTGATGAACAAGGAGAAGGTGAGATTGCTTGAGCTCTGATCTTTGCAGAGTAGATTACCTCTGCCCTCTAATAGTTGCCTTATTGAACAAAATAAACTTAGAAATAACTTTTGTAATTAGCTATAGATAACTTCCAAACAAGCACTTCCTAACAACAGCAACAAATGAGTAAATTTCTTGGTATAGATATGATGAATCATTTTAATAGAGACATTACATCAATAACATTCCAAAATTATATAGCAAATACTGACTTTCTAGAATGCACTTCATTTCTTGGGATTCATTACACACCAGATGGACCACTCATTTCTGCACAGCTATTCCTCCCACATCCATAATGAACATCTAAAATTTACCTGAAATTCACCATATACCTGAAATTACCCTACCTTTACTCCTACTCACACTCTGTTCTTTATCTCTTTGAAGGCATTCATTATCAGACTGCTGCAATGTACATAGCACTGTGATTAAAAAGGGATATATATATAATATATATTATATAATATATATTATATATGAAATTTCATATATGCATATATAATATATCTGAAATTTCATATGCATACATAGTATATATGTATATGAAATTTCATATTTACATACATATATATATGAAAATATTTGTTAAAAGGTGAATGACGGTGATTTATTTATTTGAAATAACATCTTTAACCACTAGATGTCAGCCTTTTCAAGCAACAAAGCTGACTTTGCCAATTGGATTATGCTAGCCTTTAGATTCCTACATGTGAATTGAGGTTGTTCATATGATAATGAATAATTTAGCAAAAACAACAAAAGCCTACTCTCTCTGCAGCTCTATGAAGATGGAGAAGGTATAGCAATTAGAAGTTTTATTAAACACAAACAACTGAAACCTCAGAGCTAACAATAAAAATATACTTATTAATTAGTAATAGAATTAGCATAGATACTCTGATATTGAATTTATATGTGATATCTGCATGATAATTGTTATTCACAAGAAAACATCCTTTTATTTAAAAAGAGCTTTACTGAGCATCGCTGCTGTTTACTGAACCAGTCTAAATTGAGTGTCGTATTTTGACATTTCCAATCTTCCTCTAACATTTTCCCAGGGATGCTCTTTGATTTGCAGATGTACAAAGAAGGAAAACACACTGCAGAACACACTGTGAAACTTCCGGCAAAGCACTAAGCTTCCCATCACAAACAAGAACAGATCACCAGGCTCTTGTGCAAGTCTGCAACATCCCTCACCTACAGAGCTCTCAGCCCCTAACACAAATTAACACATGACCCTGGGTTTGGAGAAGGGAATCAAGCCTAGAAAGGGAAAACACTGGAGTTAGTCATTCTAACATCACATTGAAGGAAGCTTTAAGAACGAGGAAGAAATGAACAACAAACAGGAGAGCAAAAGCCAGTCTTCTGTAATGTAGCTTGGCTGGTTAAGCTTGATTTAAGCCCATCCATATGACAGGCTGACTAGCTAAAAAGCAGTACATCAAAATATAATCTTTCAAAAACATTGAACCATAGCTTATGCAAATATGAAATAAGCTTCAAAAAAGAAACTCTCTTTTCAGTATGGTTGACACACGTGTTATAAGTGAGGTGCTTAGGAGGCTGAGGTAGAGTGTTCTGATTTCCAAACCAGCCTGGGCTACAGAATCTACCTTGAAAATCTCAAAGAGAAAGGAACAAAGGAAGGGGAGGGAGAACTGGAAGAGGAGAAAGGATGACAAGAGAATATGGACAGAGAACTGAGGGAATAGAAATTCAGTCAATTCTTCAAATGTCTCCTGAAACTGGTGACAGTCAAGAATGATTTGATGTCCTAGAAGGTCAGAAACCATAAACTTTTGGGTTACCAGTTGTGCTTGAAAAACATACTTTCAATTGGGAAAAATGCTAAATGTTTACTGGGAGTCAGCTCCACACCCATCCAGTAAGGACGAGAGAATGTCTTATTGGCAGTTTTAGAAATGTCACCCAATGTTATTCTTCCTAAAAGTTTGAATATATTGATGCAGCGTAATATAAATTGTGAAATGTAATAAAATTAAGTGGCAACATTTAGTGTCTTGGGATATATCAAATTATTTTTTTTCTCAGTAAACTTGTGTATGTAATAGAGGCCGACATTATTTCCTTTAGGGGAAGTACATTTAACGTGTGGAAATATTGTTGGCATTGCAGACCAGCAAGAGACTGTGATTTAGGGATTACACAGAACGAAGCACAGATGAGCATCCCCAGCCCTTCCTGGTCTTCATGTGCTGTGAAAGAAATCAAGTGGATCACACTTCTGCTGCCAGAACAGAGCTTAAGGCCTGGCATGGCCTGAAGCATCTATAAATGACTTTCTCCTCTGACCATCTGTAAGCAGTTTGCCCTTCAACTTGAGATCACACTTCAGATCTTCTAACTCCATTTAAATAATAAAGAATGAGAAATGGCTGAGATAGCTACTCATAACACACAAGTTAAAAAAAAATCTTGTATGTTATCTATGTAGAAAACAACTAGGCTAGATGAAATGATAACAACATTTGTTATGTGTGTGTTGTGTATATGTATGTGTATACTGTATGTGTGAGTGTTGGATGTGTCTGCATGTTTCTATGCATGTGTTTGGGGATATGCCATGATGCACATGAAGGGAGTTCAGAGGACAACCTTGGATATCTGTCTTCATAGTTTTCTTTGTTTTTCACTGTGGCATATGCCAGGCATTCTGTTTGGCCTGTGAACTTCTGGAGATCCTCTTGCTTGCATCTGTAACTATACCACAGGCAGGGCGATATTACAATGTGTGTGCAGCCACATCTGGATTTTTATGGATCCTGGGAATACAGATGTTGTTCTTCATGTTTGGACAAGTGCTTTGTCCCATGAGCCATTTTCCTGACCTGTAAACATGAAGATCTGTGTCCAGATCCCTAGCACCTATGTAAAAAGCTGGCAGTGATAGTGCACACCTGTAATCCTAGACATGAAAGGCAGAGATAAGAGCACGGTGGGAATTTGCTTTCTATCTAGCCTTGCCAGATCAGTTATCTCCAGGTACACTGAGAGACCCTATCTCAAAATATAATGTGGAAAGCAACAGAAGAAGAGACCTGAAATCAACATCTGCTCTTTAAACCTAGCTATACATATGCATGCAAGCACCACCACACGCATAGTATACACATTTCTACACACACACACACACACACACACACACACACACTAAAATGGTGACTTAAAATATGTGCAGTATTCTCTTAATATGCACTATATATTCTTCTCTGAAGATTTGGGATACAGAGAACTCTTTAATGTACTGACAGCAATATATTCATTGAAAATACATGCCTGGCTAAATAATTGTCTAAAGAAAAAGCACCTTTTAATTTTAGAAGCCTGAAATCTTGAAGAGATTTCAGACATGATTAAGTAACATACAGAAAATTATCTTAAATTTCTGGGATTAATATGCAGAGAATTGAAGAAATGGGAGGTGATCCAAGGTCTAGTAATTCAGATGTAATTTCTTTAAAGGTTAAATCATTGAGCCAGTGGCTAAGGGATACAGAAAACCAGTCAAAGGTACTGCGTCATGTAGTGGCATTCTCTACAACCCCATTGAACTCATTCCAGAACAAACATAAATAAAATGCTGAATGATGTTTTTTAATCTCCATACCAGATAAAAATAAAAGACACACAATGATTTTCCTCGTCAAGCAAAAATGTGTTGGTGTATTGCATTTGTGTTTACAGTTATTCAAAATTAAGAAGAGATATATGAAGCAGCCAGTATTATTTTTACATAGCCAGTCCATTATTCAATATTCAGTTTTTTCGGGTTTCATTTATAATTAAGTCTTGCAAGATAGAAGATATTTCTTACAAGCTAGTTTGTGGCACTGACAGCTTTAATGGTAGATGCAATTTGAATAGCAATACACTTAGGCCTTTATTAGACACAGCCTGCGTGTCTTTCATTTATATTGATGAGGAATAAGAAATTTTCTAATGTATAGTTTTTTCAATGATAGTTTCCTTATTCCCAAACTAGAACCAAAGACAAAGGAAAGACAGTTCTGGTATCCAAATGAAGATGTGACAAATCCCCAGGCTTCAAATAGAGTGGAAAGAGGAAGGGAAAGGGGTAGGAAAACAGACAATAAGAAAAAGAACTGCTACCTCTTCTCACCCCCATGGAGGTCGAGGGTAGCACCATGATGCTACACACTCCTAGTCTTACCTAGCTTCAATAACTTTCATGCCTCTTTTTCAGTGAATGTCCCATTATTCCTCTTCCCTACTGAGCCAGATCTCCTATGGACATGTGTGAAATGAACAGGTGTCACAAGAAGGGAAGTGGAAGTATAACGTGGTAAAAGAGGTCCAGCCTTGCAAAGCCTTCCTGCCTCATCTGTCACTTAGCCTAACTGAGCCAAAATCACTAGTGTAGAAGATGGCAGTGATGGTGAAGAGCTAAATCTGGAGCTGGAACTGCTCAGTCATTGCCACTTGCTGGACAATGACTTTGTTTCCCATTCACTCTCTTGAGAGGATTTTTCATGAAGTTGAGCTGTTCACTGACATCTTGAAACTGCTTCTCTAGTTCCCACTTCTACAAAGCTAGCTCCTCTTTTATCATTCACACAGGTTTTTCTTCCCTCCCTCCCTTGTTCCCTCCCTCCCTCCCTCCTTCCCTCCCTCCCTCCCTTCTTCCCTCCCTCCTTCTCCTTTACTCTGCTTCCTTCTTTCCTTTCTTGTGTCCTTCCTCCACTCTTCCCTCCAAACCTATCTCCCTTCTTCCATCCTTTCTTTCTTATATGTGGAGGTTTTAAATTTTTATTTATTTTATATTTTGAGATTATAGTATAATACATCATTTTCCCATTGTCTTTCCTCCATGTAAACCTTCCTATATACCCCTCCCTCCTTTCTCACTTTCAAATCCATGGCTTCTCTTTTCATTAATTATTGTTACAATCATATATGTACACACATATGTACAAACACATATACATATATACATATGTGAGGGAGGACTCCTTGAGGGCTGACCATTTGCTATTGTTCAACCAATTGATGCACTCATCTCTTTGCACAGGATTAGTAGTTTAGGGTCCTCAAGTTTCTTTCATAGGCAAGAAAAAACATAGTGCTGAAGCTAAGGCTGGATAGCTTATTTCTTTCAAAATCAATCCCATTTACTTCTGGATTTGAGTCACATAAAAACAGCTCCTTAGCTTAGATGATGTGTATGGTTTAACCCAGTTTCTCTCCAGGTAATTTATTGACATCTAGGCTCAATTGTCTCTTCTTGTTCTAACTCATAGGCCTCTCTTCTTGCTCCTTGGTCAATGGTTATGGACAGGAGTGGTTTTCTTGGTGGCTTTCTTGGGTAGCTTGTTGCTAGTTCTTCCTTAAGGTCCAAAGCCAATGTGACCCAGGGTAGCAGCATTGTCACTCCTCCTGCCACCTTTCTTAGGTTTTGTGCAGCAAAGGATCAAGGTACCTGAGACCCGTCACCATCTCCAACAATTCTAACATGGCCTTGATATTTCTCTGCTTTCTGGTTCTTTCACTTTTCATGCTTTTCTCTCTTCAGTATGGGTTTACATACTGAGCCATGGAATTGGACAGCCAGTTTTCATGTACTGCCTGAAGCTGCTCATTTAGCTATGCTAGGCAATGATCCCACCCACTCCTCTTCCAACTCTTTCTCCTCTTTCTTCCCTCCATCTTCCCAGAGGACAAGGAGCTCTGAGTCTACTCCCCTTACTCTAAAGATGAGTTGGACAACTCATAGGGCAAAGCAATAGAGATGTGGTAAATGTCCCAGTTCCAGTGGCTCATCTGGCACCTTGGAATTGAGGAACTAAACACATCCTGTGACTTTCAAGCTATGGTCAGGATATAGGCTGTGTTTATAGCAATTGGTAAGTCTAAGCAGCACATTTAAAAATATAAATTTTCAGAGGGCTTTTACATTATACCATTGGCTCTCTATGGTTGCAAGGAACTTGTTTTGCATTGAAGGTTTCTTTTTTGATTAAATTTCTTATTCAGGCAATTGAAGTCTTTGGAAAGCAATTACTTCTGAGAAGGCACAGCACTATTAATGGAGTGGTAAAATAATTATAATCTAATCTAGATCCTGTTCATGAGCAATGTTAGTAATGTTCAACATCTTAGGAATACACATCAATTCATTCATAACAGTATACAATCTTGGAGACACTACTCACGCAGGCTTGATCGTATGAACATGTTTCTCATGGATGAAGGCACCAGCCAGACCTCCGGCTCCTGAATTTAAATACTGGACAAGAAGTGAAACTTTATAAGTTTACTTGAATACATGAGGGAGATATAAACACTATTTTTATTTCACTTGTTTAAATAAACCTATAACTTTGGACCAGTTCAAAATATGTGATTATTTGAGCTTCTGGAGAAAAACAGACTATTATGTCCTACTGATAAAAGAAAAACAAATGAAAAATATTACTAAGTTGAAGATATGTGGCTATATTATTTTCACCAAATTTTATTTACATTATTGAGGTAGAAGAGTAGGGCAGGGTGAGGTTCTGGAGAGCCTTGCACATATTAAAAACTTAGCTGGCCTGATTCTCACTTGTAGGACAATTAACTAACACCAGTGCAGGTGCAAACAAGATGAAAGAGGCTGGAATCTAAAAGTGATTGGTGACTCATCAAAATGCTAACACACTCCTTGGGGAAGACATAGAATGCTCTAAACACATGTGTGCAATATATGAAGTTGTATATAGAGCTACATTTAACAGACAGAATATGCACAGAATGCTCAAAACAAAAAATGACCCCAAAGCTGTAGTCCTTGTAGAGTAGAGTCATTTCAATATTTTTTGCTCTTGTACACTTCTTACCTTAGAAACTGACCTTTTTCTAATACACAGCTCTGCTTTGGCTGCTCTTCATGTATCTGTGATTTCCTGCATCATGTCCTTCCTCCAGGACACTCTAGAGGTGTCCATGGAATGCCCAGTATCACTAGTATGCAGCAGCTAAACTAAGTTTTAACAGATAATTTGTTCAAATGCTCTATGTCAAATAATTACCAATTTATATATGTAGAAATATTGTAACTTAGTTTTCATATCCACAAAAACTAACGCCATCAATAAGTCTGAATTAAGCTCTAAATATCGAGTCTTTCCCTATACTTATTTTTATAGTAGCCTAGACATTTAATGAATAAATATTCTACAGTTGAAGGAATAATAAAAATAAGTTATTTTTGGTGTTACTCTATTGTATGATCTCACTATTTTCTAAAGAAGAAAACACAGCATTGACAGAAATAGAATGTTGTACACCAAGCATTTTCTTTAGATTCAAACCAATATGAAATAAAAGGCTGTCAGACATTAGTTCCTACCTTGTAGGAACACCAGCAGGCAAAGTCAACACCCCAGTCATGTAAGCGAAGTTCAACATTTCCAACTGCATGCGCTAGGTCAAAGCCTACAAAACAGCCCTAGGGAAGAACATTCAAGATTTCAATTTGTTTAATGATTAGGAACAGTAAAGATAAATGTCTCAAGCTTACTGCAATATGTTGAACAGTATCATGTTCCTCTCTGATGCGCCAGCTCACAACATTTGACCCATAACTCTATGCTGTCATATTTTATATTTTCCCCCTTCCCCCATGGCTTTTCTTCTTGTTCTCATTATTATCTCTCATTTCTTTTTCTTCTTATTTATAACATTCCATCAAAATAACAATCTCTAAATTCTGTAGATCTTAACTATACCTCAACTCTCCCCTCCTAGCTACTTTTCTGACCTTAATTTCTTTTCTTCAAAGCCAATCTAATACTTAATCCTTCTACTTACCTTACTCCACTCCCCTTTCTAACCATTTTAACTAAAATATGAGTGTACTTCATTCTGCACATGGTTGTTTTTCTTGCAGTAGTCTTTGAGGCCTATGCTAGTATGAAAATTACATAATAGTAATACCAAACAAGTCTTCTCATTCTCCCAGTTAATGTCCTACTGAGGGAATTATACAGAGTTTATGTCAGATATCTGGAGCTCCAGATCTGAAAAATTATTTTCTGAATACGATCTATAACTTCCTCATACAAATCCCAACTGAAGAGTACAAATCCTTCAACTAAAAGAACATAGCTGATTAAAATCAAACCAAGCAAAGAAGTCTCACCAAATGCATATTTCTCAATGCACTAATGACAGAAATGTGAACAAAGAAGACAAGACAACATATCTTGTTCAAAAAGTATTACTCCTGAAAAAAAATGGCATCTAGTATGAGTAATTTAGATGAACTCCTAGTCAGACAAAATAATGATCATAAACATATTCAAAGACACGGATAGGCAAACACAATAAAGAAGGGGATAGATGATATGAAAGACAAATTTTTAAAAAGAGAAATACTGAAGAAGAACCACTGTGATATAAAAGTCATAGTAAACAAAATGAAATACTAAGTAAAGTATGATCAAAAGTAACTAAAATAAAAATTTAACAATGTTTCAGCAATAGAATAGACCAGTGAGAGGAGAAAACACTGATCTTAAAGATAAGGAGGAAGGACTAGAGGAATCCAACAAGGATAATGAATGAACAATAATAGTGGAAATCCCAAGATGTATGAGACCTCTCTAAAAAGACCAGATTACAAGTTGTAGTCATAAGAAAAGAAGAAGAAACTTATCCTAAATGTATAGAAAACATTTTTTAAAGAGTCAGGATAGAAAAATTAGCAGAGTTCCAAAAAGAGATACCTATCCAGGAAAGAACTTCCTTCAATTATATCCTCATTAGAACAATATATAAGTAGGACAAAGAAAGCATACTAAAAGCTGCAAGGGGGAAACACCAAGTCACAGATAAAGGCCATCAGAATACCAGTAGATTATTCAACTGGAAGTCTAAAGGCTAGAAGGTCTTGGAATGATGTATTTTAAGATCAGACAGATAACAACTGCCAATCTAAAGTACTATTTACAGTGAAGCTTATGACCATAATTTAAGGAAAAAATACTAACTTTTGTGACAGAAATAGTCTAAATAAATATATGATCACTAAGCCATCTCTATGGAAAATACTTCTACAGATGTAAAAATATCATAAATCCCTCCATGAGGCTACAGAAAAGGATAAGCCATAAGAGAATAATACTAAGCAATGTAAGGAAGAAAGAAAACCAACAAAATCAGCAGAATGTCAGTAATCAATAGAGCTTTCAATAACCCTGAATGCTAATGGCCTCAATTCCCTAATCTGTAAACACACCCTAATAGATTGGATCAAAAAATGAGTGTCATATTTGGTGACTCAAAAAAAAAACCCACTGTGTCACCAAATTACTATCTTAGGATGAAAGAATGGAAATCTATCCTAAGCAAATGGCACTACAAATAAGCAGACCATGCTGTTACAATATCTGGCAAATATATTTTAGACCAAACCTACTAAGAAAAGAAAGAGAATAACTTCATAGTTATTAATGGAGCAATCAACCAAGACGACATTATTCTTCTAAACATGTGCCAAGGAAATTGGTATACCCAATGTCATAAAATAAGTACTATCAGAGAAAAAGTCACAGATTAACTCCAGCACAAATAGTAGATATGACTTCAATATCCTACTCTTACGAATTGAGAGGTCATTCCCCACAAAAAACTAATTAATTAATAAAGAAGGTAATATTTTAATTAAATGAAATGACAGATCAAATGAACTTAACAGACATCTACATAACATGCCATTCAAACACTGCATTATACATATCCTATATTAGGATATAAATCAAGTATAATAAATAGAAGAAATTTTAAAGAATTCCTTGTATTTCATCTGACTACAATGTATTAGGACTACAGTAGCAAGAAAAACTCTAGACCCCACACAAACTTATAGAGATTAAGTACTACACTATTTAATATTGAGTGAGTCCTTGGAGAAATCAAGGATGAAAACGAAACCATTACTAGAATTAAGTAACAATGAGAACACAACATATCTAAACTGATGGGAGTCTGTAGCTCTACGTGCTTACAAAGAAATCAATTGTTTTATAGTAGTTGTTTGTCTTTTTAAAATCTTATTTCTTAGAAAAAGAAAGAAAATGAAGTTGGGTTGATGGAGGAAATCTGGAAATTTGTGGAAGGGAAACACGATTAAATATATTTAAAAGTAAAAAACAAATTAAAAATGTAAATGAAATGAAGTAAATTAAAGGCGGAGAAAGAAAGGAAGGGAAAATAAAAGAAGAAAGGAAGGAAAAGAAAATAAATAAGAGAGATCTCAAATAAATAAATTAATAGATGCACTAAAAGTTCTGAAAAAAGTAACAAAAGCCATATAACAAAGGAATAGAAGACATTATGATCAGGGCAGAAATTTGTGAAGTGGAAAGCAAAATAAATAATACAAAGAATCAATAATGTGAAAAGTAGGTTCTTTGAAAAGATAAACAAGACTAACTAGGGCTTATGTAGCCAAAGTAACCAAATAAGAACAAGGAAAGACCCAAATCAATAAGATTAGCAAGGTAAGGGAAGCCATTACAGCAGTTGCCATGGAAATTATCAGGCCGTATCTTGAAAGATATCCCAGTTAGATGGAAAAAAACTAAAGAAGTTGGTAAATTTTTAGATGAAAATGAACTTCCAAAAGTAAACCTAGATAAGATAAAATTTGAAACAGATCAATAACATGCTGTGAGATCAATAAATCAACAAACAGACAAACAATAACAAAAGAGAAAAGAACAAAGAAAACCTCAAAGAAAAACATCAACCAAGAAACATCAAAAGTTTTCCCTCGAGGAAATGGTAAATCAAGTTGTCTTCAGTTGTTCGCTTTTTCCAAAGTTGAATTAATAAAAACATCAAACATAAAGTGAGGAAGAATAGCAAATCACAGTTTCACTTCAAATATTTCCTCTTTCATTCAATCTGTTTCTCATTTTCCTCTGAATGTTGCAAGCTCCTTTCTGCTGGCTGGGACCTGTGCTTTGGGTGAAATCTGCATGGTATTTTTGGCAGATGCTCCCTCAGTGTCTCTCATCCTGTCCTTTTCTTCCACTGTATCTAAGACTTGCCCTGGATATTTGCATGTTGGACATTTACATGTAATGGGTGGAAACTCAAGATACTGGGTGATCAGAGCTTACACTTCTTTCCAGCTGAGCCAATAAAATTCCTTTCATCCCACGAATAAATGTATCTTTCTGGACTTCCCTTTCAATTGGTTGTGTGTATCATGGGGTTTCTGATAGGCTGTTGGCATTTCATCTAGGCTCCACCCCATAGTTACCTGGCAACAGTCAGGTGTGCTCACTAAAAGGGGGCTGCTTGCTCCCTCCTCACTCTCTTGCTCTCTTCTCTTGCAATTCTTCCCTTCTCTCCTCATTTCCCTTCCCCTAGCACAACACAGGCCACAGTAAAACACAGAATTAGATATTGGAAGGAAAAGGCCAAATTCTAGCAAATTAACAAATCTAAAACCAGAAACAAGCCAAATGCCTGTAACTGAATCTTCCGGAAAGAAACTAAAAGGTTAACCTTGAACCAAATGCTTCAGAAACAAAATACAAATAGAATTCAAACTGAAATGTATCTCAACTATCATCTCAAAACAAACCCATAGATAAATGGAAGGAAAGTCCAACCTCTGAAAAGAACTCTCCAACATCCACCCAATGGGGTAACATTGGGTATGAGAGGCTCATGTAGTACCTGATGCAGATCTATGTTACTCCTGCAGCGAGTAACAGAACAAAAGAAAGTCATAAATCATGTCATTTTGTCAAGTACTTTCGTGGAAATATCAGGTTGTTGTAAGAAAATAGAGAAATCCCTGTTACAGGTCCCAGGCACTATCTAATGACATTCTAAGTCTATGGGCTGGTGGAACCTATTGCTTTCGTTACTACATTCCCAAATATTCCGCCTGATAGTCACAAGGATGGCAGGGCACACACACAGGTGAAAAGTGAATGACCATTAAGGAGACTAAAGATAGCTTAAGATAATTGTGCTCCAGACCCACCACATTGGAGCTCCACAGTCTCGGACGATCTTATCAGTCATTGTTCTACTCAGCTTTGTAGAATTCTTAACACAGGTGTGGCTTTTATTCTTGGAAATTCAGTTCACAAAACTATACTTATTAGAATATGATTACATCTATTATTTCACAAAAGGAACACCTTATCAATACTATGTGCCTATTATATGTACCTTATTTTTTGTTTTCTTCTCATGTGGAGAAAGGACTTTTTACCATTTTTCTTAACCCAAATTGAAGAATATATATCATATAAGCAAGGAGTCTTCTATGGTAATACACCTTTTCATAATGACTGGGAAGCAATACACGTAATCAACAACAAGAAGACTCGGAGATCATCAGAATCTGGGCTTTCAAATTCACGATTAAGCTTTGATGACACTCACATTTGTTACCATGAATTGTGAGATACCCACATGACTGAAATTCCGTGTGGAAAAAAATAGAAATTGTGAAACTTAAGTGATCTTTCTACTCACTCATATTTTTAATTAGAGGAATAACTTTTAACAAGAGAATTTTTCAAACTCGCCTTTTAATACATTACTTAGAGTTTAACATTCTTAGAACACTCAAAGAAAAGCCTGTACTTTATTTTATTATAAATTATTCATAAAGTATGGACGGACTATGAAGAAGGCACTAAGTTCACCTTCTAGATTCTGTTATTAATGCCCCGTGGTCACAGCTATGGCATCATATCAGAAAACCACTCCAGGCCCTCACAGTACATTTTATTGAATGTACAATTCTTTTGTATGGATGGCAGAAACCATAAATTATTAAAGTGGGGACTGTAGCAAGATACAAACTTGATAGATGGTCACAGTGTAGTTTTACAGAAGAGTCGGTAGATGGCAGCATCTTAAAGAATAAAACTGAACCTTCCCTCTGCTATTTCCACTGTTTCCAAATGGTTGAGATTCAAAGGATGAAGAAGAAGAAGGAGGAGGAGGAGGAAGAGGAGGAGGAGGAGGAGGAGGAGGAGGAGGAGGAGGAGGAGGAGGAAGAGGACCTCAAAGCTTGTTTTCCTAGTTCACACAATTTTTAGTCACAATTTTTCAACATGTTTTTATACCAAAATTTACCATAGATGGTTATTGCATAAGCATTTTTACATAATTACATGGAATAGGGTTGTACTTGGATAACACAATACTATACTTTCTAACCATCCTTCAACAATTCTAGTCATTTATTTCTCAAATGCAAATCCTTCCAGTCTGCCTTTTTCCAGTGAACTTTCTAAACTGCAGATTCAAAGAACATCCTGCTTTCCCTCTGAAAAACTCCTGTTAAGATCAGGGCACATGATATAGCAGTTTCTTCTGTGGCTCTTGAGCTTCGATAAACTGGTCTTTTCTAGTTGTCCTAGGTCAAAGACCCTACTATCCCTTTCCTTTAGTTTATACGTTTACCTTGACATCCTTTCCTTCTTCATTTCTATGATCTTAGAATCCCTCAATGTTCGAGGGCTGTAAACTTTACCCTGAGAGTCATATATAAATGATATTTGGAGTAGTAGTTTTGGGATAGTAGTTAATGTTACCTGAAATCATAATGTACAATGTGATGTGCAGTAATAAAGCGAAAACAAAAAACAAAACAGTTTTGTCCTTGCTCTGTTTCCCAGGTGATGTCCCCTGCTAGGGTATAATGAACTAAAAAAACGCAGTTCCCAAGAATCCCTGGGATTGATCTTGGAGTTTTCAACCTTTAGAATCACAAGATAAATAGAACAACATTTCTTTATGAATGAATTATGAATAGGCTATACTATTCAATTATAGAGATAGGAAACAAATAGGCCTGGATGGCCCAGATTGTGTTCCAAAGATAGGTGCCATTTCCAGTACATTCCCCTATTTATATATCTTACGCAAGCCTTCAATCTTGTTGTTCTAGACTGATGCAATAAGTGGAAATGTTGAATAAGTAAATCAAAAGAATGAACAAAATCATACAACGGCTGGTATATATTCTCACATCTATTGTTGGATTTCCTTTATAAAATAGTTCTTATTCACAGGCATAAACTTAACACTGCAATTCAGCTAAACTTGAGACCCCGAAAACTTTAATGGGGACACAAAACTTTCGGTTATTATAATCAGATGGAAAGTGAGGATCTCTCCTGAGCTACCCAAGAAATGTCCTAGTAGTTCAGATATATGCAAGTCCCAAATATCAGAACTGTCCATAGTCCAGTGATCATTTTCTGGCTTACTTTGCCAATTCTAAACTCAAAGAGCTTCTTGGCTTCTCCAATGGTTATATCATCTTTCCTTTTTCCAAAGACCACATGCTTGTCACCCAAGTACTCAGTCTTGGCAGTAAGATCAAAATCTAGGAGCCATTTGGGTTTGGTTTAGTATTTGCCATGAGCAAGGTCCCAGGATGTGTATGTTTTAAGGTGAAGTCCTCAAGCTCGAATTACTTGCTATGAATGGACTTGCAGCCAGTATCATTGAGTAATATGATGTTACTGCATTTGCACATGAATCCTGAAGTAATTGTGTGAGAAATAAATAAATGAACCATTATAAACAATTCCTTTTTTTCCAGGGCTCAGAGAAGCAATGTTTTGTGCTGTGTTTAGAGCTTTGTCTGCAAATAGCTCAAAGCAACATGGAGCAAAGCTCCCTGTCCACCCCTAAAATGCCATTGAACATGGCTGACCATGGCTCAAAACAAGTGGCTAAATGGATAGAGGCTTCTGAAAAGCCCAATGTTGAATTACAAATGAGGATTCATTGAGGTTTGTTCTGGAAGCGGTTTTATTATATGTTATTTTCTCTAAAGGCATCTTTTAAAATGGTGTATTTTAGGTAAAAATGCCAGTTCAAAATGCCTTGGATTACTCTCATGTAAATAAGAAATACCACAAGAGTTTGGTTTTGTAATCCTCTTTCACACAGCACCAGGAATCTTACTGACCAGTGGAGAGGAATGCAGAACAGAGTTAATGCCTACATCTCTGTCTCTTGAGAATTCATAAAACTATATAGAGAATGAGATAATTGACAGGGGTTAAGAATATTTTCAGTTTTGATAATTTTGGAAGTTCAGCAATATGTTACATTTTTAGTATTGTTTGGTATTTTTCTTCCTCCCTCAAGACAGCCCTTTGAATTGTGCAGAACACAAGACAGGTGTTTACATCAATACTTGGGGCTGGTATTCACCAGGTGTGTTTTGTATGCTCATAAGGATTGTAAATTCACAAATGAGGTGGACAAACAACCATTGTGCTAAACCAGCTGAAATCCAACTTAGAGATGTAACCACCTGGTGTTTGTCAGCACACATAAGGGTAACTCTATCCATTGCTCAAACCAGCCTCTGAATGTTCACTGAAAGCTGCTGCTCCGAATTCTGTTGAATAAGGCAGCTCTATATCCAGTGCCACTAACACTGTACTAGGCATGTCCCTAGTCTCTTCAGTTCCTTCGAGGATAATTGTGGGCTTGACTTTTTGTAAGACAGCTTCAAGAATAATGAAGTCTTTGAGATTCCGTGTATAGCCTTCTTAACTTGGCTCAAAATCAAGATAATATTGTATTAGAACAATATTCTTATAAGAAGAAAAATATGTGGTGGAAAATTTTGTTTTAAAATAAAAAAGTTTCTTATATGTACATGTATGCCTGTAAACATTAGGCTTGACTTTACAGAGAAATATAAACATGTGATGGATTAGTAATAACAGACTTGCTAGGTAAGTCCGATGTTGGGATTTGCCATGAGTTTAACAATTAGTAGTCTGCTAAATTACTGGGGGGGGGGAATAGTGGATGGAAGCTAATAAAGTTTCATGTCTCAGAATTAGAACATTTAATTCACACATTTACTCCCTTGTTAACACAGTCATGAACAGATACAATGTTAAAAACAAAACCAAAAATCAAGATCTGGCTGGGTGTGGTGGCATATGCTTTTAATCCAGGGTACTCGGTAAATTGGAAGCTAGTCTGGCACATATAAAGGTTTTTGTCAAACAGTGTTACACAGTGAAACCCTGTCTCAAAAATAAATAAATAGATAGGTAAACAAATAAAAATAAACAAATGCAAACAAGCTGTCCTATAAGAGGGCTTCCTCTCATCCAGTCATCTCTGTCAATCATCTTAATCAGAATCCACAAAATATTTCCTTTTATCTATAATAACTTTACAAAGACTCTCATATGACCTCTTGCTTGTTATCATTTTCTTTCAGCTTTCTGATATTAGCAGGTATTAGTATTACTTTCTATATTAAGCCTCTTTTGTTCCAAAAGACAGTAATTCTGTGGGTCACAATTCTTTGCAAACAGTACCGAGGATTTTCTACTATCTTTTGTAGTGTAGGGTGTGATGCTTTCAGTTACACACGCAGCTCTTCAGTATTAAAACAGAAGTGAAAACAATGAGTCTTAAGGGAGGAGATGTAGTCTTTCTATGCAACTACAGAAATAGTTTTTAGAAGTCAAGTTGCATTGCAAAATAACTCAGCGTGCAAGTTTTTTGTACATAGAACTCTGCTAGTCAAGGTTGTATTAGACCTTAGGCTCTTGTAAGTAATTCAGAAGATGAAAAGTACAAATAATGTGCCTTATAGAAAATAAATCCCCAAATCTTTTATCCCAGTGGAGAGCTGCCTGATGATGAATTCTAAATGCTCACATTGAAGGTCAGTAGCCAACTGAAACCTAATGAAGGAAGCTGGGATTATATCTCAAATAGTTACCCTGAGGTTGAAGTCTGATGATTTAAAAAGAAATATTTTAATGTATAAGTGCATAGTTACTGGGTAACACTTACTCTCCTTCCTAAATTGATTCCACAGGTCCCGTTGTCCCAGATGTATCGATTGATGGTACTTAAGCAATGTATTTGCAGAGGAGACAACAGTTCCTGATAAAGTGAACATTGCTCTGTGACTTGCCTGTCCCAGAGAGCTTAATTTTGAAGATAAGAAACCCAGTAAGAAAGTGTTTTGAATTTAAAAAGAAAAGAGAGAGAGAGAGAGAGAGAGAGAGAGAGAGAGAGAGAGAGAGAGAGCTTGTCATGAGAAAGGAATACACAAAAATCAAAGGACTTATTGCAGTATAAACAGTGCTTCAGCAGATATGATGATGCTTGATTATAATGCCAACACTTAAGAGATTAAAACAGAAGGATTGGAAGTTTGAAAACAACCTAGAAATATCGCAATTCAAAAACTTTTTTTTTTTTGCTTTAAAATCTAAATGAGATTGGAATGAATGTTTCAACCATCTTATTTTACATTCTTATTTATGTTGAAGGTAAGTCTAAAAATGAAAGTTAAAATCTTCATGAAGTAGTTAACTTGTGCTGACTGAAGGAACACAATATGTGTATTTCGTCAGAATCAACCTGCTTTCACATATATTATAATATTCATGATATATATTGGTTTTTTAAGTATGGTTATTTGTAACAGCAGTCACTATGATGTAAAATGACCTGTTGAGAGTGTTAGGTTGTCCACCCAGATAGCGGGCAATGATGCTTAGAAAGAGGTGGACAGAAGCTCACCAAATGCTTGATTTGGGCTAGAACATCAAATCCCTAAAACATTAAACGTGGATAAGAAAACCTTACTGAGATGCAGCAATGGCCAAGCTATTGTAACTTTTGGGACTTTTGATGTGCTATCTCTTTCATAGGAAGATCACTTCTATATTTTTTGACATGAACATCTCTACAATCTAAATTATCCTTTAAGATTCAGTTTTCTAGAAGTGGGTTTCATAGTCAGAGACTCCTTGGAGGTAAACTGGTAAAGACGAGTTAGTCATGTTTCTGTCCTTCATTGTGAGGATAGACACAAAAGAAGACAAGAGCTTCAGAATTGAGAATGGAGCCCCTCATCCATGATACTGGCCAAGTTTTAAACAAATTGAAACAAGCATATGTATAAATTTTGTCCTGTTAGTCTGGGTTGATACGGTGAGATGCATGAAATGTGTATTTGTTTATCAGTATATTTGTTCTTTCCTTTGTCAGTATTTAATAGTCAAATGCTTTTATGTCTACACAAACTGCCCAAATGAGTTCTTTAAAGAGAGTAGAGTTTCCTCCAGTCGGTCTTCTCTCTAGGTTCCCCTTTAAAGCCAATCTTCCCAGAAGTGAAAGGTCAATATACAGATGAAAGCACCAAGTCTCTTGAATGTGTTGTGCACTAAGATCCTGAGAAGTGTCTGGGGACTTCCTGCTGCAAATCTGCGGAGGTTTTTGTAAATCTCATTCAGTCCTCTAAAGACCTGAACAGTTTTAATTAGAAGGAACTCTCTCAGATGCCACATAATGCACTAAAGAAATGCAAGTGCACAGGATAGATAGCCTGCCATCCAGAGCTGACGTTAGTGGGGCAGCTGCATGAGATACGAAGCAAGATGGGTGGAAGTACCATGTATAATATCTTCCCACATGAGTTGGATATTGTGTGTTTTTGGGGGTCTGAGAAGTCATTTCTGAAGCTGACATTGATAAGACCCTCACCTGAAATACTCTCTATTTCCTATTCTTGAGAATTGGGACTAATCTAATACTCAAGGAAAGAGAAGATAAGAAATAATAATTACTTATTTTTACTTTGTCTTTCATACTTGCTGAGATTTCTTTGCTACTGCAGGATTAATTGGAATGAACAAAAAGAGATGTTCTAGTGGAGAGAGATCTCCCAGGCCAGCCATTGAAAACATAGCTTTGGAATCACCTGAAAGTAGGCTCCAACACCAATCTTCATTATCTGCTTAAGTGAGGAGGGCAAGTGCTTTTGCAGAAACAGTTCTCTCATCTGAGCCCTGATAAAAGGTCACTAATGGCTTTTCTGAGAAAATGTACTGGACAACAAGCACCCAAATCATAGTATATTACCAAAAATACCAGCTGTTACTCTGTTCTCACTTGTAAGGTGCATAATTTTCCAGAGATGGTCATCCATAAAAATAATTCTTGGGGTGGGGGCTTCTCTATTCCCTTTTTTCAAGTATCTGCTAGACATTTTTACACTTTTTTGAGCCTGTTTTAGCTCCTGAATAAAGACACAGAGACCTAGTATTTTATTAATAAGCTTCAAGCCTTGGCTGGCCAGATTCTGAGCTATTCTAACCTGAACAGGCTGATAGTACCCGGACAAATAATCTATGACTTGCCATCTGCTCTTGGGCTGGCTTCTTCTGATCCATGTGTGTCCTTGTGGTTGCTCTCTCATCACAATCTTGTGGCAAATCCTCTTGGTACTTCCATGTGGTCTCTCACCCCTACTTCTCCTCCTCATCCTTCTCTCTCCCTTCTCATCTCTCTGGGACTTCCTGACTGGTATTGGAAGTCACACCCTATTCTTTCGTGCCCAGCTAATTGGCTGGTTCAGTTTCGTATTAACCAATCAGAAGGTGATGAAGAAGAATGTTTACAAAGCACTGAGATGGGTGATGCTTCATAAAAATAATAAAGTGCAGCCTGTACTCAATTCTCTGCTGGTACAGAAATTATCAATTAAATAACACAAAGACAACCTTTACTCAGTGCACAAAAACATCTGCCAACAGTCACCTCTTTAGTCTTATTGTTAAAAGGCTAACACCAAGTGTTTGTGATATCTCAGTGATAAAGCCTTTAGGTAGAATGAGACCCTGGATTCAATTCCCAGTATATGATGTGCTCGGCAAACCTAGAAGTGAAAATGAATGGAAAGGAGAGAAGGGACATCTTTCTAGTAATATTTAGTGTCTATTTGGAAGGAATAAGGCAAATAAATGCTGCTTGGAGAGTAAGACCAATGTACTCAGGAGACAGGAAGTGCAAATATATTCAGGGTCTCTGCAACATGGCATAATTTTCAGGTGGAAACTTCTCTCACAATTTATATCACTTATACTTCCTGATTAATGATCTCCCAGCCTTTTTCAGGGCAGGAATAGAATTCTAGGACAAGTGCACTCAAGACTAGACTCTACCACTGGCTATACTTTATTTATTTAATGTCCTATTACAAAAGCTAGAAAATAGACTCAGTGGCACCACCTTCTTGTCCAATCTTAGGCCTATCTGACAAAGATCCTACAAACAAAACATGATCATGAGCTTTTTAGTTTATTTATTTCAGTTGCCTTAAGTGAGAAAATAGCTTAAGGTAATTTTTCATGTTTAATTTAGTTCATTCAATTTTTAATGACCTAATGGAATACTCTTGCTTTTGGAAGGGACCTCAAAATCAACGTAAGTATGCAGATCAGAATTTTAGGGTAGCTAGACACAATTTGCAGCATTCCTGAAAATGATTATACTTAAAATTCTGTTCCTCATGCAATACTGTGATCCATCAACTTGCCTGACCAACACTTTTGTGGATTGCACACACATATCTATTCACAGACCTACCGTGTAGTTAAAATAAATCACTTTATGGAAAGCACAGTCTGCCGCTTGTGAATTTTGTTGAGTTAGTCATTGATACTCTACTGATGTAAGCCGCTTACACTTGAAAGTTTAAATAGGCACAGAAATAATTGTAAAGCAGAACAAAAGGAAGCCAGTGATATATTTCTCAAACATTCTTCCAGACAAAGAGATACAAATCTTTCATGATGAAGGTCAAGAGTTTCACATGCAGAATCTCTAAAGCAGTGATTCTTAACCCTTAACACAGTTCCTCATGTTACCGTGACTCCACAACTATCAAACTATTTTCATTGCTACTTCATAACTGTAATTTTGCTGCTGTTATGAATCATCATGTAAATAACTAAGCTTTTTGATAGTCTTAGGTGACCACAGTGAAACTGTTCTTAGATCTTCAAAGCGGGTCACAACTCACAGATTGCGAACCACTGCCCTAAATTCAGGAAAGTAACATATGAGTTGGGCCTGGGAGAAATATTTCACTTTCCTGTTGTAAGAATGCTGTAGGGTAAGCATGAATATTATGATCAGTGGTGGCTTAGCTTGAGCACCAAGGACAGCACAGAGCATGATGTTGAGAAGTTTTAAGGTTAGAGTTGTTACAATGCACAAATGATGATCCAAACTTTTAGTTCCTTCCTGAGATATTTGCAAATAGTAGTTTTCATTTAAAATGTCACAGATTGTAATTGTTGACATGTAATTAAAATTCTACGACCCACTATATTTACTAACAGGATGAAAGCAACAAGAAAAATCTCCAGAGCAGGCTTTTGTCTGTTGAGCAGGTAGAGATCAAACCAGGAAATAAAAACAAAGGATATTTAACTGTGAAGATTCTGTCACAAGTAGAAAAAATTTTTAATTTTTTATTTACTTAGCAATGATATACCTATCTGGAGACATTCCCATCTTGAGGAGAAACCAAGTAGCATTCTCCCAGAAGATAATTTTCAGGTGTTTTCTATATCAATCTTAGAAATAAAATCCTGAACCAATCTTTTTTCTGTTTTTAGTTATACGCTAAATATCATGATATTGTATTAAAATCTATACAATAATCCTTGAAGAGACCTCTCATAAATTTCTTCCATCATAGCCAGTTTTTAAAGCTGCCTGTGGTGATGAATGCTTTCATTTCTAAGATTCCTGCTGAGGCAGGAAGATGACAGACTTTATGTCAGATAATGGCAAATTAAGACAATGTCTTAAAAATACCAAAGCAGTTTCTGGAGAGGTCGTTCAGTAGTTAAGAGCACTAGCTACTCTTGCAGAGGACATGGGTTTGGTTCTATCCACCCTTATGTGGGCCCCATAAACATCTGAAATGACGGTTCCAGAAGATCCAGAGTCTGCTTCTAGCCTATGTAGATGTTAGACACACATCTGGTCTACATGCCTATGTGCAGGAAAAAATGCTCGCATACATTTAAAAGAAACTAAAAATTAAAAAAAAATTATTATGGATAATTTAATGTTCTTCTTTTTTGATCACCACGTTCCACCTTCCCTTATTTAGGCAATTTGTAGGTAAATGTGCATTCTCCAACTCAACTAACTTTTAACTTGACAGTCCTAAACTCATTTGGAAAAACAACTGGAGAGAGAAAAGGATATGCATGATTTCTGTATTTTATTTTGTATTTTTTGTGCCAGATACTCATAGAATTCCACTGTTTTTTATTATTATAAGAGTAAATAAGTTATAATAGATATATACATGGGTATGTGCATCTTATGTTGGAACTTTTTTATTTTTTAGTTATAACAAAGACAAATCAGCCTTTCTTGATTAGTAAAGAGGGAAGAAAAAATAATATTAGGGGAACAACTCTGAGTCCTAGACAACAAATTATATAATTTGTGTCATCTAAAACAACAAAAGAAAAAACAAAAACATAAACAAAATCCTCTGACTCTGACATCTCCTTCAGATGGTCCTGTAGTTACCATGTAAATGAGGTTTGATATCAGAAAAGTACTTCTCTCTCATGCCTACAGTAAGAATGAGTACACTATCACAAATCTTGATTGACAACTAGGAGGCTTGCTTTTCCCAGGTCTATAATCCTAAAATAACATCTGGAGTGTATAATACTTTTCCACTGGGAAGTAATTACTTTTATCTTATATGGTCTACTCAATCAAGTCTTAAATAAAACAGCTGATAAAGATTTCATAGAAACAGCTCTATAACTTTAGATTCCTGGGCACTGATCCTCATCATTTTATTTTAAATTAGTAATTTCTGGATCTCAAATGGGCGAAATTATGAGTATGGATAACTTTCTTTATGTAGCATAACAATCTTCTACCATTCCAAAGATCAGAGTCTGTTTAAATTTTACTTTTATTTTACTTCTCTCCTTACAAAAGAGAAGACTGACATTCTTCTAGTAATCATTTTATGAGTAACTGAGGCATTTTTTATTTTCTTAAGCATGGATACACACACCTACATGTATGTATAGCTGTATGTGCATGTGTATATAAACACACATTTTCAAATAGCCTTTCCTTAAGTTCTCTTAATAGATTCAAGTCTATATCATACTTCAGGAATTTAGTGTAAAAACAATCTTTAGTGATTATTTAAAAACCCATTTTTACTATAACAGAAGGAAAGATGGTAAGAATGATTTCTCAAGTGATCAAAATATACTTTGAAATGCATCACAATGATAGTCTTCATGTTTTTGCAAAGATAATGATGTACTATTTCATTGTGCCCACTTTTATTCCATTCTAGTCTATTTTTACCCTGGCAGGTTGGAAATTTCTTTCAAAAGTTAAAATAGATTTGCCTTCTTAAACAGCCAGTCTGGCAGTGGTTTCCATGGGTCTCCACAGAGTTTGTATGGCTTGTAAGAGGCTGACTCTGACTCGGCCTCCCTTGTGCACTGTCTTATTCTTTCTTTTATAAAGTTCTAAAATTAAATTATACTGAAACATTTCTTCCTTGCAAACCTATTAATACTTTACACTTCTGAGAATAGTCCTTACTATACATCCAGCCCTGACAGAAAAGGTCATTGCTAGAAAATATCTGCTCATTTTGCGAGAACCGGCTTCGTCTCATCTTCTCGAAGCAGGTCACCCCAACACACCATGCTGTATTAAGTGTTCCTTGCTTGAATTTTATTATTATAATGCCTCATTAAAATATTTACTGATGAGAAAAAGATATAAATATATGCCACTTTACCACAGAGGCTACCATGAAAAAATTCTAAGATCCTCTCAAGTGAACTATAACTTAGAGTTATAGTGGCTAATAATAATAAATAATAATAAAATCATAATTTTAAATGTTTGTATAACAGATTAATTCTTTCATATAAGCATTCTTTTCATCATCAGTCAGGCGGGCACATATCTGCCTGAGGCAGGAGGACTATTAACATTGAGGGACTGGGCTACAAAAAACAGTTCACACACATCTTTCCAATTCATTATTTATAGTATATACATGTAAAATAATGTGAATAAAAGTATGTGTGTTTACATATACAGAAATAACTATCTCATTTAATGAGGATCTCATGTGCACATGGTAATGTATTATGCTAAAAATATACAAAAGGCAACTTGCATATTGCATTGCAATTGTGACAATGCAATATTATAAAAGTATATCTTGTATTCTAAAAGACAGGAGCTTCTATTGTACCTCACAACCAGAGTTAATGATACACTTAAGAATTAAAACTGCTATTCTACTATGTATTTACTCTGTTTGTTTAAGCCACATTTAAGAGAAAATTTAACAACAGTCCTCATTTGTCTTGGATTTCCCAAGTACCCAACATTTACAACCTAAACTAATACATAGGTGTAACCACAAGTCATGTGCTCTTCCATGCTCCTTACTCAAGATTAATGCATAGATGTTCATATGTGTATTATGATAATCATTCACTGAAAACAGAAAATGAAGGCCAAAAGCATCCTTATAAAATTAATATCCACCATAAATGTTGTAAGCTAAGCAGTGTACAGATACTGCTTTAAAAACAATGATATTTGCAATACTTTTCGTTATCTGGGTGGATTGGGGTGAGCTGCAATCAGTGACTTAATCCTTTGTAAAACTCTGATAAAGATTTCTTTCAAGTATCTCATTCCTTGCCCCATGTGATGCTTTCTGTCCTGTTCAATGAAAAGTCCTTTGTTAAGTACAGACACATTCTGACATACCCACACAGATACAGGGACACATTCACAAGACAGTGTTCAAAAGGGCACAGATTCAGACTGGACACAAGACACAGGGAAAGTGAACAGAGAATTCAAATCTGGGAATTCTCTTGGTTAAATGACACAAGGGAAAATGCTTTGATTTCTTTCCTGTAATGTGACACCAATGCAGTATTGGAGACAGTTTATTATTAATGCATTCAACCTGACTGCAAGCCTTGGTGCTCTACATAAGCATCATTGGTAGGATACAGTAACTGTTCCTGGAAGCTGATGCCAACCATTGTAGCCAAGGTTTTTGTCGAAAGTCCAGCCAATCATTTATTGGTGTCTTCACAGAAGGTAAAGCTTTTCAAAGAAAAATTTGTACTCTTGCTGAAGATAAATGAATAGTTCTGGTGATCATTCATATGTGGAAGTTGCTTTGGTATAACTGAATTTTTTCTAAATGAAGTTACCAGTTAAATATTTATTGGGTTTCTGTATTTCTCCTTATCTTTCAATATTTAGAATTGTGTGTGTGTGTGTGTGTGTGTGTTTATGTATGTGTGTGTGTGTCTGTATGTGTCTGTGTGTGGGTATTGCACATGTCTATGTGCATAAACAGTGGTCAGAGGAACATGTTGGGTGTCCTACTGAATCACCTCCACCTTATTTCTAGGAGACAGTGTTGCTCACTGAATCTGGGCTTGTTATTTTTTTTGAACTAAGTAGCTGATCAGCAAGCCCCAGAAATCCTTCTGACTCTTCCTCCTCAGGGTTACTGAGTGACAGAAGCACCTGTGACTGCACCCAGCATTTTAGCATTAGTGCTGGGGACTTGAACTTGGATCCTCAGCTTATTCAACTAGTGTTATTATCCAGTGAGATATCTCTTCAGACCCCCTTGTCTTCTCCTCTCTCCCTATGTCACCCTCATTGCTTTCCCTGAGACTCTGTGTTAGTTTGAAGAAATGGGGTCTTTTTATGTTGCCTAGGAGGGTCCTAAGTTGCTGGACTCAAATGATTCTTCTGCTCCAGCCTCTCAAATGGTAGCTAGAACTTCAGGTATGTGTCATCATGCACAGCTGAGAATTAATTCAACTTTCTTAACTCTGATTGGACTATAATTGATATTAATATTTATTAATAATCAAAAGAGCTTATGGTTGGGCCTGACAGATAATTCACTCTCAAAAATAAAAACTACATAAAAAGAGGTGGTTTGCAGATTTTTTTAATCCACCATCTGCATTTACTAATCAAATATATGAGCATCCACATATGTGTGCTATTACAAAGTGTAAAAGAGATGAGAGACGAAAGCAACTCATTTATCCATCCGCTCATTCAACGGGTTATGACTTGATGCTCACTATTTGCCAGAAAATATGGGTAAGACACTTAATGGGGGACAGAAAACACAAGAAGTCCTCACTGAGACTTTTGAGAAATAAATTACTAAATGGTACATTAGTATGTAGTTTAACTCATAAACCTTCAGTTTGACTCTTCCACTCTTAGTAAGCTGCATAATATACTCTGCTTTCATCTACATGGAAAAGACTTAGCACTTCACAGAGAAGAGACATATGAGATAGATGAGTCAGTCCTATCCTCCATTCTTCTTGCTGCCTGGAATAGTAGTGGGTCTTCGGCAACCATGCTAACACCATGATATAGAAAGTCCAGGTCTGTCACTCAGATGTGCTTCTCCATACAGCTCAGCAGCCTCCGACTACTACTGTTCTATGGTTAGCAAAAGAAAGTGTTTCTCTTGGGCTTATGTTTTCACTGGTCTTCTGTTCATTGTACCTGAAAGCCTTAATATGTGGTTGAGGAATACCTAAGTAAAAGCAGACAGTGAGAGAGTAGAATGTGAAAGTGTTTGGTTAAAATTTTGATAAGATCATGTGATGCCATGTGACTGAATTTTAGCACTCAGGAAGAAGAGGTACAGATCCCTGGATTTTTTTCTCTAGCATCAGGAAGAAACAACAAAAAAAGGGGGGGGGGGAAGGAAGAAAGGAATGAAGGAAGAAACAGACAAAGAAAGAAAGAAGGAAAGAAAGAAAGACAGACACAAAGAACATCGATGAAGACAGAAAACTAGAGCTGAGCCCTAAGTTTGGCAGGATGGCAAAGCACATGTTCTTGAGATGCATGCTGGATGTCAAAATGTTGTGGGTAGATTAGCATTAACTATTGATTTCTCATGGTCATGCACGCCAGGGCTTTCATTGGACAGCAATGGCTGAGGTGAGAAGCAGTGCTAAAATCACTGGAGATGTTAGAAGTTAGCACTACGTGTCTGTATATTGTTAGTATAAAAAACAAGTGTTCATAGAAACAAGTAGCAGAGTAAGAAAATCAAAGTAACATGGAAATCAGAGTTCTAGAAAGATGAGTTGTTCACTCATATGAAACAATCATGTAGCTTCAAGAATAGAAGAAACTCTTAACTGCAAACTGATGACTTCTGAATTTTTATGACTTTACCTGTTTTCTTAGCTACTCGGATTTATTTTCCTTGACCTTGCCACCCAAGTCTCAGATTTTCTGCTAATTATGAAGGGCACTTGTGCACCTTACACTCACCATACCAATGAAAGTTTTGGTACCAGTTGCTCTCATATGAATGTGATTTCCTCTTTGATACCTACTGAAAACTTAATACTCTTCTCTCCTTCAAAATTAATTATACACTAACCTACCACCTAATAGAATGCAGCTGATAACAATAGAAAATGGGAGGAAACCTTAAAAAGAAAAGCATTTCACAAAAGAAAATACCCAAGGAATATAGCATGTGTTTGAAAGCATGTATTTGGAAGATTCTGGCTGATGAGTAATCAGGTAACTGGATAGCTGATACTAAAATTGGCAACAGCGCTTGTTGTTGGGTGCATAGGGAAACAGACGCTCTGAACCATACTGCTCGGAATGGGCACCAGAGTTACATAAGTCCGTAGGAACGTATATACTGCTGATTATGACTGAATTCACACACAACTTGCGATCCAGAGAGCCTAAGAAACAGATGTACCAGAAATGTGATGGAGACTCACCCTAAGTAATTTGTAATAACAGCCTAAGTAGCATGTAAAGTAACAGGCTTCAAATAGAAAAAAAAAAGGATCAAGTATCTTTTCTCCTGAAAATATAAAGATTGTGTATTTCTTGTTAATATTGTATGGGAATGAAAATATAAACTAGCAAGACCTGCTGAATACAGCATAGAAGAATTAGTCTTAGAATCTGTTCTATCTATACTCAAGCTTTCTACTTCTATAAAATGGCAAAGTGGTCAAAGTGACTCATATTGCTAACATGATGAGAATTTTAGAACTGATGTTCTAACTTCTAAATATTGGTATATTTCCCAAATTTACAAGTTGTTAAATAATACTAATTGTGACCGCATTAGAATGGGGACATCAGGTAGCAATTAAAGCACAAGGGTTCTTCCTTTATGAATTGGGATTAGTTTGCATATTTGTGTGCATGTGTATCTGCATATGTGTGGGCACACACATAGACACATGCCTAAACATACCAACATAACAGGCTCAATTTGTTTAATGTTGTTTTTACGTTTATGATTTTAGAGTTGACCACTGAGTAAAATGAACTAGAGAGTTCATCCCTGTGGAAGAATATTTCTACGATCCTTAGTGTTTTTTAGTTGTCTATAGTCCTTTGTCTATAGTTAGGTCTCCTTGAGATTCCCTCCATCCATGTTAGCACATCTATTGAAAAGCAGAGAGGAAATGAGCATGTGGTGTCCAGGCCCAATTGATACAAGACAACTCTTACACCCAAGGGACATGGAACACTGTATGAAAGGGCAAACAACTATAAGAGTCAGAGGACCAGGAAATCTGCTGTGAGAAAGTATCTCCTCGATATGACCAGGAAGGTACATCCATAATACCTCACCAGTATGGATGCCTAACAAGACCTGGACAACTATGCACTCATGTTGAAATTAATTACAAAGTACAACCTAAATCCTTAAGCCATCTACTTATGGTTTGGGCTGTTGCTGACATACATGCAGTTTGTAATACCATACTTTGTGTATCCACTTTCCTACCACATGACTTTGAAATTTTTACTTCAGGGTTTTGCAGTTTGTACTTCATAATCCAGTCATTGACTCTCCTTGCTCCACTCCCTGTCATTTTCAGCTGCTACCGTGCTTTCTTTCTGGAAACTTCTTTCTCGTTTGCCTCACTTATTCAGTTGTAACAGTGATTGTTTTAAGTCCCCCGCACCCCCAGACTTAGAATTGTCAATTTATTTCTTGATTGACACCTTTAATTTTCTCCCCGTCTCTTTATTCAGCTTCAGCTTTTCACTGGCTACCCAGGAGAGTTATGTAAGTCTAATTTTAAATTAGCTTAATTTTTCAACTCCAGTTGAGAAAGAGAGCAATTGTACAGCAAGAGGGTAAACATTTGTTAAAATAAATTTGATAATGGGTAAATCTAAGTCAACCATATCCCCAGTTCGCTCCCATGACATCTTTCCATTTAGATTGGAATTGCTCATTTCTCCATTCATTTGTTTGGTTGAATGTGCCAGGAGAATTTGGCTCTATAGACATGTTAAATGAATGACAGCCTAAGGCACACTTAGAGACTGATTTCAGCTACTTAATTCCTTACCAAGAATTAAATACAGAGCCAAGTGAGCACATTTATTGTCTAAGATTTTTACATTTTATTTGTATTTTGAGTGTCTAAGTCTTTTGCCTGTGTATATGTGTCTTAGTTAGGGTTTTAGTGCTATGAACAGACACCATGGCCAAGGCAACTCTTATAAGGACAACATTTAACTGGGGCTGGCTTACAGGTTCAGAGGTTCAGTCTGTTATCATCAAGGTGGGAACATAGCAGCATCCAGGCAGGCATGGTGCAGGAGGAGCTAAGAGTTCTACATCTTCATCTGAAGGCTGCTAGCAGAATACTGAATTCCAGGAAGCTAGGGTGAGGGTCTCAAGCCCATGCCCACAGTGACACACCTACTCCAATCTGGCCATACACCCTAATAGTGTCACTCCCTGGGCCAAGCACATGCAAACCACCACAGTATGTATATATATTTCATGTATGGCTGGTACCTCAAAGGCTAAAAGAAGACATTGGATCCCTGGAACTGGAGTTACAGATGGTTGTGAGCTCCATTGGAAACCAAACCTAGGTCTTCTACAATAGTAGCAAGTGCTCTTAAACATGGGACCACCTCTCTATCTCCTTTATTTTAATTTGCAATGGGAACTAAAGTCTGTATCTGAGACCTTTCCTATAATTTCGTATTCACTGAGGAGAAGTGGGGAGAGACTGCTGCTTCACAGGAGAATGGGTGGCAGCCATTATATACTTCAAATACCACATTCTTTACTCCAAATATGTAAGGGAGATGCTCTTGTGATGAACTAACACTTTTGAAACAGTAGCTCAGAGATGTCAAATAACAGTCAGGGGACCATATAACACAGCAATGACCCAGTGAGTGTGAGAACTCCAGGCTGTATGATTGCCCCGTTCATGATCCTTCTTTTCTGCCTTTTGTCTCATTTCTATGAAGGTTAATGAGACATGCTTGCATACTAAGGGAACATGGTTGCTGATTACTTGCAGAACATTTTAAAACACAAGTTTTATTGGCCAGCCTTTATTTTGGTGCTTAAGATTTAATATCTAAATTAAGAAGACATTATCTTTATATCTTTTGTAATGCACTGCTTTCACAGTTATCCATCAAATCAGCTGGAAGTCCTCGTTGGAAATTCCTAGAGACCACTGAAGACGGTGCTAAATTCTTTTTCATTAGTTCCATTCATTAGCTTCAATAACTGCATATATTAGCTAGATTTCACATATAGAGTAATCCTATAACTTATTAATGTTCAGAGTAAAATTCAATTGTCACCTTTTTTAATACAAGCCTTGATTGCATAATCAAATGGAACTGCTACTTAGAATTTTAAATATAACTTATGGCTGTTGAACTTTTCTCCCAGTTGATTTCTTTTCTATATGCCAAAACATTTTAAATTATTAAATCAGTTATTTACATACTAATATAAAGAGATATGATATCTTAAATCATGTATTTGTATATAGAGAGATAAAATTACAGGTACAGTAACTTAATGTTAAATTAATTATATGCAGAGGAATAAACACTTTTGTTATAGGCAGTGTTATAAAGGTAAAAGGTTGTTCAGAATTAAATGCCATTGTTAAAGTCATTTGAGTAAAAGTCGTCCTACTGATAACTCTACAAGAGCTACTAATAGAGTCTATTTTCCCCTCTAGAAGTTCCTAGCTTTAAGTGAGCGCTGGTTTACAATTAGAATGAGTTACAATATGAAATTGTACTAAGTGGATTTTTTGGAAGTTCTTGCATATCCTGTAGACCTTAGTATTTTATCCACTTTCTGCTGTTTGAGAGCCACATCATGTATACAAAATTCGCTTATCCTAGGGACCCACATGAAGCTGGCATTTTTAGGAACGAGGTTGGATCATTGATGTCATGTAAACAAGGGATAAATTACAATAATCATAGCAATAGTAATAATAATCTCTTAAAATTGAAGACTTGGCCAGGTGGTAGTGGCACATGCCTTTAAATCCAATACTTGGGAGGCAGAAGCAGGCAGATGTTTAAGTGAAGAGGCCAGCACTGTCTACAGAAACAGTTTTAGGATAGCCAGGGGTATACAGAGAAGTCCTACCTTGGATAGTCAATAAATAAATAAATAAATAAATATGCATCGTTGTTTTGAAAGAAAATATCCTACAATAATTTAAAGTACACATAAAGTAATGTAGGAGGGCCACACTTGAGCAGAGTGCTTTCTGGGAAAGTACCAAGGAGAGACTAGTGATTCTACCTTTGCATGTCCAGCTTTTGTAATGGCAGGAATGTTGAACAGCTGTCCAGTATAAAAGTGGAGTCCACTGAACAGAATCACTGCAATCGAGTCTCCTTCTTCCTTGATTACTTCCAGTATGTCCTCCATCCTTAAGGTCTCTTCCCCCTAAGTCAAATTCAGAACCAGTTACACAGCATGACAGTAGTAAAAGTGTTACTCCATTTCCACAAATGTCTTTCCTACATAAGTCAATGAAAGGTAATGATGCTTCTTCATACCAATGTTCCTCAGAAATCTGGCAAAAGAGCAACAATGGGAAGCATTTTGTTACTAAGAAATAAAAAGTAAAATTTTAAAGAAGTTTCATTTAAGTACGAGTCTGCACAATCCTACTTGCTTCTTTCCAATTCAGTATTCAATTAATCCTTACTATTTACAAACTTTTCAATGATTTTCTCATTATCTTTAGTCAAGCAAAAAGAGCAAGAAATCCATGACGTGTCTTACAGCAGAGCTGGAGATTCATATTGCACATATCAAGTTAGTGGTGCTTTTGTCAATCAGAACTCACTTATACTTCTTTCAACTGGGTTTTGCCAAAGTGATGTTTCAATTAGTTTAAAATTTAATCTTTTTCAAGCTGATGCAAACATAAAGAAAAACATGAAGAAAACTGATCAAAATAAAGTATCAAAATAAAGTCTAACTTCTCCATCACAACTATCGATTGAAAATTGTTAATGAAGGTAGAATTGGTCTTGAAAAAGTAAACAGTTGTAAGAGATCCATCAAGTGGGGAGTGCCTTCTTATGGGAAAGCTGGTCCAATGTACTTACAAATTCACACAAGTCTTCTCTCGTAGTAAATATAACATAAAATTTGGGCTAATACATGCTTAATTTCCTTAATATCATTTAGAAAACTCCTTAAAACAATCCTATTTAAGTTTTCAAATTTTGTTCTATTGGCCAAGGTCTATGTTAGAGGACTCATATGAATGAGTGTGTGCGTGTGTGTGTGTGTGTGTGTGCGCGCATGTGCACACGCACGCGTGCACATGTATGCACACGCATGCTCACACACAGCTTCTATTAGAAGAGTCCTGGGGCTTATTTAGCAAATAGGAAACATTGATATTGAAATACGTTTTATTAGAAATATACTTTTTATACACATAAGGAAAAGAACTTAGCAATTATAAGAAAAAGTCTACTTAGGGAACTGGCAAATTAAACCTCTTTTAAAATTCTAATATAGTTTGACAGTTACAACTTAAAAATCAGACTAAGGAGAGTATTACAGAAACTAACCACAATTCATTTATCTAAAGAATCACCATGAATCAAAGAAGGTAAGGTTCCGGTAAGATAGAGCTCTCCTCCTGTTGACCTGAAGCTGTTTAGTAATGCAAAAGACTGTTTAGAGTGGATCCAGAGGATAAACTGCTGGACATCTGGAACACTGAATCTTGGGAACTAGCCATTTATACAGTGCATGTGAAAACAGTACCACTTATAGATGTGAGAATCTTTTATCATAAATTCTGCGTGTTGGTTACTAACCACACTGGAATCCCAGATTCTCTAACTAATTGACTTTAGAAAACTTGCTGTATTTTAAGTACAAGAAAATATTGGATACTTTGTAAAAGAACATAAAAAAGACAGAATCTATACAATTTCACAAACGTCTCTAGTCTTTAATTTGGCTTTAATGGGAACCATCAGCTCCTACATTGGAAATTAAAGTGATACACTCAATTTACCCTCTTTTGTTCATCTGCTTGACCACTATGGACTGCATTGTTATAAAAAGGAACACTGTGTGTCTGGTTCTTGAAACTGAAAATAAATATACTTCCATTCATTCTTTACTTAAACAAAAGGATCTAACAGTAACAAATGCATAGATCTCTTATGCTTTCTTGAACGTTACATCAGAGCCAGGAAGATGATAAACTTTTGAGGGAAATAAATGGACACAAAATGGAAGCATAATGAGTATTTCTTTCTTTCTCAGATACCTCTCGTGGCTTTATCATCCGCATACTTTTTTCAACATCAAGTCCATGAAGTTGAATCTGTGACTCAATAGCATACTGAAAAAGAAAGAAAATCTATTCACTAAATTAAGCCCAAAGCAGAACAGTGCATTAAATAATCTCCTCTGAAAATAAATAAAAAATAACATCAAAACCATTGCATTATATTAAACCACATGTTAGAAGTAGAGTAAATGGCTACCTCAGAGATGTCCTTCTTAATGTGATTGAGCAGAAATCAGGGTACTTGTTGAAGTACATATTAAAGGTGATCAGAAGGACAGAATAGCTTTTAGAGCTAAGGTAAGTTTTACAATAAAATTCAACTAGTCTAAGTCACAACTGAGGCTTGTAAAATAACCGAAGAGAGGATGGTGACGTGCTGGGCTTGAGTCACAATACAAAACCAGCTCAGGATAGGATGAATTAGGCAGCAAAGACAGATCACATTGAAAACTACATTCAGAAGAACAGGTATGCGTTCAATCAAATAGCTAGGAGAAGCTGGACTTTTCTTCAAGATAGAAAGGATTTAATCTTACTTTTAGCAAAATAAGCATGAGTTGGCTTAATAGAATTACATGCTTTAATATTACAAGATGTAGTATAGAATAATCAAAAAAGGAAGTTTCAGGTTTCTTTAAGACTAAGCAAAAAGGTTTCATCTGTTTATCGATCTGGAAGAATTATTATTATTATTTGAGTGAACTACGAGAAAGCCTTTAATCATCGCCGTGTGTGGGGGTTTATGTATGGGCACATTTTCCTGTATGTGTTCACATGCTCATATAGAAACCACTGGTCAATGTCAAGGTGTCTTCCCTGATCATTTTATATATCAATTTTGAGCCCAGGTCTTTCACTGAAACTGGAACTTACTGTCATGATAGACAAGCAGTTCAGTACTCTGTTAGCATCCTCCTGTCTCTCTTGTCTCCTGTGCTGGGACGACAAGCCCACAAAGCAACCCTTCACTTTCTTTGTGTGTGGTAGCTATTAAAATTTAGGTCCTTACGCCTATGCATCAAGCTACTTACTCACTGGGCCTTCTCCCTGCATCCCCATTTTATAGTTTTTAATGTTTTTCTTTCATAAAAAGGAATCAATAAGTATTTCTAGCATACTATGACAAAGAGGTACAGATGCAAGTTCATATGACAATTAAATGTTGTTAAAGGGTTAAGCAGTGGAGACTGTATTGATTTGATTTCAAAAAATAAAACAGCAACAGGAATTAATAAAACATTTATAGCCTCTCTTGATTTAGGCAGCGATTTGCTCAATATCTTTAAAAAGACTAATAAATCAATGTCCCCATTCAGCCCTTTCCTCATGAACACATGTTTTACTTGAACAAAAGAAATAAATCTAATATCTAGGAAAAAAATACTTAAATCAAAAGCACTTGGCAGATCTTATTTTTAGCCAGCTTACTTGGAAATGACTAGCGAATAAACATTCAAGTCAGGGAAAGGATATATCCCTCTAGGAAGAGTAGAAAGAACATAAATATAATTTGAAGCAATCCTTACATGATCAGAAGGGAAGGCTTTGGCTTCTAGAAGAATTTTGTGCCGCTTTGGTGTAGGCTTATAGAATGATAACTACAATGAAACAGAGTTATTGAAAAGCATTAAGTGCACAATTTACACGTTTTCCCACTCTTTCTTTCATGATATAAGCTCCAAGGTTTGCAGACATTCATTAATTAACCATCTTCGATATCTGACAGGGCTACCTTTTCAATTAGCCTAGTTTCCAATGAATTATGAAGAGGGCGGAGATATTGGCTCATTACGTTTATCAATGGAAAACAAACTAAGCTGAAACTATGAAGCAGATAAAACCAAATTCTAAAGCTTTATCTAAATGCTAATTGAAAATTTATCTTCTTAAGCATTTAAAGGTAATTTCTCTAGAGTGAGAGTGAAATAGCTTGTACTATGCCTGTCTTATTTACTTATCTTACATTGCCAATTTGGCTCCCTTTATCACCTGTTCCTCATCTGGTTGTTTGCTTTATGGCATTTTGGTTTAGGTCCAGGTAAATGCTCCTTGGCCCTGTCATGAAACCCTAAGCATTTTAGAGGCACCAGCCAGAAGCAGACTACTTATGCACTGGCTATTTCATTTCTCTATGCAGTTCCTAGACAATAAGCTTGGCCCTGATAGTAATACAGATGATGACACCTGTATGTTGACATGTGTTCATCTTTGGCCAAGGTGCTAAATTTCATATATTCCCTTATTTAGTTCTGTACACCTATAAGGAAGATATTGTTGTCCTCATTGTTACAAAGGGAAAAACTAATTTTCAGAGAAAATAAATAACTTAGTTGGGAGTCAAAACTAAGGATGTTTGAACTTTTAGGCATGATTTGAAAACATACTCTTCAGTGTTTTCGTCAGACTATTACATTTACTTAGTCTTTTCCCCCATGTATGAATACACTCCAAAGGTACATAGCCTGTGCTATTTTTCCATGGAAGAGGCAACTTTTCCATGTTTAAGAAGATACCAGGATATCATGGTTTAGCATTTTTTTTTGGTGAAAATAAATAATCTCACATGTGATCTTTGAATAAGCAATGCATCAGAGGCTTATGAATTTGAGGAAAAAACATACAGTTTATGCAAATGAGAGAACTCAAAACACAGATGGGAAGGAAACCTTACCAGCAGGAGATGTAAATTAACAGTCAAAGCATTCATTAGAGCTATTTCTTTCTCATGGGCTCCTGTAAAATAATTATCAAAAAAATACTTCATACTTGAGGATTTTCTTGGTGGTTGGAAAAAGAGGCTGGAGCTTTACTCAATCATATCAATGGTTTCAGAGATAAAGGCATATTGATACTTCATTATGAAGAATGGAGGTGTCCCTACCTGACTTACCAAATTATACCTGGACTTACATGCATGTCGACAAAGATAAAGATCTGTATTCTATTTTTTTATTTTATGAATAACAAAACCAAAATAACAATCATTTCTATGACCTGCAAACTCTGACTTACTTATCCTATTATCAGTTTGCAAAATCCTCAAAGAGTACACTGAGTGTGAGTGTGTGTGTGTGTGTATGTGTGTGTGTATTTTTAAAATGAAATTAGGATCAATCGTATCTTTAAAGTTGCTTCTTTCCAATGTCAAGTTAAAGTTTTCCTGTAGTAACAGAATTCGCCTCTGGCAATCATATTTCACTGTTATCTCAGTGAGATTGGTCATAGGTGTTAGGACAAAACAGCTGCATGGCAAAATACCAGAGCTTAAATACCTTTATGATTTACTCATATGCAGGAAGAAAATGACAATACAAACGTGCACTGTTGATGAAAACACATGCAGGATTCACCATGGCCAATGTTTGAGAATTGGAACTAGGTGGGAGACAGAACCTACCCTTGTGACTTGACAACTTAGAGGAGCTGTCACACCTTCTCTGGCTCAACTATCCAGATGTTTCTTTAAAAAACAAACAGACAAATCTACAACTATTTTTCTTACCAATATTGAGGAAAATATCTATCACGAAGTTCATAAAGCTGTTAGAGGAAATATAAAATGTTAAGGAAAATACAGTGGTCTTACATTGTTTACTCAAAAGCTTACCTGTGAGTTCCCTTCAGAAACATAGAAGCCAATGGAATACTAAGTTTGATAAACTCCGGGGTGAGTTTGTTTGGAGTGAAGTCATTGGAAATGAGCGTTTAACTGATGAATTGATATACTAACATAGCCTTTCAAGGAGAAGCCTTCTTTTCCTTTGGTCAAAGGCAACTTGTTTTGCTAAATGGATTTCTTTATTTGTTGTGCAATTCATAAAGTGGTGGGTGTTGAAAGACATCCCTGGTCATTTTAAAGGGGAGCAGGTCTGAAATCAAGGAGCCAGAAAAACAATCTCTTTCTACATCTCTAGCTACAATCTCTTTACTCTAGTACATGGACATGATAGTCTTGGAATTCCATTCACATGGAATGAATGACCTATGGTTTCTCCTACACACACGCACACAAAAGAATCTCTGAAAATAATCTTTTAAAATGAATGCTATCAATATTATTCCAGCTATTTCTCTATACTTCGGCATAATGTTTTATTGATCCTTCTAAAATAAAACTCTGTCCTATTGTATCAGTCTTGATTATATGATTGATTCATTGTATTTTGCCAAAATTTATTGCAATGCAAACTGAACTGATTTTTAGTTTGTTTTCAAAGGAAAGTTTACCTAATTGACCCCATGGGTTCAAGTTGTACCTCTGAAAACAAAATTGTTCTACAACATTTCAATATTATCTAAGAGATAAATTATTTAAGTTAAATGAAACTCTTTCAAGTAGCCTCTTCTCGTTCCCTTTCTTGTCCTAAGAGCCTTCTTTGAATTAATGAGAAAACATCATGACCTAAAATTATTCAGAGTACAGCTTTTTTGAAGCTTCCTGAAAGCTTAAGATTTGGAAGGCTCTTCCCCTTAGGGGACCACCTGTGAGTTTCTTTGATACATTCAGATGGAGTTGCTTCATCTGAGTTGGGTGTTTTCTGCTTGTTTATTTCTTGCATCTAAATGAAAGCACTGCATTCTTGTATTGAAACGTGGCAAGGTAACAATTATGGAGCCATTGCCATGAAGAAATAATTTTTAATTTCATAAATGTTTCAATGACCACGTCTGGAAATCTAAAGTGAGCTGAACCATTACATACGCTGGTGAGGAAGTGCACCAATAGTTTGAAATCTGCAACTTGTATTATTTAACACAACATTCTTAGTAAAGAGGTGAGGAATCTATTGTGGATTTTCTCCCTTATATCAATATGAAAATTGATACTGAAATAGAACTGACCCAAAGTCTCACAAATAGAAATAATTTTTGTTCAGAATTATATTTGAAAACACTGTTTATAAGACATTCCTCATGAATCAAGCATGGGAGACACAGGTTCATAACTGATTTCCTTCTTTGTCTCTCTCATCCCAATATAATTTCAAAGTTTCGCAAGCTGAGAAGAGCAAGTCCCCAAGCTGTTTACCGTCTGGTAGGAGAGTCCACTTGGACTGTCATATCTTCTTCTTTCTACTTCATTAAGCAGATGCAAATGCTGCTGTGCACTTGATGTCAGGACTGTAATTAGGGAACGCCCTAAGGAATGTTTATAGTTGCAAGTTTCAATGGCCCCTAGCGATGGTCAGTGCATGAAGAAGGCTCTAGAATAGTTGAAGCAGATCACCTGGGGATCATTGCCCCTCTTATGGTCAACAAGTTTCATAGGGCAAATATGTTCATATTATATTTTTATAAGCTCAAATGCATGCATCTAGCCCTTGGTGATTTTTATGTATTCAAGGGAAGTAGAGTTAATAATAATAATATTCTCTAACACATCTATTTGTAGCATCTTGATAATATGACATTAATTATAAAAGAAAGTTACTTCAAGTTCCAAGTCCCAAGTCTTGTGGAATTGTTGGCTATATATAAAATATTTTATTAATAGTTTTTCTTTATACTCAAAATTAAAATTCTTTTATGTCTGAATAAATATGGCTGTTCACTGTCTCTTTCTCTTCCTGCTGTTTCTAGAGCTATCAGTGCCCTATTGTAAATCTCTTTAAAAATTCTTATGGTAAACTAATGACTATGCTTTCAAGTAACTAGAAGACCTAACAATGGCTAGAGTAAGACGTGTCTGTCTGCTCAAGGCATATGTAGATAGCTGAACAACTAAAGAAAAGTAAGTTTCTATACTTAATTGTTATTTTCAATATCTCATGATATTTAAGTCATATCATCTGGAGCCAATTTATGTTTATGATACAATATAAGGAAGAGTAACAAAATTTGTCATAGAGCTGGAAGCATGGCACAGTGAGAGGGCGCTTGTCTCCTTAGGCAAGGCTCTGGGTTCTATCTCAGGATACATACACACACATAAACACACACACACACATACAGAAAGGGGAAGAAAAAGAAGAAGAAGAAGAAGAAGAAGAAGAAGAAGAAGAAGAAGAAGAAGAAGAAGAAGTCGCAGCAATATAATATGCATTCAAAAATTTGAAGTTGTTAACAATTTCTGTTTCTTTAAATTTGTGGGGTTTTTTTCTTCCTAAGAACCTCTTTATAACAAAGATTAAAAGAAATACTGCATTTTTTGACAAACAAAATGAAAAATAAATAAATAAAACATTGCCTTGGACAAAACTTCTTCTTCTTTTTTTTTTTTTTTTTTTTTTTTTTGGTTTTTCGAGACAGGGTTTCTCTTATAGCCCGGGCTGTCCTGGAACTCACTCTGTAGACCATGCTGGCCTCGAACTCAGAAATCTGCCTGACTCTGCCTCCCTAGTGCTGGGATGAAAGGCGTGTGCCACTACTGCCCGGCTGGACAAAACTTCTACACTAATTTTCCAATAAAGCAGGCCTGAAACCACATTTGAATTTCACGTCATCCAAGTGAAACCAATTTCTTATCTAACCTTGGAAACCAGGATCAGAGAAATAACCAAATTTTCAAACAGGTCATGTTTAATTGCCACAATAACATTTCCTCTGATGAATCTAGTCTATCTCCCCTTTCTGTCTTGTTTGTTATTATTGTTGTTTTTATTGAGTGTTTTATTATTTTTATTTTTGTTTTTTGTTTTTCCTGTGGATAAAACCAAACTCCTGTGGTTAATTTATAAGACTACTTTTTTTGCTACTGTGTTAGCAATTTCTCTTGTTTGTCTCTATTGCTAGTAACTGAATCCCAAGGCCTTGATCTTGCTAGATCTGCACTCTTGTCATCAAGTTAAGTTCCCAAGTCTCTGTAGCAATTTCCTCTGATTTCTAACATTCCATCCCTGAAGAAAGCTTCTTCAAACTTAGGAAGTTCTAAAGGCAAGTTTGTTAAGACTCAGTGAAACAACTCATAAGTCTCAGAATATCCCTAAAACTTACCAGGTTCATAAACCCTTTCTTCCTCCAAAATTAATGGGCAGTAAGAATTACTAAGAAGGGCATACTTCCCAACCTGTTGAGCTACCTGTATTGTGCAAATAGCTCCAAGGTTTCAGCTCCAAGGCTTGTGAGTACTTGTCTTGCTGTGATAGGCTATCTGTAATGTAACTGCCTTTGTGTCACTCACAATATCCCAAAAAACTCACTAGGTCATCAAATTGGACTTTGATTGTATTATCAGTTTTCTCTTTTTGTACATTCCCTTATTGAGCATGAGTAGACATTTGTTAATGTCAGACAACACCTACGTTAGGGTAATGTTACCTAATTCTCAAGTAAAAATAAAACCAACCAAGACTTACAAAGTTAATTTTGTAAATTCAAACAAAATTTTAAAAAGATAAAAAATGACTCTTTCTACTAATATAATCATTGATTTATTTTTATTTTAAGGAATAAATATTTCTCTATTACATAGAATTTTAGAAATAATTTAGAATATAGTATTTATTTAAATCATAAATTATTCTTTTAGAATATTACTTATAATTTACTTTATGAAAATTGTGTTTATATTCTGTAAACAATAAAACAACATAAAAGATATTACACTGGGAAAATTATGAGTTACAAACACATGTACCTAAGTTGATCATCATGTTTTTAGGTATGATTTGAAACTTTGGGAAATTAGCTATAAGTTTTTATTGAGCTTTATGTATACAAAGTAGATTTTTAATATTTCAAGAATAATTATCTTTTATATGTATTTTTACACTGGGAACTGAAACATTTCTAAATTAATTAATATAAAATTCAAATAAAAAGATGCCAAAAAGGAAGAAATATCTCATATGTTGAGTTGTCTCTTTACTCCCAAGTTTTTGGTAAAGAGTTCCTCAAACTCATTGCTCCTCCTAATGATAAGGAAGTCTGCCATCCCTAACAAAGTATGACTTAGGTGAAATCAGAAGAGAGACAATGTGACCAGATGATTGGAACTTGTCATCTCTCCTACCTACTGTTTAGGCATGGACAAGACACAGCCTCAGAGAACTCAGCTCCACAGGTTCTGAGTTGGAAATCAGACCCAAGGGCTGAGGGCATGAATAAAAGGGCTTATGGGGCCTCTCACATGACCCTAAACTTCCTGACTGCTGTGCTGGGTTTTGTTCTTTAAAATGAGCTGGACAGAATTTGGAAAGTGAGTCTAACTCTGGGAAGCAGGTGTCAAAATTTAATCAAACGATGGTTAACATGGATCAATGTCAGAATTGGTTCCACTGTTAGAGACACATCAGAATGCGAATCACATGACACTGTGTAGTATTTGCAAACCAGATAGCATTTAACAAAGAAAAATTTAAAATCTTCAGGCCTTTTTTATTTTCTAAACAAATTGACTATCTGCAGCCTTTTTATATTCTCCTTATTAATAGCAGTGGAAGGTGACTGCTTTGAAATTTTTGTTACCTTGATATGACATGCTTGTATTTATTGAGCAACAAAACACTTGTACATTTAATGAGTTGCAATAGCCCTATAAACTTTTAAATAGTCAAAGTAAAATTATGTAGAGTTTATTGGCTTTATAAATAAATCTCACTAAATAATATCATATTACTACTTCCCTGGCCTGTATATAAATAGACTAACTCCCCCTCTGAGGATAATAAATACTAAACACAAAATAGTAGGGTTAGAATGTAGTTATTATCTGATAAAAAAACCTAGCACACACACATACACACACATATACACACGCACACACACACACACACACACACACAGACACACACACACTCTCTGTACAGCTAAGGAAACATATACTCTCATGTTGAGTTTGTACAAACACACATTCCCAGGTTCTCATTTATTATCTGTTTGTAATTTAACAAAATATGAATAGTATTCAAAAACTGAAACTTTGTGGCTGCCCTATGAAACCGTTCAGTCCACAGCCACCATCAATGCAGATTATTTCTTTGTGAGTTCCCTCTTTTATCACGCACTGGGATTTCTGACAGCTGTGTCAAGGGTGCTGCTCCTAGAGCATCCAGGAGACCAGGGAACGCTGTGCTTCTAGTCTTCCTGAGCTTGTGTGCTCTTTGGTAGCCTTGGTTACTGTGTTCCAGATCCCAGGTAGCACACACACACTCTACAGCGTCTTATGAAGGCTCTTAATGCGGATCTCACTCTCTGAGCATTTTCCTGTGCTGCCCTAGAAGTGGTGCTTGCACTTTCCTGAACTCACTCAGAACAGCTATACTTTTAGTCTGTGGAGACACATTTGCTTATATTGTTCCTGTCATCTTTCTGACGAGGCGATATTTTCAGTTTGCACTAAATATTCAGATCCCGTAGTATGGCTTCATTAAACCAAGAGAAATTTGCACATTAGGAACTCAATAAAATTGGAAATTAATAGTACTTGTGCTTGCAATTTTTTGATTCAGAGTTTAAAATTTTGTAGTAGATAACATAGTGATATAGTTTACAGTGTAAAAGATGACCATTAAACATGTGATATTGTTGACAGTAAGGTGATCCCAGTAAGTTGCTTGGTGAGAAGGTACACAGTCTCCAGGTGAGTTATAACTGCCACTAAGAGCATGTTTACATTTATGTGTTATGAATTAAGTGTATCTCCTCAAGGCCATATGGTGAAGTCCTCATCCCCTGTATGGTAATTAATGATAGGGGTCATAGGGGTGAGATCTTAATCCCACTGGGTAAAAATGAGAAATTAGTTTTTGCAAGCCAGGAAGAGAGCCTGGTGGCATTTAGATCATGAGAGAAAATACATGTATTTTAAAAGCCACCCAGTCTTTGTTATGGCAGCCTGGGCCATAACAAATTCCCTCATGTGGTTGACTTGATAATTTCCAAACCATTGAAAAATAACCACCAGAGTAATGCAAGAGTTGTCATTTGTCTGTTTTTTCATTATTAGATTAAAATTTGGTTTATTGAATATTTGTTTTTATTTATTTCTACAAAAACAATTAGCAAGTGTCTTCCTCTACCAAACTCCTTCACTTGTTTTGGCTTTCTATTTTATCCATTGAGAGTTTACATATTTTTTTAATGCCTTAAATAATTTCTAAGCGAGAGTTCAGATAATATATATTTTCATGCATATCTCTAGTACTCAGTCAACTAAAAACTTATTTCCTGTGGTAGCCCAAATCACAGTGATGAGTTGTGGGCTTCCTTATGTTTCAGTGGTTGTATCCATGTAACATTTGTTTTGTAGTCAGGCTATAATCAGGAATCTTTTTTTCTTCATGTCTTTCTCACTTCAGCCTTGGGATTTTCAGCAAAGGATCAAAAAATACTTTTTGAATAAACATTCCACTCCTTACATTTAAATGATTCGCCATAGCTTTTCTCAGTGCAAGTCATACTTCTCGACTGTAATTCTGCTTGTCCATGTAGATGAAATCTTCTAGTGGTTTGCCCAGAATCAAATGAGACAAATATGATAGTTTTATACTTTTCCACAAGGGGGTGAGACTTTAAAAATCATTTGGAAACCAGGAATTTCCTACTAAAGTACATCAAATATTTTCATACAGCATACAAAAACTGAAAAGGTATAATGTACTTTTCACATATATAATGTAAAAATTCATATACATTTTCAGTCAATGCTGAATATTCAAGCCAATGAAAAATTTATTATTAAAAGATCAATATTTCTACCAATAGGATACAAAATATAATTTAGGAAACTCTTTATGCCACAAACTAGCACCAGTCTTATTACAATTAAAGGGATGAATGTTTGAGGCATATTGCTATTACCAAGTACCTAAGATGCATTTCCAGCACCCATATTGGAAGGCTCACAAGTGCCTGGAACTCCAATTCTAGGGGATTCAAAAGCCTGTTCTGGCCTTTGCAAGCACCTCTACTTAATTACACACACACACACACACACACACACACACACACACACACACACACACAAACACGTGCATGCTGACAAAGAGAGAGACAGAGAGAGATGGAGACAGAGAGTGCGAGAGCGAGAGAGAGAATGAGGTCTATTACTGTGATGAAATACCATACCAAGGCAACTTATAAAAGAAAGCAATGAATTGGGATCTTGCTTACAGTTTCAGACAGTGAGTCCATGATCATTGTGAAAAAGATCATGGTGGCAGGCAGGCATGGTGCTGAAGCAGTAAATGAAAGTTTACATCCTTATGGGCAGGTAGGATTTAGACCCTCCTAATCTTTCCTAAACAGTCTACTAGCTAGGAAGGAAACACTCAAATACATGAGTTTAGGGGGGATCATTCTTATTCTACCAAATACACACACACACACACACACACACACACACACACCAATAAAACATTGTTCATTTGTATTTTAGTTAGTTAAGTTTAGGATGAGGTCTCAGTACGCAGCCTTGTTGGCCATAAACTCAGCATTATCACACCTCATCCTTGGTCCCTTTACCTGGCTTTAATTTAAATAGATCACCGAGATTTAAATTGAAACAATTCAGTGCCTTATACCAAACATATTAATGAAATTTGATGTTTATTGTGTAATGGTATTATAGTATTCATTTATGTTTTTAAAAAAGTTAATTAAAATGAATGAAATATGCTTTTCCTCATAAAAGGTGATAAGTAGGGATTATAAGAAGCTGAACTTGCCTATAATCCCTAAATTTAGGAGACCAAGAGAAGTGTTCTGAGATAGCCTGGGTTACAGAGGAAGATTTAGTTAAAAACAAGTAGTCACCTAGCAGGCCTGGGTGCAACTTAGAGGAGAACATTTGCCTATTTGGAGTGAGGGACTGGGGCTCATCCCCAGTACCACAAAATAAGCAATTAAGTAAACAAACAAATAATTGAAAGAGCTAAAAATAGCAGATATTTATTTTTATACTGTGTACATTGATATTCTATTCCACATAAAAACCTTGGATAATATTAATAATTATAAATTACATTATATTATTATATATTTCTATGTTATATATTATTATATATTATATAATTATATATTGTTATAATTATATATTATATATATTATGTATCACATATTGTGTTATAATATATTGTATTATATATCACATTATGGGTTAACTTAGAAATCAGGATGTTAGTCAATAAGATCTATTACTTTCTTTTATGGCTAAGCTATATCTTCAGAGTTCTTTTGGAAAAGCATTCGCTGTGCTTTGTACTTACCTACAATGTCCTTCATAAGGCTTACAATGCTCTCATCTCCTATAATCCAAGGGCGTTTCCCTACATCATGACCATAGGCTCCCCTGAAATTGAAAAGAGACATAATCATTCCTTCATTGTATGGTGATGGTGAAGCGCGCTCGCGCGCGCACACACGTGTGTATGTGTGTGTGTGTCTGTGTTGTGATTTTTTTCAAATATTAGCAGATAAAATACTTTTGTGTATACCAACATGGTCTAGAGGTTAACATGTCCTCCTCGGGTTCCTGTACTGGAACATGTATTCATAAGTGTTCCTATTTTGGGAGGTAAGGCTCCTTGAAAAGGTGGAGCTTAGTTGAAGGAAGTGGGTAACATGGGAGTGGGCAGGGGGTGAACATGAGGTATGTAGGGCAGTCTTGTGTCTTTGTTTCCTAATCTCCTCAGATATGGGTAAATAGCCTCATATTCCTGTCCCAGGAGCAGAGAGTTACAACCACTGTCACACATTCCCTGGCCTTGTAGACTATACCTCAAACCTTTTTATAAGTCAAAATAAGTATTTTCTTCTTTGATTCTGTGCAAACGTTGGTCACACTGACAAGACTAGTAACCAATACACATACCTTTGTAATGTTGATATAGTAATATTAGTGTATACCATTTAAAAATCAAGAAGTGATGCCTGTTTGTTATGTTTAAGAATCTTTTTTTAATTGCTTACTTTTTTTTTTTACTGTTGATGGGAGATTATCCATGTGCTATTTCATTTTTTAAAACCATTTTCCAGCCTAAGCTACTATATTTTGTTTATTTTGAAATTTTCAAGGCTTTTTGAGCACTCTACTTACATACATGTAGTCTGCAAGTCATATCTATACAAAATTACATGTACTATTTTGTTTTGGGAAGGCAAAATGTATTAACGTGATAAGATATATACAATGACTATACTGTGATAGTATTTCATGCAAATAATAAAATTTAGTAACAATCATAATCAGCACTATACTTTTACCTCTTTTTTAGTGATTGACCTCTCATGTCACAGCTCAATTTTATTATTCCAATAAATTTTCTAGCAGGCTATAGGGAAGGGGCAGAAAATACAAAGGAATACTTCAGTACAAAGACATTTCCATCATATAAGGAAGAATAATACACATAGAAGTGCAGATGTAATTGAATCAAAATGTTTAGAGGAACATTTAGTGTACTGCCCCCTGTTTGTGTCTTCCATAACTCTGAAATGGATTGGTCTGAGTCTGACACCTTGTAGACTAGGAAATAAGGCTTGTGCACATGCTTTTTTATCTACAAGAAGTCAAGGTTTATCTTCACCGATTGAAATTCTCATCTGCCTGTGGTGAGCCAGAATGCCTGCACATCCGATGCCATGCTACCAAAACCACGTTCTGAATGTTTGACAGTTGGCTTTTATCATAAAGTATGAGTCAACTTCAGGTCTCTACTGGAGGGAAACCACACTTATTGGAAGCTTACAGGGGCTAGTTTTCCACATCTGCGAAAGTACATAAATGAATGACAATATGTCCCTTAAAGGGTTAGCAGGAAAAGTAAATGACATAACACATAAAAAAGATGGATGCACAATATGCCTTTGCTGACTCATCTCTCCTAATGGTAATCTAATGCTTAGCTGCCTTCATCAACATGTGGTACATAACAGGAATTTTAAGCTAATATTTCTATTACCATATAAACTGAGATGAAGGAGAAGGACTTTCTGTGTGAATAAACATAGGCTGCTAAGAACTAGGAGGAAGAAAAGGGCAATTCAATTGCTAGTTATTATTATTCATATTATTATTAGATAGCCTACAGCTTGCCTCTCTAGACTTCCAATATAAATGTTAAAGACAAAAATCATTATCATTAAATGGTAGTTAAAGGCAGATACTTGGATCCTTTTTTATTTTAATCACATAGAGCTCCCTGGCCTTTGCTGATAGCACAATATATCTTATTACATCTAGGTAGTAAAATTCTATGTTCTGCCTCAGAGAATTTATATCTCAGAATATTATGCCACCTACTTCTCACTCTGGTAGACACCATGGTAATAATCTTTAGGGATATGTTTCTCCCTGCAAGGCTTTTGGCATCTCCCTCTCTTTAAAATATTACACACTAAGGCTACTTCCTCATTTTGTCAGCCCACTAGCCTGGGGTAGTGAAATGTATTTAGAACATTTTATCCAAATAAACTCAAAGTAAAGTGGCCTGTCATTAGGAAGAATGGATGTAGATTAAAGTGCAGTTATAAACATATGTGGTAGAGTTAAGAAAGATAGGAGATTGCTTTCATTCAAAGTTGCTTAAAATAAGCCTAACACAGCTGCAATCTTTTACAAATGTTGGGAAAGTAATGTAAAGAGTTAACCCAATACCATAGCATTAATCATTGTCAAGAGTTGGGTGTTTTGTGAGGTGCCTACAAGCAATATTTGCTCATGAAATTAGATTTCAGGATATAACGTCTAATTAGGAAGTTAATAGAAGCTTAGATTCTCTTTAAAATAGGGCTATATTTTACCCATCCTACAAAATGAGAAGCAGCCTCATTTTAGAAAGCTTTCCCAGTAAGTAAATCAATAAATTTTCACAGCTTTTCTTAATGAAGCACAATTTTATCCATGACCCAATTGATGAATAGCTAACAATGGTTCTAAAATCTGTATTTTTTATTCATGTGCCCCTTTTTATTTAAAGAAGAAACTCATAGTTGAACAAAACTATTAAAGAGGTCTTCAGATGAAAACGTCTCTGGCTTACATCATTGAGCTGGCCATAAGCACATGGCTATGTAAATCATTCCACGTTAGCTAGCTGGAATGTTCCTGAAGTATAAATCAACAGGACATTTCTTCTTTAACTAATCCTACCTAAGCTGTCAGTCTTTTACAAAAGCCCCTGTGAAGACACAAACAACAAGCATTTCTCTAAGACATCAATCTAGCAGATTTAAGAATGCAGATGACTTAAATATTATGGTTCTAGGTTCTGTCTTTGGGATGTAATATTTGTTTCTCAGTGTACAATATGCTCTTATAATTGATGGAATTTTGCCTTCCTACTGAAGTTTATGGTTATGATTATTAACTTATGTTACTTTTCTTTAAATAAAGCATACTATTATTAAATATTTAAAATAAAATATTCCCTCAAATCTTGTAAGCCGACGATCTACTTTTTTTCACATTGCACAGGATTGAAGAATATTATTATATTTATTATTAGAGGATATTTCTTTTTCATTTTTGAGACAAAGTCTTACTCTATATCTAATGGTATCTTCAAACACACAATTCTATTGCTTTAACTTCCAGAGTGCTAGGATATTAGGTTTATGATATCATGTTTAAGATTATAGCAATTTTTATTGATAATTATTATATAGCAAATGAGTCTGTTTATGTTAAAACTTTTCTATTTCAAAATATTAGAATTACATAATAATTTCATTTGACAGAACACATATATTAAGTTAAAATATATTTTTACCTGTTAAGGTCAACTTTAGAGATCTCATGAGTGAGTATCAAATGGGAAAATAACAGTAGTAAGTATTTTAAAATAAACACAGAGGTACAAGCTAATAGTAAATTTAGGGGGGAGGGTACAGTTGCAATTTTCTTTCTTAAGTAAGTGGAAATTGTCTAAGAAACACTTTGTATGACCAGAGCCTAGATACAGTTTTTCAGAAGTAGTAAGTTAAAGTGTAAGTCATCAATGTGGCTGTATTTAAAGAAGTAGCATTGAAACCAGTGGTTTGGAATCTTTCTAATGCTGCAACCCTCTAATACAGTTTCTTATGTTATGATGACTTTCAACCTTAAAATTATTTTTGTTGTTACTTCATAACAGTAATTTTATTACTGTTTATTACTGTTATGAACTGTAATGTAAATATCTGTGTTTTCCAATGGTCTTAGGCAAACCCTGAGAGGGTTGTTAGACTCCTGATTTACAAGTTGAGAAACACTGATTTAATCGTGATTTAAGTCATGTGGGCAGAGACTTGAATAGGACAGTCTTATAAAACGTGATTAAGGCACATATACTATCCATCACTTGTGACGTGGCAAGGAGTAGCATTTGGGAAATAGAGAGCAGCCTTCAGCAGGCACCAAGTCTTCTCAGACCTTAATTTTGGAGAATTGTGAGAAAATGCATTTCTACTATTTATAAGTTCTTCAGTATCTGGTATTTTGTTATTTTAAGGTTTTTATAAAATCCTAAACTTTTAAAAATCCAGCACTAAAACCCTGTGTTTTGATCATTGATTTTTCTTTAGTATTAAGTAATCAAACATGATGTTCATAAAGTATAAAATTAGTTACAAATAGAAGTTGTGGTGTAGATAAATAGGCAGGATGTACAAAGAAAAGAATATTACATTTTCTACCTCAACATCCATAGACCTAAGCGATATCTCACTTTGTCAAAGGATATTGATACTTTGAATGCTACTGTTAAGATTGTAATTTTTAATATTGTCTTTACCGATGAGACAATAAGCTTTCATTTATGTTAGGCTATTTAGTAAATGTAAAGCTTTCATAGCAAATAAATGAATAAATAAATAAATCAATTAATTAAAGACTGTCAGTCATCAGCACAGGGAGCACAATAAATGGAAAAAGATAATTACTTGTCCTTATTCATTTATTTGATTTTGCCTTAGTTAGAGGTTGGGAATCCCAAAGGAGTTCTAGTTTCTGATCTGGTTTCTGGCTGTCTTTTTTTGGTTAAATGAGCACCTGAAGGAATTTCAGGTCTCAGTTTAAACTTACAATTGAAGGAATCTAAGGTTTCAGTTTAAACTTAAAAATTACCTGCCCCAGGGATACATCCCTGGAGGAGCACATTCCAAAGACTTACACACACATTCCAGGAGAAGGGCCCAAGATAAGAGGTAATCAGGAAGCTGGGCCCTTAATGTAATAAACCTGGGTAAGCAGAAGCCACTTAGCTAACACTCATTGTTATAAAGATAATGTGCAAATCTGAGTTACTTAGAAACTGGGCCTGGGAACGGCTGTTTGAGGTCAGTCTTTGTGGTTATTGTTTAAGAAGTTATTGTCAAACTACCCTCGTGAATTCTGTGAAAATGGTACAAAAGCTGCTCTTAGCTTTGGCTCAGGGTTCCTCTAGCTTGTGTGCAGGGGAACCCCAGTGCACTGATTTTCAATAAACCTCTTGCTTTTGCATCAAATCCCCTGTGTGTAAGTGTTTCTGCAGGAGCGTGTTCCCCAGTTTTGATCTTAGGGTCCAACACACCCTTGCCTGGAAGCTGTTGGGAAGACTTGACTAAAGCTGAGAGGACCCCACAGAACTGCTAAGCAGGGAATCCTCTCTCAAGCCCCATCCCACTTTCTACTGTAAGTTCTTTAGAAGCCCATAGAGTAGCAGCTGGGTGATGTACTTGTTCCTGCTGTGTAGGATCTTAACCCACCTTATACTGTACTCCCTATAATTCATATGTATCTAAAAGTCACCCCTTGTGTTTTATGAATTTCATTATTGAAATTTGTGAGCCACTGATTCAGCATCATTTCTGTGTGACCATGAGTTTCTGACACTCTGATTTCTGAGTCAAAATCTACCTGGAGTGAGTGAGAAAGTATACCCCTGAATTCAAAGCCCCCTCCATCATTTCTTACCATCTCAATACTACTAATGGGCATATTCTAATATAGCATGTATAGAGACACTTGTATGCACCGTTACTGCTATGTTATAGAAAAGTAACTGTTGGTATCTAGAGCCAGCTTGGCAAACCATCTCCAAACTCAGGAATGTTAAACATAGGTGACATATGTTGCCATGACAACCCTGCATAACTTCTTAGAGCCCACTTCTCACACTTATGTAACCTCCTAGATGAAAGGCAAACCTTTCCTCACCTTCGACCCCCTTTTTCCTTTGTCTTTCTCTCTCTCCTCTTTTCCCCAATTCCTTCCTAATAAAACCTCTGCCACGTGGAACTGCTTTGGCCTGGTGTGGTCTATCAGGACTCAAGCCGCCTTTCTAATACAACAGTAACTATGCAAGATTTCTATCGAGGGATGTTGAAAATGTGAGACATGCATACAGGAGAATTTTATTAAGCTATAAAGAAAATGAAATTATGAAATTTTATAGGAAAATGATGGATCTGGAAATCATTTTATTACATGAAATAATCCAAACTCCAAGTGACATGCGTATTCTCTATCATTTGAGATCGTATGTGAACATGAGGGTGGATGCATGTCATGAAACTAGAAATGGGACTCTATGGCAAATAACAGATGTTTGGAAGATGGGACTAGAGTCCCATACATAAGATGTGAAAGGTGAGACGGAACTACAGTAAATAGAATGCTACAGGGGATCAGAACCAAGTAGAGGGGAACAAGACCAACAAAATAAACTTGGTATGAAAATGCTACATTGAAGCGTATCGCTTTATATTACAATTTTGTTTTTAAAGGAAAAGCATGATGTAGCTTATAGGTTCTGTTGATTGAGAATTTTCCATTGGTCACATGAGAGAGGCATAGACCTGGCTTGTATATCAGCTTTGGAGCAAGAGTGGATTTCAGGGACTCAGAGAGAGTAATATTGCATCTGTTAAAGCTTACCACAATAATAGGAAGTCCCAGATCTAGGGTCACAGGCAAAATGGGAGATTAATATGGACATCGAGACAATAGTCAGAAATGTAACAGAAAGGACAAACAGCCTAACACAGTGTGCCACAGTTGAAATGAAATCATGTTTAAATGGAAACGTGCACACAGAGCAAGTTTTAAAAAAGAAATGGTCTAAACTTGACTTAAGGGCTCCTTAAGGTAAGGCTGCCACAAACCCAAATTCAGAGGGACAAAGTCAGTTTTCTACTGTCCTTCCTAGAAGTTTTCAGCCAAGGATACTGCTAACTCCAGCACAGTTCTGAAAGATCCCACAGAGCCTCCTGTGTTTCTCTAGGAATCACTAAAGCTTTCCCTCACGTCCTGCCCTTTAGCTAGCCACTCTATTAAGAAAAGTTTTTTTCTGTCTATTCGAACTTGCTTTCTCTCAACAATCTCTCTGCTGTCAAAAAGTTTGCAGGCCCTCTCATTATTCGGAGCTAAGTTGATAAGGAAAAAAAAATCTTTCCAACAGAGTCTTATAGAGAAAAGGCTATAAGTGGAGTTTCAAATTAAATATTTTTGGGAGGAAAAAAAGACAAATAAAAACTGTTTTTGGATCAAAGATGTGCAGGCAAGGCGGGGCGGGAGAGGGAGGATGAGGACCGGAAGTGTAACTGCACGTCTGAAACCCTGCTGCTGTTTAGGAGCAACCGGGCCACAAGGTTGACTAGGTCTCCAGGGCTGAGGGGAAGGGGAAGTAAAGAGATCAAAGCAAGAAGAGGTGGAGCTCTTTGGCTTAGAAAAGGCCTTTAATTCTGTTTTCATTGCCTTCAGTCTTAAAGCACACTCCTGTGTGAATCATTTGTCTAATGAGCACTGGGAGGACTTAACTAAAACTCGGGCTTTGTCTCGACTCACAAAGTAAAACATGAAAGGGGAATGCAACAATAGCCAATGCTCTGGGAGACAGGCGCTTTCCTGAAATCTAATTGTAACATCTCAACAATCATCAACCAGCCCTAGGTGGTTTGAGGTGTGATGCAGAATGAATGGAGCAGCAGGGCAGCATCTTTTAAATACTTAGAGCATAAAAATGCAAAGCCTGGCTGCCTGAGTATTCAAGGGGGAAAGACACTTTCAAAAGTGCAAAATCATCCAATTTAACTCTGCTCTCTAACATTAAGGACCGAAATGAATATCAACCATTTTTATTAACTGTGACCCTCATTTATTAAATACTAAAACCTGCTAGTCCAAAATGCTTTCAAATGTGATGATGTGTATTTTGAAACTTACACATAAAAGCCACAGAGATGAAATTACAACATGCTTAATAAATTATATAAGCTTTCATCATTCTCGCATTAATGTGAGAGCTCTCAGTCTTAACCATGAAAATTAAGAACTTTGCAGTGTTATCTAAGTGTCCTGGTAGCTGTCCTCCTGTAGGCAGTTTGAAGAAGGCATTAGCTGCCGGTATGAAGGAGCACAGAAGAGGAGGAAAGGTCATGAAATAGGAGATTTTATGAGTACCAAACGGCCTGCTCCAGAATTCGTAATTAATGTGGCTTCATCTTTCTGAAATGTTGTTTCCTGACCTTCAAGTGGGACTCATTTCCATAATGATTTTTATTTTCATATGATCAGAGGTGGGGCTCTTTAAAATACTTGTGTTTACAATTCAGAAATAAGACAAGATATAAGGAATAAGAAATAAGATTCAAATATTTAACAGATATATCTAATTCCAATTTTATAAGTAATTACTGTAGAGAGAAGATACATAAAACCAGATTATTTACCTAAGAACATGAAAGTAATGAAAATAGATGTTTCTAAGTTGTCTACTCAAGGGGTGAGTATAGAGGGTCAAAAATGGGTATCCAAACTCAGAAATAGTAAGTTCTAGGTTTTTTTTTAACTGATGGGATCATAATTCACAATGAGCAATTATGTTTGCTTAAAAACTAAAAGAAAAGACCTCAAAGGCTCTAAAATAATGATAATTAGATGGGAACCTCAATTACCTTGAATTGATGGGTGCATATCATAAACATACATCAAAATATCACACTCATCAGTATAAGCAGCTGTTATGTGTTAATGAAAAATTTTAAATGTTTTAAGAGATATACTTTTAATATATCGACATTAAGACATAACACATGGCAGAGAAGGCAGATATGCTCAGGAAGGGTGGAAGGAAGGGTTGGCCATTACTACAAATAAACACAGAGACAGGAGAGAGAAAGTGCTCAGGGAAGAATCCATATGTAGCAAGCCTGGAAATAGATGTCTTTTAACTATCTTCTCCTCAGGATAAAACTGTAAGAGGTTAAAAATGCTCAATCAGATGATACACCCCACTCAGTACATCCACGATCATCTGTGTCACCAAGTCTTTTATTATCTTAACGAGACTGTATTCCGTATTTTTGATGGCATTTTTGGCTTAGTCATGAACTCATCATTAAACACTCAAAATCATTAATTAACTTCTTTTCTGGTCATTAACCACATGAGATAAAATGGCCACATTTAGGTGTGGGAAAGAGGATTTCCTGTTTAAAAATGTTTTGCAATTTGGACTTATTCTGATTCGAATTCATTTCATCAACATATTATAATATTGTAAATCATGTTTTCATCAGTCTTAATATGCTAGGGTGTAGCTTACTCAAATCAGATGCCTTTTGTAATTTTCAGAATTCTTCTGTCAGATGTAGAGCTACACGTTTTAACGTGGTACTTACATCTTCGCCCATTTATCCAGTTCTTCCTCCAGGTATGTCCTAACCAGTTTTGGTTGAAGGCCAAGGGAATTTCCCAGGAAGTAGATGGCATTGTCATCCTCATTCACTAAAGATAGATCAACTGAAACAGAAAACAATATGGAAAAAAAAAGTGCCTGTTAAATTGTTAAATTAATTAACACTCTTCCAGTTGACACTGCTAATACAGCACAATTAACATAATTTACAAGACAAAGGGCAATAAATAACTTGCAGTTACTCCCACAGAAGAGTCAGGCTCTGAACAGTAATTAACCTTTTGTATTTTACATGGAAACATAACTTAAACCCACAGAGGTGGCATGGCGATCTCTCACAGTTATTATGGTACAGGAAGAAATATAAATTAGCAACGACTTCCAATCATAAATAGCCACGGGGTATAGGAAGACTTAAAAGAATTGTTATAGAAAATACGATAGACTATCTAATTGTGTTAGTTTACCAGAATTTAGGCAAAGTACCCTTTGAATTAATTGGTGTCATGGAGATATTTAGAATTTAAATAACATAATGCTATTGGAGTTATGTATCTTATGATGTGTTTTTATATACACACACGTAGAGTACAACAAAAGATAATCTCTACATCTTTTCCTTCTTCAGGTGCATCAGAAGATTGCTGTGTTCTCCATCTTAGCTCTTACTTAGCCTTGACTTCAGCAAATAAAACAATTTTCATGTTTAAAACTGTGAAGGAAAGAACACATTATTAATAATGGCTATAAAGCACTAAACTTTCTCTTGATTTTAAGAGGGAAAGGGCCAAAATTCTTGATAACATTTCAGCCACATCACTGATACTTTATGTATGCTGCTAAGTTTTAGAGATGGTTTAGAGGCAACCCAAACACTTCATTGTGATCAACTTCTGCACCTTCTTGGAGCATCTTTTGAACCTGACACAACAAAACAGCTCTTAATGTTACTTAGACATTTAAGCTGGGACTTGGTGGGTGAATGGGGACAATTTAGAACTCTGGATGTAGCATGGATATTACTGGAAGCTTTTAATCAACATATAATGAGAAATATGAACACAAAGCAGAAAGAATGGAAATGTTAGAAAAGCTTAGCATCCTCTCAGGAAAGAGCAGACCAAAGATGGAGTCACAAGTATTAGAGAGATTAGCATCATTGAAAATAAGGCAATATAATGGACTGGAATAATAGGGTGCCTTGAAGACACCTGAGGAATGAGCAAAGCACAATGGGACCAGAGGAGTGAGCACATTAACTCATTTGGAAGACTTTCCCTTGAGGGAACACTGCTCACACTGGGTAGCCAAGGGAAGTGTTTTCCCAGGTATTCTGAAGTAATTCTAGCCATGGTTTGAATAGGGTGAGGGTCGGGGGTCTCAAAGGGGAGCTACTGCTTCTGCTGGGGATGACTTTGGTAACATCCATGAGCTGCTAGTTTTGCATGCATGGAAAAAAAGTAAGGATTACAGTCATGTAGGCTTCCATCAGAACTTAAAGGAAAACCTAGGGGGCCAGGCAATGTACAAGAGAGCTGGGATCTCTGTGGGAAGTCTTTGACAAGGCAACTTTTGAAGTTAAGGACACAATGGAGACCCTAGGAAGTTAGAGATACCAGAAAAGTAGAAAGTTTGCCAGGATAAGATTTTTTTTTTGGATCCTGCTGAGACAGATGCCAAGGGGAGTGAAGCTTTGAGGCGGTCCTGTCCATAGGGACTAGGCCACCCACACTCTTACGGTTTTGTAATATGGCACTACTTGTCCTAAACCCTGGATGTGAAATTACAATTAGGGTTGAAGAGGGAAATCTATCTATGCAGTCCAGTTGGGCTCAAAATTCTAATTCTCCTGCTCCAACTTCCAAAGCGCTGGAATTATATATGTGCACAGCCCTGTTGCCCAAGAACTATGATTTTTTTTTTAAAAAAATGTTTCTTCTGATGAGTTTTGATCTTATGTTGGTCCATTCCTCCTCTCTATACCACACAGCCTTTTCCCTTTCACAATAGAATATTCTCTCTGCACTGTTGTGTCTTAAAGGAACACAGTCTCCTTCTTCCCCTTTATTAGAGTTCATTGCTGAGAGTTTGCCTTTAGTTTCAGGAGACTTTTGCTTGAGCTTTAGGACAATGTTGCAACCATGGAGACTTTGCAGACTCTTAGAGACAGACTAAATGCATCCTGCCTTATGAGACAGACATGCACCTTGGAGGTCGGGGTAGAATTTTAAGGTTTGTATAGGATATGTCCAGGTGCTCATGTGTTGAAGCCATTGACCCAAGCTAGTGGTGCTATTGTAGAAAGTTGTGGGAACTTTAAAAACAGAATCTTAGTTTAAGGAAGTAGTAACTGGGCCATGTTTAGGGGCTACACAACTTTCCAGTCTCTCCCTTTCTTTTTGTCTGCTTCCTGGCACCATTAGGTCAGCACATTTATTTCTTCATGCTCTTGTTTCATGATGTTCTACCTCTTCATGGTCCAAAAAGATCAAGTGGTTGACTGTGAACTGAAACCTTGTGACCCTAAAATGAATATTCACTTCTCAGTATTACCTTTCTCAGATATTTCGTTGCTGTGAGGAAAACTTTTAAGATGTATAACTTCAGTCATTAAGATAGCATGTCCCCTGAGTGTATTTGGGGACTGGGTAGAAGACTGATGGGAGAAAGGGTGTGTTGTCAATGAAACTGATCACCTATGTGTCCAGGAGAAGAGTAAACAGAAAAGAAGTGTTTCTTACTGAATCAAGGAGTTCAGAGGACTCCGTGAGGCTTCTCAAAGCTTGGAAAGGAAATTTCAAATGAAGGTGGCAAAATGGTTATCAAGTCATGTGCTAGTGAATTTGACCCTGCTTTAAAAATGAAATCATATTTGTTCCTATAATTTGACTAAAAGTATTCATATGAATAACTTTTGAATTGTACAAAATAAAATAACCTTCTTTCTCAAATTGAACTAACTTCCATCCTTCCTTGATTTATCCTGGAAACCAAATCCAATACCTTGTAGGAACTAGCCAAGCACTTTACTACCTAGTAATACTTGAATCATGAACTTCCATTCCTTAACTCTAATTTAGTTTGCAGTCACTTTGTACAGAAAAAAATCATAAATGAATTTCATTGTATTTTTATCACATTGCTGCCCTTTGAACAAATTTCATCAGTGAGTCATTTATTCACCTGGATATTTCCTGCAGGTTCCACTCTCATAATATTACAGTGTTCTCTCTCCCTCTCCCTTTTCTTAATATTTCCAGAAAGATTTATTTCCTTGGGGAAAGAGAGGATACATTCAGAAATTTGAGGTGAGTTGAGACATGAATTGAGGAATGAATGTATCCATGTTTAAACATACCTTACTGTACTAAACCTGTTAGGAGCTCACTGTGAGGAACAGCATCTGTGATAGCTGTGAAGGATGTGGCATCCAGGGGTACTGACAAAACATTTTTACTGGTATTCAGGGGGTCTTCAGATGGCAGCTATACAGGATTCCTCATGCGCATTAGTGTTCATGGTCACATGTACCAAAGATAGTCTTCCTTTACCTTCTTGTTCTAAGCTTTTCTGTTTGTTACAGCACAGGTACTCTTTCCATATTAAATGAATACTAAGGATGGTAGAGTCAACATAGCATTCCGAAGTTGATTTTGAATCAGGATATTTATGCATCTCCTAGGTGTCTAGAGGTAATTCTGCATTTATCCAAGCTAGATGCCATTGGTTAGTACATTAGTTACTCAAGTCAACTATGACTAATTGCTTCTCATCCTCAAGAACACTGTGTTAATTGTTACTGATGTTGAGAAGCCCAATGGCTGCACTACCGGGACCCCATGAAGTAAGCTCTCAGAGGGCAATTGATGCAATTGTAAGAGGATTTTATTGGTCCAATGCATTGGAGGCTTTCACTCACGCAGGAGAAGTGTCCTCGAGCATACTTGGACAGAAGCTTATATACAGTTATAACAGGGCAGTTTTTTAGCAATAAACTGATCAGTTGGCATTAGTGGGTTGTTGGGGACCTTTTAAGGGGGAGCTCTCTGCTGCCAGATGGCTCCATTTGTCCAATAACCCATGTTTTTTCTTGGAACCATGTGTCTACACCCTCTTGGGAAGGGAGGGGTCCTGTGGCTTTTCTTGGGATCATGTGGCCTCACCCTTCTGGGAAGGGAGGGAGTCAGGGGGTGATTTTCCATTGACATGGACTTTACAATGTCACATCAATCATTATTAATAATTATATTCGCTTCTGTTATACTTGAAGTTCACATCTAGAACCTTCCAAAATACACATATATTTTTCATATTATCTGTGCTTTCCAGGGGCAACTCTTGAGACTCTAGGTCTGGGACACATACAATTAGAATTCCTTAGTGCAACATCCCTAGTCTTTCACAACTTGACACCTTGTGATTATATTAGGTAAATTGTTTAATGTTTCATATTCATGGACTAGAGAGGGATTCTCCCCAACAGATGCACACACAGACACACATGTGCACATGCATTAATTCCTTTACAGGCTGTGAGCAAGGAAATCTTCTTCTTCTTTTTCTTCTTCTTCCTCTTCTTCTTCTTCTTCTTCTTCTTCTTCTTCTTCTTCTTCTTCTTCTTCTTCTTCTTCTTCTTCCTTTTTTTTTTTTTTTCGGTTTGTTGAGACAGGGTTTCTCTGTATAGTCCTGGCTGTCCTGGAACTCACTCTGTAGACCAGGCTAGCCTCGAACTCAGAAATCCACCTGCCTCTCCCTCCCAAATGCTGGGATTAAAGGCACACGCCACCACTGCCTGGCTGCAAGGAAATCTTCTAAAAGCCCATTCTTGGCTGGTGTTTGGCTATCTTCCTGTGCAGTCTTCATTCTATCTCCTGTAAATCTGTATCCTGTTTTTCTCTTTTTATTAGAAATACCATGCCATAAGAGATTAAAGATAACTTGATTAAACTTTAAAGGAACATTTATTCCACATTAATTATTGCTTTAACATACATCTGGAGATCAGCGGACAACTTTCAGTAGTCCGTTTCTCCTTCTATCAAGAGATTGACTAATCCAGAGATTGGCCTCAGGTCATCATATATGACATTAAGTGACTCTAGCCCCTCAGCCATCTCACAGACCCTTAGCATGGGTCTTCATAGAAGATATTTCCACCCAGAGCACTCTCTACGATGATTTGATTCACTCAGAACTTGTTCAAGAACTGTTGAAGCAACTCAAGAATTTCATCTTTCTCTATATAGTTTCATTAAGCAAGACTTAAGACAAAAGTTTTAATTCATTCTAGAAGTCTCCTTTAGTTAGTCATGGCTACAGTTTGGTTACTAGGTATAAGAGGTTCTGGAAATCCATTTTTATTGCATCTGAGTAATAAACATTAATTAATAAAAATGGTGATCACTTTGGTCCTTATTTACTCCATCATTCACCAGATATTTTATTGGAGCACAAAATGATAGTGACTTATTTGGCTTTATTTATAATCAAACAATGTTTAATTCTGTAGCATAGAATTTGTGTTCCAATGACCAAATCCTAGACCTGGCTTTCAGAAAAGAACTGAGAATTTAATACCAGCCTGAGGCTATGGAATGGGACTCTAGCTAAATAAGAAACAAAAGAAATGAAACAAAAATGAAGACAACTAAGAAAACAAATAACAAAATAATCAAAAGTTGATTTCACAGATGGAGAAAGAAGTAGAAGCAGACAGATGACTGATAATTTCAGAATTACTTGTAATGAAAGACTGAGGCAAAATAATGGAAACTAAGGGCTTCTTTAACAACATATTCCCTCAAGTTATTTTTAAAGAATTAAATATTACTGGCTGCAGAGGATTAAGGTAACTCTTCTTTTATTACAGTGAGTGAAGCTGCCTGTTGGCACTTTTAACTCTTATCTCCCATTTCTCTTGGTCTTTTAGGTGGTCAGATAAACAGCTTGCTTTCACTTTGTTGATGCCAAAGTCCATCAAACTTAATTGTGGATAGGTATAATTGAATTTCAGTCTAGGTTCAGGATAGGACCTTGTTTAAAGCAATGACCCTTATACTTATTTAAGGATTCCAGATTTGATTGTATAACCAGAAAAGCTAGACAGAGAAAGACAAATACTACATGTTCTTTCTTATAGATGATGAAGAAAATCCAACTTGAGTGTCTAATAGTGATTGCTAAAGTTGAAAAACATGGGAATAAGGTGTTTGGAGGTAAATCAGAGAGCAAGTACTAAAATCCAGTTAAACATAAGGAGTAAACTCTAGTATCTCACTGCACAATGGGTGTGAGAAAAGTCTGCTAATTAAAGTTGAAGTCCACCATGACTGGATAGCCTCGGCTCAGTGCAATGTGTTAGACTCTTCTCGTTAGCAAGTCTTCTCTGATCTTGTCTGGGGAATTCAAAATCCCCTACCTGAGGAATGTCACATAGCTTTAGTTTGATTACAGAATCAATTTCCTTTCTCCAATCACCGGAGTTTTCTGAAATGTATCCTATCCTAATGAGGCACTCCAGATACCCTAAGCCTCCAGCCAATGACATTTGACCCATCCAGGATGTTCCTATCCTCAGTCCCCCCAAAACTTTATAAGCCCCTCCAAAGCTTTATAAGCCTTGAGTCACCCTAAGTAAAGTTGATCTGCCTACTGACTGCTGGTCCTTCGGTCAGGTGAGGTCATTCACTACGTGTGAGGGTTTCTGCACACACACCCTCCCTGGCTCCCCATCTCTGCTCCCACTGCCCACATGGATTGTGTCAGCCAACGATTCATGAGAGTAGGGAGACTCACAGACGGGGAGAATATAGATTATAATTGTTCAGCATTTTATGAAGAATTAGGAGAAAGGAGTTTGATCGCTTCAAACATAAACCTCTGACAAAGAAGGATCAGTACACGCTGTATGCACATATTTAAAATAAAATAAAATATGACACTTCAGTGTCATATTGGATGTGAAGTCTTATGCTTGACATATGTTTTGTTAATACTGATGTTGCTTCTAATTTCTCCATTAGAGGGGAAACCAACAAATAACGATGGAAACAAAATCAAGCCCAGCCACAAAATACAGAAACCAAAGCAAACCTTACTTTGGCTCAGTGCATCTGTGTTAGTTCTTTCTCTTGTGAGGTAATTATTGTTAGTGTTTCAGAAACTTTTCTCCACAAAGGACCACTAGACCCTTAGTTACTATTTCTTCAGCTGACATTTCACATCTGCAGCTACTGTCTCTCACCTCAGGTGGCAAAGGACATATCTAGACCTTCTGTTGAGGTTACTAATCTGACAGGTGAATTTCCCAATTGGGGCTCCTTGGAGTGACTTACAGGCTGCTAGGTTTTACTGAGTTAATTTAACTCAAAGGAAATATTCCCCTTGAGTCATCATAGGCATACTGATGAAACTATTTTAAGTTGTAATTATTTTAATATCTGTAAGTAGAGTTTTATGTCATATATATATATATATATATATATGAATTTTCTATTATACTGCTTTCCTCACACACAAAATGTGTACATTATATGTTTAGATCATTCACTTAGTAATACAATTTGTTCACACAAGCTTTTAATTGAAACTACATTATGTATCAGTTACCTGTATGTTATGATCTAAAGAGATATACAACTAATTTTTAAAACATGTAAGTATATTTAATTCTTATATATAAAATTATTTCTATATACTTATTTGGTTGCTTCTGTTTAAAGTGATTATGACTCTTTCACGAAATAGTGACTCTAGAAATTCTGTAGTGATAAGCAATTCTTCATGTGCTTTCTTGGGTTTACTTTCTAGTCCATCATTAAAAAAAAAAACCTGTAAAAAATGCTAATGTGTAAGGGGAGGTTCTGATACTAACATCCTATTCCCCAGTTGGTTCTTGATTTGTCAGTAAGAAGGACAGGGACTACTTGCTGGGTAGAAGTACAGGTGGAATTTCTGGATCCCAGGAGAAAGAGACAGACCCAGGGAAGGAGAGGGATTTTTACTGCCATGCTTTGGAGGAAGAAGAATGCAGCAACCATGTGAGGTCTTGGGGAGAGCTGTGGCCTGTGGCCTCCACTAACGGAGAGTAGCCAAGGATGTTAGTGGATAGGAGGGACTAGCTACTAAATTTAGGGCAGATGGAGAGACAGAGATAATAAATTGGTAAGGGTATACTTTTCAAGGCAGGAGATTTTGCCCCCCAGCAATTATGCCAAGAAGGTAAATTATAAAGGGATTAACTGTGTATATGTGTGTGTGTGCATGTGTGTGCACGCTTGTGCGAGTGTGTGCACGTCTGTGTGTCTGTGTGTATCTTTTATCTGAGAATTCACCTCCTGTAGCAAAGGCTGGTAAACAATGCTGGAAAGCTGTATCGTGGCCAACCCTGGGCAAAGACAGTAGCATGTAAAACTAATGTCTATTTAACACAATGTCTATATAAAACAATGTCTATTTAACTTGTTTTTATAGAGTGCTTCTGTATTAAGCATTAATAAAATCACTTAACAAATTATCCAGGCTTGCTTTAAGAAGTCTTTCACTCAACCCAATTCAAAAAATCACAAAACAAAACAAACAAACAAAACTCTGAGATGCCTGGAGATTAATGGAATTACCAAGGTCACCGAGGGTACTTTACTTTCTACTTAATGTGACATCTAATTATGGGAACATAAGACTTGAGGAACCCTATTTAAAATGTTTTAATATTCAACAGTAAAACTCTCGAGAACAAAGTCTTTCCACTCCTTACACGGTGAAATGCATATTGTTCAGCATATTGTAGTAAACCAAGTGGCTCATGTTAGTATCCAGGAGAAAGGTTCTGCCTAGATGTTTCAAGGTGAAAAACACTATATTCCCAATACATTTTAACTGAGCAGATACACAAACAGAACCAATAACAATCTCATTTTGAGCATTTAGCAAAAGTTTAAAGAAGAAAATGTGAATTAACCTTATTATTATTAACACTGTTATCCTTATTTTAATTTTTGTTTGCTTTTATTCATGTGTCTGTGTGTCTGCCAAGTATGTGCAGACAGATGCCAAGCACCTGCCCACAGAGGCAAGAAGAAGTATCAGATGCCCTAATGATAGAGTTATGGGAGGTGGTGAGCTGCCCAATGTGGGTGCCGGGGACTAAACTCAGGCCTTTTTGAAGAGCAGCAAGTGCTCTCAAACCCTAAGCTATCTGTCTGGCTGATCATCATCATCATCATCATCACCACCAGTGTGTACAGAACAATGTTTTTAAAAATAAAATGATTCTTTAATGTATTTGTATGTTAGTGACTGAGCTTATTGGACGCCTGGTGTGAACTTAGTATGTCTGCGCCACAGGCCTTCCTGTAGTCTACACATCAGCATTTAGTGTGCCTAGAGGCAATTGAACTCAGTTTCAGAAAGGTAAGACAGTAAAATTTATTTCCATGCAATTGGTGTTTGTTAGTAGAATAAATTAGGATAAAAAACCAACATTATTTAATGATTTTGCAGGACATGTTCTTTTTAAAAGTTATTGTCCAGGTTTGACTCTTTTTTTTCTGTGAATTAGAGAACACCACTTTGTGCTTTGGAGATGTCAAAGTACAGAATGACACAAAAAGCCAAGCTGTCAAGCTGAGGTCCTAACTTGGGGAACATTGCAGGTCCCAAAGCTGCTTTGACAGGATTGTCTCCGGACAGATTGCTGTGATCAGCTATAAGGACACTCATGCTCATGTTTTGGCCTGAAGGCATGGGGGAGGGAATAAAAGAAAATGAAATATCTCAGTGAGACAACGCCAAAAAATACATTATTTGCTTTGAAAGAATTCATATGTGACATGTCCTTCCCCATATGTGTATGTGAAGACATGACACCATTAGTGAACAGCTATGTGAGTTTGGGGTGTTATTACAGAACAGTTCACTGAGAAATTCTAAGCTAGAATTTTTTTCTCTTTTGTTCTTTGATTTCTTTCTTCCTTCCTTCCATCCTTCTTTACTTCTTTCCTTTCTGATTTTTGAGACAGGGTCTTACTATATAGCTATCTCTGGCCTGCAATTCCCAACATACTCTGCTGGCCTTGAACACACAGAGTCAGCCTATGCCTACCTAGTGCTGGTGTTTTAAAGGTGTGTGCCACTATGTCTGGCTCTATGCTAACATTTCAATTTTCAATGTAGTGTTGCATAGAGCATATGTTTAGTCTCACTTTGTTAAAAATGAAGTGATATCTGATCAGCCACTGAAAGTCTGAAGGAAGGACATGTCACTATTCTAGCCATGTCCATGATATATCTGGCTCTATCTTGGTATTTTTCTTTCTTTGTTTGCTTATTTTTTTTACCTTCTGGTTGAGCCATCCAATATTTCTCCCCTAAGGTTATCTTGCATGCCAAGAACTATAAAACTCAATAGTAAAAATGATAGAAATTATCCCCTAGGCTACAGTGACCCAACAAAGCTTTGCATGGCAAACTGTAGCATACAGTTCCAAGGTAATATCAGTCATATTATGAAGCCAGGCAGGTGGATGATCACCATGACACTCTTAAGCCTCGTCTTTGTTTCCTTTTCCTACAGACCAAACAGTGAGACTACTGTGAGCAAATGAGGATGCATTCTAGATCACTGCTCTCACTTCTGCCCAGCATAACCAGTTGTTAATAAAGATCTTCCCATAGGAAGGAGCGTGTCTTCCTTCTAACAGCCTCTTAGTTTCCTGGCTGCTGACAGGAGGCTCAGAGTGCCCTCTATCTATGCTGGGCAGCTTCCTCAGAAGCTTAAAGAAGGAGTGTAAAAGCAAAGCTCTGCATTCAGGTGCTTAATTCTGGCCTAGTTTTGTCAATATCCCCTAAGCCCCAGTTGCAACCTTCTGTGGAACAGCCTTTTTTTTTTTAAATGTCCCTTGGTTCCTACAGCAAGAGTCATCCAGAAACTTGTGTGGTAGAAGGCTATTTGACCTGTCTTCCTTGCCTCCCAGGGATTTTGGACACCAGAGAACCAGAAAGAGGACAGCAGGACCACCACACAATGTGAAACTGGAGGCACTTCTCATTCAGAACATCCTGAAACAGATTTTAACTCTGCTTAGTAATAGGCTCATGCCTGGGAGACTCTACCATACATCTTGACACTGCCATTTCAGATGACTATGCCTTGTTCCCGTGTCCACCTGCTAGCGCCTGGATGACTATGGTGCCAGGAACTTTTCTACTGAACTTGTTGCTAACTTGTTTTGCTTCCTCCCCAACAACTGTCCAATAAACCTATACATATGGCTCTTTCCTTCTTCTATTCAGGCTCCTCTGTGACTCTACTCTTCAGGACTAGAAGTATGACCCAATCTGCTGGGAAACTTGATCCAAAATTTTGTCTTATCACTGGGACACAATAACTGTTTAAGAAAGCTGGAAAAGTGCTGTTATATTTATTTTCAATTTTGTCTAAATTGAGAATTGCTTTCCATGTTTAAGGATTGGGAAAGAAAAAAAAGTATGGGCAGCAGGAGTAGGGAAGGGGAAGGAAACAAAAGATATTCTGTTCTTCAGAGATGCACAGTGTTTTTACAAGTTATCAGATATAAAATGGTTGCTGGTTGTGTTACAATCACTAGGTGAAAACCCAGATGGCCCAGCTGTGCCTGTTTCCTTTATGCTTTGATTATTTGGAGCCTCTTATTACCAGGCAGAGCCAGGCAGGCAATCTGAATTTATTGGATATGAACTGCCTAACTGTAAAATTGTTCCAGTCTTAATAATTGTGATACTAAAGCAACTGTCTTGTTATTACTGTTGGCAATATAGAACTGGATTTCAGTAGTCTGAAATAGCATCTATCTGGAACTTATGTTTATGTCTGTAAATCTGAGATCTCAGTCCTCTTAAGAATCATGTCAAAACTTTAGTTGAAGATGAAGATATCTCAGAAACAAAGCAATTGGCCAGCCAACTGCAGCGAGAAAGATTCCTTTCCTTCCATTATCTAGTTCATTTAATTCTGTGGGTCAAACTTCCTAAGGAGTAGGTCTGTTTCTGGTCATAAAATAAAAGACAGAGTGCTAACATATTCTGCCTTAAAATGTTTTAAAATAAAGCTCATTCTTTTATATTCAGTTCAGGTATGGTGAGCATTTACTTTCCTTTGAACTTTGGAACACTTGCTTGTATTTTGTACTTAGGTAGCAGTCAGATACAACTTGACATGAAGAAGCCCATCCAGCATGACATCGGAGTCTATGGTGCTGTGTCTAGTGGCTCCTGCTGATGTTTGAGAAGTGACATCGGAGGAGTCAGTTCACCTTAATAGGCATAAGTATCACTCACAGTTTTGCAACTTTCAAATGAATTTACAATTTAGGATGTTTTCAATTTCTGATAAGATTGGGATCTAACTTCTTATTTAAGGGCCATCTGTAGATTAGGCTAAAATGTCAGAACTGGAAATATAACCAAACTGTAAAGGAGCCTCAAGGTTTCTTTCTCTTCTTGGAGAATTCACTCAACTATAAACCCCAAACCATGAGTTCGGTGGTCTGTCAGAACTCTAGGAGAATCCTACTCCTTTTAATTGTCAGAGCAGAGTTTCACTAAAGAGTATGTATGGAAGGGCTGAGGCATTGCCATTGTTGGTTTGTTTTCTGCTCACACCATCCATCCATTTTTCCTGTAGCTATGTGTTAATCCAGCTCAGCTTTCTGGGCCACATCCCTGAGGCGAAAAGCATTACAGGCATTTGCCAACTTTGCTCACAGTTTTCTTACCAGCAGAAGAAAGTTTCAGTTTCCTAGCAGCAATAGAGGAAGCTGGGCCCTTGGAAGCTGGGTACTGTGCAACCAACAGAAAAGAAGTTTCTTATGGTAGCCTTGCGTCCTCATCAAGACAAATCTTAAAACCAAAACTATCCTCTCAGTAGCAGTCATTTGCAAAAGATCCAATGGAGATGAGCTTCTGAATTCATGTTTTGTACAAAGATCTGGTGCTAATCTGTAAAATGAAACCCACCCATGTATCTGACTACACAGATTTATTCACATCATAAATACCCATGTATTGGTGTCTATACATTAATGAATAAAAGCTATATCTGTATTTAGTCTGCTATTACTCAGAATGAAATGAGTGAATATCTTTGTGTATTTTTGAGTGGATTAATACTAACATCACACACAATACCACCTTTTTAAGTGCAGTTAAATATTATTAGATTTCTTAATATTATCTTGTGGAAAATTGATTATATATGTACATATAAAATTTAAAATACAACCGGCTGATTCCCTGTTGTGCTGCTTGTATGTATGTGTGTTTAGGGTTGCCCACGTGGGATTAGACAATCTAAGGGACAGAAAACAAGGACAACTATTGGATGATAGTGTCTTCTATATATGATAGGGAAGTGCACCTATGAAAAGTACAGTCAGCTAAACAATGCTGAACATGACATCACTCGGCATATCAGTGTGAATGGGGTAAGACTCACCTGGCCTCACACCTAGGTAAAGACCTATAGGCAAATCGTGGCTACTAAGAGAGGGTGGTTTTGTTTTGTTTTTATGAGGATGCAAAACAGAGGATGCAGTGCTATGCCCACTTGAAGCCCTTGGGACTTGATCTTAAAAGAGGAAGATTGGGAAAATTATGCTTCACAATCAGTTTTACACTCACAACTCATATAATCTCGTGAATGTTTAAATCTGCTACTCTGCTTTGTGGTTTGGAAATTGTGGGGTGGAAGGTTCCTGAATAAAGGCTGTATTTTGAGGACTTAAAAAGGATTTTCCTATATTCTTGAAAATAAATTTCCCTTATAAAAAAGAGTTATAACTGTGGTTGTTTGAATGGGAACTTTTGAAAGGTAATGACTCACACAGGCCCACGTACTTGAAAACTTAGTCCCAAATTTATGAAACTGTTTGGAAAGGATTAGAAGGTGTGGCTTTGGTGAAGAAAGTGTGTCATTGTGGGTGAGCTTTGAAGTTTAAAAAGACTCATGACTTCCACTGTTCCTCTCTGTCTTGTGGTGTGTACATCAGCATGTGAGCTCTCAGCTGTTTATTTGCTCCTCTATCGTGAACTCTAACTTTCAGAAACCATAAGCCAAGCTAAATGCTTTCTTCCATGAGCTGCCTTCAACATGGTGCTTTATCATAGGAATAAAAATGTAACTAGGACCACACTCAAAGGAGAAAGTAGACCCTGTCACCACACTTGGATTAAACTTTGGACTTTTGATAAATACATTTTCATGTCCAACCCTCTGTCACAATGAAGAGTAAGGCACGGACTGAACTGTGAGAAGGATTAATGACTAGATAGGGCCATAAATGTTCCTCAAGAAATATCCATCTGAACTGTTGAACTTGTCCACTATGCCCATCTCTTGAAAGTTGTCAAAGACTGTCTTTAGCAGTTCATATTAGCATGGGGCTGGGGGGTTTCATGAGCTGAATATGTGAGGACAGAAAAGAAAGCTACTATAGATTCTCCTTAACTGAAGAGGGGTGGACATGAAAACTTATCTGTCTATCTCACATTCTCCCCAGTCTTTCTCGTAAAGTGCATCGATAATCAAAGACATCTGTGGTTCCCTTTCTCTCCCTGTGATCACCTGTTTGGTTCTTGGTTCTTGGGAAACCACTGTAAACTCCAGTTTCCAATCTTTCAATTACATCTACAAACATATATCCATTCTGTCACTCCAATGATTTACTTAAATTAAGCCTATTAAATAAAACCTCCTAACTACTGGAATATAAGGCTGGATTCAGGTTTTGTGTGGCAGAAACTGGTAGGCACTCTAATTTCACTGAATGCCTTTCTACACATATTATGTGTTCCCGTTTCCTTTTTCCTACCCTGTTAATAGTTTGTTTTTCATGCCTATACTTATAGTTTCATTTCCAGACATTTTTTCCAGTGCCTTGTATAGTCCTTAATGTTCAAGCCTATATTTTCAAATGTTACCTAAATGTTGATAATTCTCAAATTTGCATTTTCACTGTAAACCCAGCTGTTAGCGGTTCCCTAATTTTACTCTCACTTTCCTGGATAGTGTTAGAATTGTTAGCTTGGCATGTGACTATTAAGAATGAAAATGTAAGGCTGGAAAGATGGTTTCACAGTTGAGAGTGTTTACTGCTTTTACAGAGAACCTTAGTTCTTAACACTCATATCAGCCAGCTGACAACAGCTGGAATTCTAGTTCCAGGTTATTTGATACCTTCCATTCTGCAAGGCCACTTGCATGGATGTAGAGTTCTTAAACTAAATCAGCCTCACACAAATATTTAAATAAATCCCTTTTAAAATGGAGGAAAAGACATCTTCTTAGCACCTTTTCCCCCCAAGAGACATGTTACCGAAAGTCTGAGGTCTCCTCAATGAGGAGGACATATCCTTCCCTTTCTTCCCTTTGTCCTTACATGCTTCTTACCATGGTGAAATTAGCTGTCACCTGTCTGACCTCCACATCATGGCTACACATAGAAAAGCAGCAAAGGGCATTATTTTTTAAATGAGTAGCTAATTGCATACTGCTTTTTAACCCATCCCATAAAGCTGAGCTGAAGCAGTGTCTGCTAGCATCAAGTCTGCTGTTCAATAAGTAGTTCAAGTTTGTCCTGAAACTCAGCTCCCTTCCTCACCTCCAATTCTTTTGCTTCTTTGGGCTTACTGACCCCTACTCACACTCAATATATGCTACTCATGCTGTTTCTTTTCTTCCCTTCCTCTCTCTGTCTTTCCCTCCTTCCCTACTACCTACCTTTTTTCTTTCCTTCTTTCCTTCTTTCCTTCTTTCCTTCTTTCCTTCTTTCCTTCTTTCCTTCTTTCCTTCTTTCCTTCTTTCCTTCTTTCCTTCCTTCCTTCCTTCCTTCCTTCCTTCCTTCCTTCCTTCCTTCCTCCCTTCCTTCTTCCTTCTATTTTTGACTATCACCGGGAGACCAATGTCAACCATTAAGAACATCACCAGCTCAGTATAGTTTCATTATGTCCATAGTAATCTCCCAGAAAATACTTGTAAAGCCTATTTATTTTGAAAAAATTCTGCTGCAGATCTATACAAAGCTTACATCTAATAAAATAATAGAAATCCATTTTTCATTTTTTCCTTGAAGAACTTTTAAAATTAAGTTTTATGTCAGCACACAAAGTAGTAGATTTCATGTCAATGTGTGGCCATTTCCCCACATAGATGTCAGTGTTTTTTGTTCTCACTGGTTTCACCTTTGCTTTCCTCCCTGTCTGCTGCTTCCCTCTGACTACTTGTCTTCCTTCCCACACAGTCCAGTAGAGGGATTGAAATCCATCATATTCTGGGTGAAATACAGACACACCCTTAGCTCACACCTTTAATCCTTCTTGCTGGAATACAGACACCTTCAATTCCAAACAGTGAAGGTATAATTAGTTTGTCGAAGGAAGTACCCATGTTTGAAAGTGATGTGTAATTGAGAAGCAGACAGAATGATGAATTAGAGAAACATGACAGAATAGGATCGGCCTAACTTTCAATACTACAGAGAGAAAAGAGAGGCTACTTAAGAGAGAGCAGTGTTGAGGGAGGGCAGTTTTACTAGTGCAGTTGTACAGAGACACGTTGAAGAGAGAACAAGCTAGACACAGGTGAACACAGAACGAAGCAGAGAATGAGAAGGAGCCTGCAGATTAGAGCATATTACCAAAGTTAGTATGAGGCCAAACAGAGCAGTGTAGTCAGAAACTAAAAGAAGCCAGTCAACATGAAGAGGAGTTTTGAGCCCGAACAGCTGAGTTGACCAAGCAGCCAGAGTTCAGAAAAAGCTAGAAAGGGTGAGTTTATTCAGCAGTAAGTCTCAGAGGGTGAAAACACTGTAGGGCCAGATAATATTGTACAGAGGCTAGAAGTTTTCAGAACTAGGTCTATGTTAGCAGACAGAGGCAGTAAGCCTTGGAGATGACAATAATATCAGGTTAATAAAAGAAAATTTTACATAGTCTTCCTGAGGCTTTTTTTTAGCATTCCGTCAGCCTATTTCCCCTTCCTTATGAACTCCTTCTTTCTGTTTTTAGTTTTAAGAAACTACACATAGTTCTGAGTCCACATAGAAGAGAGAACATGTGGTATTTGTGCTCACATATTTTATTATTTTGCTTAACACAATAGGTTATTTCCTGCAAATGTGACTTTTTCATAGTTCTTTATGGTTGTATATCATCACATTATATGGAGAACATTTTCTTATCCATCCCTTTGTTGGTAGATATGAAATGCTGGCTGAGTTTCCTGGACACTGTGGATGGCACACTAGATAAACAAAAACACATGGAGATGCAAACATCTCTGTGGCATGCTGACTTAGAGTCAGTCAGATATATACGAAAGAGTGGCAGAGCAGAGTAGCATGGTGCTTCTGACTTTGATTTTGAACACCCTCCACCCTCATTCTCTCACCTGCTTACATCCCTACCTGTAGTGAATTAGAATTTCTCCTTCCCTGCATATCTTCATCAGTATTTATTGCTATTTGACTTTTCTCCTTCTTCCTT
>NW_021620713.1:978338-994946 GCF_004785775.1 Grammomys surdaster | reverse complement strand
CTCTGTCTCTCTCTCTCTCTCTCTCTCTCTCTCTCTCTCTCTCTCTTCTCTTTTTGCTTTTGTATTTGCTTTGCTATTAGCCATTCTTTCTGGGCTAATATAGAATCTGAAGAATTTTGTTTTTAATTTTCAATTTCATAATGGCTAACGATGTTGAACACTTTTCAAGTATCTGATCATTTGTATTTCGTTTTTCAAGAAATGTCTGTTCAGTTCATACGTAGCCCAGAATATAGCATGTATCATACATTATATATTATATATTACATATTAATAATCAATTGCAAAATATATTTAATAATAACTATTGACTAAAAGCAATCTGCTTAGTAAATCTAAGTGTTGTCATTTTTTTTCAGATTTGGAATATCTCATGAATAACAAATAGAGCACAAAAGACGTCAAATTGCAAAAGCAGCCCATAAACTCTTATAAAGAGCTATGCTGGTGGAACTACAGAACCCAATGACAGATTATATTACAGAGCAACAGTAACAAAGCCAGCAAGGCACTGGGACATAAGCAGACACGCAGACCAACAGAGAAGGGACCCAGAAAAAAATCTAACACCTAATATTTGATAAAGGGTGTCATATATGTGAATGCATTTGATATATATGGTGTGTGTGTGTCTGTGTATGTGTATTTATAAAACAAACATAAATCATGACTTCAGAGGAGATCTGAAGGTACAGGAAGAGTCAGAATGGGGAAAATGATGTAAAACAGTGGATTAGCATATGAAATCCTCAGTTAAAAAACCAAAAATATAATTAAGGAAAGATTGACTCTATTAGATAGGACTGGAGATTTCTGTACGTGTTTACATGTGTAATCTTTAAAGCTGAAGCCTTATCTCCCAACCTACAGAGTGATCTACTCAAACTGCATCAAAGTAGACTCCGAACTTTGTAACTGTTTGGGAGAAAGCATAGGGAAAATACTTCAAGGCAAGAACACAGGCAAGGAGTGGAGAAAAGATGGGAAAATTCTTTGGTGGCTATACCTCAGAAGGAATAATAATGTCTAGGGACATAAAGGATTGCAAAAGTCGAACATCCAAACAGTATATGATTAGATCAGTAGGAGCAGTGTTTTCTTATGATTCTAAGGTACATACTATCAGAATTGCAAATGGTGGCATACTCCTGAAATCTCATCACTTGGGTGGCTTGAGAATGACCAGTTTGTAACTAGACAAGGCTACAGAGTAAGATCTTGTAGGCAAAACAAAAAGGTAAAATTCTTTCTACCATCAAGTATCCTGCTGACTTCACTTTTCTAAGCCTTGCTGATTTGCCCTTGTTTTTCGTTGCTCAGCCTTTCAAGATCTTTGTGTCTTACGTTAGTCATTCAGAGTTACTTACTATGCCATTGCTCTGTGCTCTTGGAATACTGATATTTTGGATGCATCTATATTATGTGAATGTAACAAACAGGAGATAGCACCATCATTTGCTCCTGAGTTTGGTGCAGTTTTGTTTGTATGGAATAACCCGGAGCTGTTCCTCGATTGAGTTCTCCTACATCGCCACCAAGCATCTACCAGGGCGACATCTCAGAGCAGAGCATCTTATGCTCTTCGTAATTTTCCGTATTATAGGTCTCCTCATACAGATATACTTTCAAGCACCTTATAAATCACTACTTACTTCACCGGTTATTTTGAGAAAAGTGAGTCAGATACAGGAAATGATAGTTGAATGGGTGAGTGCTTAGAGAAAAATACACAGAGTGAGAATTCAAGAATGGAGATGGAATTGATCCACCTCCAGTATACCACCCTGCTTCATCTAAGATAGGTGATAATAGCCTCAACCTAAGACTGTGATTAAATAATTCTGCGGCCAGAACTGAGACAGAATTTCTAGTAAAGTCTCAGTTCATCCTCAATCTGCTTTTGAGGAAACCATGCTTTCTCTTGATAAACTACAATTGTTTACCTTATATTTATTATAACAAATTTATTGAATCAATTTATTGTCCCTCTTTTTATATCCTTTAAGAATTAGCAATGAGCTAACCAAGAAAGTCTGCTGGACAAAAACTCAAAGCAGATGTTATTTTTAGGGTAGGGACAATGGTATCAATTCTTAAAGGATTATATATGCAATGCTGGCTTTTAAAAAGACCATTTAGTTTGAAAATAAAACTATTTTAAAAAATTATACACATGTATGAATACAGGTGCTCACATAGGCCAGAGGTCTTGAATTCCTCTGGAGCTGGAATCATAGGCAGTTGTGAATCTTCCAATATGGGTGCTGGGACTTGAACTCTCTTCTTCTGGAAGAGCAGTATGTGTTCCTAATCACTGAGCAAAACTCTTTCTGGTCCCAGAAATTTCTACTTGTAACACATAGGAAAGCAATATGCTAAAATCCACACAATGAAATTTAGCATCTTATCTATTTTTAAGTGTACATTCTGAGGCAAGCATATTCATCCTGTGACACCTGGTTTGCGCTCCTCTTTCTTTCCAGAATTATTTCTGCTGCTAGATATAGCAGTCACACGTGAATGGATCCTTTAGTGTCACAATTCACGGGGGGAGGGGCGGGGGGTTCATACAGTGTAAACCAAGTGAGGGTATGTGACCCAATTCTACCCTGAAATAATGTGAGTGGGACTATCAGATTCTGAGTATTTGAAATCAAAAGGGAAAATGAAGTTGGACTGTATAAATCATGTAAAACGGACTCTAATTCATTCCAGCTAACCTTGTTGCCTTTTCACTGATGGGAAGCAACAGAGCTCGACACAAGATGCTTTTTTTTTTTTCATTTCTGTGCTACCTATGTTTAAAAATAGGAGTTTTCCCCAAACAGAAGCGTTTGGGTCACTTTGTCGTATTAGACATGCAGTGTGGGTTTCCTGTACCTCTTACACTGATGCCTTTCCTTATAGCATATAAAGATAGCTATTCCCATAATATGCCTCCTAGCACTCCCAGCCACAGACACATTAGCTCCCAGACAAGCACCAGGCTATCATCAATGGGATGCCACAAAATAAGAGATGTTCTAATATCGCTTTGAAAAGGATTGCTTTGTGCTTTAAGTGCCGGGAACAAGTAAACGCCTCCGCGTATACTTTTCAATCAGCTGCGTTATTGTTCAGAGAAGTGGATGACAGTGTAAACACCCTGTGAGCATTATATTCAGAGAAGGATAAGAAACATAAAGAACACGAAGCTCAGGTAGGTGGATGGGTTGGTAGGGTAGTACCGAGGGCCTGCTGTTTTCTCAGAAACAATGGCAGCAGCTCTATTATGTAACGGAACAATGGCTGTCAAAGAATTATGACAGTCACATGCTTTAGCAGAAATTACTAAATTGATTTATAAAACATTTTTCAGTTTTCTTACTTGAAGGCAGGTCCCGCATTTTGGGAATATAAAAGCAGTCCCTAAAATGACTCAGTTTATCTTCCTCATCCAAGCGGAGAGCAACCCTCTCATCTATTGGGTCACAATTGAGTTCAGCCGCAATGCGCCGCACTGTATCAGCTGGTAGCTCAAGAGGCCAGGGCTCCATCATAAACTGTTATCTAAGAAGGAAGTAAAACATAGAAATGATGTAGCCATCATCATTGTTTTTTTCTGCAGCATATCAGCCCTCTACAGAGTGTACCACTATTTTAAACTAAGTTTCCTATTTTTTTCACAACTCCAAAAACAATAGAAATACAGCCAGGGTTGATGGTGCACACTTGTCACTTAGGAACTGGAAGGCTGAGGTAGGAAAATTATTGAGAGACAGGCATAAGCCTGGGCTATATAGTGAGTGTCACACCAGGATGGGCTACATACTGAAACCCAGCTCCCCAAAATAAAGCAAACAAAATTGCCTGGAGATAAGACCCTAACAACAAGGGTCCTTGTTGCCAAGTCTGAAATCCTAAATTCCAATCCTGTGACCCATGCGATGGAAGGAATAATATGTTTCCTTGCCTTAAATCTTATCCTGAGATTCTGTTATACAAAAAACGAAGAAAATAGTAACAACTTAGAGATGTTTGAAAATCCTGTGCTCAGTGTGCTGACACAATATGGAGGCGGAGGCAAACCTTTGAGTTTGAGGTCAATCTAGATTATGTAAAAATTTCCAGGTCAGCCAGGGGTACATAGGGATTCCTTCACTAAATGATAAAAAATCACTAAGGCTGAAATGGTTTTGTTGTTAATATTGTGGCTTTGTGTGTGTGTGTGTGTGTGTGTGTGTGTGTGTATGTGTTGTTAATTTTTGGTGTGTATGGCATATGTATGCATGCATGAGTGTAAGTATGTTTATGCACATGCATGCATGCATGTAAGTATGTTTGTATGCATGCATGCATGTGTTTTTGTATTGCAAGTCTGCATGTGTCCATTCGGAAGCTGAAGGACCATGTTGGTCTTGTCCTCATATTCAGTCTTACACTCCTGACACAGATGTTCTCACTGAACCTGGAGCTCACCAACCCTAGGGTTCTTGCCAGTAAGGTTCACAGATTTTTTAATTTCCATCTTCCCTCCTACCGGAGTCACAAATGCATGTTGCTGCACCTATATGTTCCTCTGGGTGCTGGAGTTCTGAAATCAGCTTCTTATGCTTTTACAGCCTATGTTTCCTGACTGAGCCATCTCCCTTTCCTTCCTCAGAACACTATCTTCTAATGTTACGATCTATTTATTTTTATTTTGTGTATATGATTGTCTGCCTGCATATATGTATACGAGATGTTTGAAAATCCTGTACTCAGTGTGCTGACACAATACAGAGGCAGAGACAAACCTCTAAATTTGAGGTCAATCTAGATTATGTGAAAATTTCCAGGTTAGCCAGGGATACATAGTCATGCCTTGGCTAAATAAACAAAAAGTACTAAGGCTGAAGTAGTTTTGTTGTTAACATTGTTACTTTTTAAGTGTGTGTGTGTGTGCACGCGCCTGTGTTGTTTGTTTGTTTGTTTGTTTGCTTGTATCAGATGTGTGTAATACACACAGAGGCCAGAAAATGGTATCTTTGGAATTTGAGTTACAGATAGTTGTTGCCTTATAGGTGCTAGGTACTAAGTAAACAAGTACTTAGTCTCTCTAGCCTTCATTCCATTCTTATCTGAGAAGTCAGACTGCAAATTTATTTTCTTCTGATTCTATTTAGCTATTTTACTAAGTTTTGAGAACGAAGATACTTTTTTTTTTCAAAGAACAAACACCTAATTCTCCATATAACATTTACAACTGTGGGTAACTTAAAACTTAACATTTTAATACTGAAACCTTAGTGTATATGCACATGATATTGATGTGAAGTCAAGTTCTCTCTGAATGTCATCTTTTCCTCCATATGATACCTGAGCAATTCAGCCACCCGGTCCTTCTTGACCATTTCAGAGGAAGCATGATCTTGTGGTGTTTCTTGAAACCACATTCTACTGTTTCATAATCGTCGAGAACTCTACTGTTTTGGGAAGTTTACATAACCTTTCTGAAGGGCATTTGAAGAATTATCATTTATTTATATTTTAAATTTTACTTCATTATTTAGTGAGGTACCATGTGGTTGCTGGGAATTGAACTCAGGCCTTCTGGAGGAATAGACAGTGCTCTTAAACATCGCACCATCTCTCCAGCCCCTCATTAATTAGTATAGTACCTATATAATGTGTATGGAGCCATCTACACTCCACAGAGCATGTGAGGTCCCTAGAAGAAAACTACATGGAATCAGTTTTCTCATCACCGTGGGTCTGAGAACTGAATTCGGGTCATCAGGTTCTATAGCCAGCAGCTTTACCAGTTGACCTACCTCACTGGCCTGATGGTGGATGTTTAATCACGTTTTAACCTCATTCATTTTTACTCATTTATATTTCCCCTACATTTTATGCTTTGGATATTGAGTTAGAAAGGTGTTAATGGTAACCACCCCTCCTTAGACTTTACTTGATTTATACATGGAAGTCCTGTTATCTTCAACTACATGTTCCTCTGCTTAAGCTTTTAAGACATATACCTGCCATATACCCCCTTTATGTGACACTGGTGGAGGGGCAGCCTTCAAAGCTGTGTCGATCTTAAAACAGCTTATGTTTCATGGGAAAACTGGAGAGCAAATACTATAGTAAATACTGTAGACTGTTTTAGAGACAAGAGGACAGGATAATTGGATGCAGCTGCCATTTCGGTGAACAACCTCAGTTGGGCCATGTGGGGTCTTGATGAAGATCTGAAATGTGAAGGAAGATGATAGGAACTGAATGGTCCTAGACAGGAGAAGACCTTCGCCTGGTCAGCCAAGACCCTTTGAGTTTAGTGAAGAAATAGTGAGGTAGACAAGGACATGTTATTCATGGAGGGCTTCTGTGTCTGAGGGGCTTTGAGATACATGTTGAAGAGAACATGTGCTTATTTGGCACAATCCTGAAGGGCTTTGAATGAAGCAATGATATTACATATATTTGCATAAAATGAAAATCACTATGCAATGCAAAATTATAAGAATTTGTCAGGGAGCTAGAGAGATGGCTAAGCAAGTGAAAGTATTTGCTGCATAAGTAATTCAAGCTGAGTTTGATTCTCAGAACCCAAGTAAAAACGTAGACACACATCTGGAGTCCCAGCAGTCCTGCAGTAAGATGGGAGGTGGAAACAGGAGAACTACCCAGAATTCTCTGAGACACCTGGCTTAGAGTGTCAGCATGAGAGAAAGAACAAGAAAACCTATGCCTCAACAACTTGAAAGGAGAGAACCAACTCCCAAAAGTTTTTCTCTGACCTCTAGACATATACCATGGCACATAAGGTCCTGCACTGATGTAAATAAATCACACATACACACACACACACACACACACACACACACACACATACTTGCTAATAGTAGGAATAAAGAAAATTTTAAAATATTAAGGGATTTAAATAGGAAAAGAATGTGAGTTCATGATACATTTGGTAATGATAATGTAGACAGGGTGGCAATGGTTTTTCTTTAGTGTGAGAATTCAGAGTCCAACATAGAAAATATCCTACGTCATAAGCACCAGTCATCTAGGGGATGATGATGTCACATCATCCGAGACTGCCATGTGGAGTGTGTGTGATGTTTGCTTTCACAACCCACTAAGCTGAATCTAATGGGTGCTGTTCAAAACTGTCATGGAGGAGGCTTTATAGTTGTTCTTTATCTTCTCCCCTTCCTCTTCTATTCAACCCCAGCCAGAACAGTGTTAGATGACAGCTGAGATGATGATGCTCTCAGTATCACACTGCTATCGCATGTCTTTCTCACAAGACTCTCCATCTCTGTGAATTTCCTCACTCTATATATTCTTTACCTAAAACATGTTCCTTTTATCCCAATATGTTCAGATCTCAGGAACTTCTCACTGCCCTGAATCAAATGCTACATTTTTGTTCAGGGCTGTCATGTTGTCTCTGCTAAAGGTAGTCTTTCTTCCTTTAAGCATCAGTAACCTTAAAAAAGCATACGTCTTATAATAATGGATACATCCTGTCTGGTACTATGTTTATTTAGGTATATGTATGGATGACAAAGATAGAGCATGCTTGCTGTGCCTGCATCTTGATTCAAAATTGCTTGCTATTGGGTACCTGCTGATGTAGGAAACAGATGACTACATCTCTCCTTTGGCTTCACCAGTTAGTTGCCTTGTGACATTTGGTTAGACTTTGGCTGAACACTTTACCATGCATTGCTGTAAGTGATTTGTTGCGACTCTGTCGAGGCAATGTGCATAGTATGTAGCTGAGCATAACACCAAATTCTTCCAGGAATATGAACTGTGATAGACATTGCTTCATTCAGGTAGAAACAGGATCGTAAATTTCAAAGAATCAGAGAGAAGGTATGAAATACTGGGGCTCAAGAGCAGATGGTCACAAGAGTCGTTTTTTTAGTTTTACAGTGAAACAAAGTATTGATTATTAAAGCATGAAAATTGATTCCAACTGCAAAAATCACTGAGCTGTTGGAACTGAAGAGTGATGATTCTTAAAAAATATAGGCTGGTCCTGTGTTGAGAGTCACAGAACCTTGCCATGAAGTGAGCTCTGTGCAAACCTCCTGGAGCCTGTTGAGAGCTGTTCCTAAACACCCTGGGGTGTTCTTTGGCTTTGCTGTGGGGCATGTCCCTACCACAGATCTGTTACAGTGTGTTCTTGCCTGCTGTGTTAAAGTCTATTCTATTAGCACTGCATTCTATTTAATTTCACTTGCTAGTTACACCATTGCTATAAACAGCATTGTTTCTGTAGGTTTTTTCCTAAATCGAGATGATAGCTGAATAGAAGTAGCCAAGCAGCTCAGTGAATTATGTGAGATGAAGAATAACCTGTTCTTAGGAGGATGCGCCTCTCTCAGTCTGATCACAGGGCACACAGTTAGAGAAGCCATTGTAGTGAAACTCAGAGTCAAGAGTTTGCCTTGTGTTTGGGACGTTAATTAGAGAGCCTTACTATTTCTTTGGGGGACAAGTACATGCTGAGCGGGATTATTTCAATTCCTAAATTTCTTCACTGTCATATTCCAAGCAGCCCTCTATCTTCTCCATAGGAGATAATGTACACTGCGCAATCTTCTGAGGTCAGATTTTAACTTTGCTATCATTCCTTCAATGTGTGAAAGACTGGTGCAATACCCACATATGAAACTAGGAGTGTCTGCTTCTGCCTATAATCTCAGCACTAGGGAGATTGAGGCAACAACATTTCCTTGGTTTCAACATAACCCTAACTTCATGACAAAGCAAGTGAATAATGTACTTCATATTGGGCATGGTAGCACAGTTCTATTATCCCAGTAATCTTCCTGGGAAAGAGACTGAAGTATTATGAGTCTTGACTACATAGCCAGACACTATCTGAAAACAAATGAACAAGAAACATGTTAGTATGTTTGCACCAACATCCAGTTCATCCTTGTTAATGATACTGAGGAGTTAGGGTTACTTCTCTTGGAGGCCAGTACAACCCATTCAAAAGTGGGCTCTGAGGCCAATGTTTGTAGGCAAGTGTGTCTGAGAGCTCAGGGCACACTGGACCTCTCTTGAGAAGGCAGGTAGTCAGACCCACAGAGAAAACCCTCTGTTCAGAGGAAGAAAATCCCCTGCTCACAGCAGCCTCTCAGTTCCTTTCATTCGGTTTTCTGAGTTTAAAAATCAATGGCTTTCAATTATTTTCCTTTTCTCTGTTTTCTCTTTTCGATTCCACATAAACTCTATACAGCAGCACAATTTAATTCCTTTAAAACTAATACGTGGAGACAGAGCATTATGATACAGCTTTGGCTTATCTGGAGTCCATGAATCTGCTTCCTAATTCCTGGGGTTACAGGCATAGGCCTTTATGCCTTTATAGTAAAATCTAATCCCTTCAGTCAAAAGTGTAGCTAGCTCTTTACACTTCCGGGCTTGTTATATTTAAGATAGGAGTAGACACAGGGGTATCTTCCCTGAAATGGTGTTTCCTTCTGGGGTACTCCTCCGTACACAGGGTCCAGCAGGCCGCAATGCTCATTCAAGGCCTTTGCCTCAAGAGAGAACTGATTAATTCCTACTAATTGCTGCCTAATTTTGCATTCTTACCACCCACTAAGACAATTAGTGCTTCAAAGCATCATTTTACGCCTTGTTTAGGCTTATCATTTGCAAGTAAATTGACATGATTTGTTTGAAAATGAAGACATTAGCTCCTAGCTTATAATAACTGTCAAATTTCACATTTCATGTATTTAGCATGGTTTAATTTTACATGAGTAAATAAGTGTGATATGCTGGTGTGCCAGCCATCTGAACATTCTTTGGTCATTGTTTCATAAAATAAAGTTCAATTGAACTTTTTAAAGGAGATCATGGTTAGCATCGAGTCTCATTCATGAGGTATTCCCATAATAGTTTTAAATATCAGTGTGTTTTGATGGAAATTGATTTCGTCCTCAAAGTATACACTTGAAATTTTGAAAATGACGTCTTCGTGGTTTTATTTATGTAGCTACATTTTCACAGGTGAAAGGTTGTTCTTACTAAAAAGCTGATCAGTTGTAACAAAAAAAATTAACAAATTAGAGATCTCCTCCTGACTCCACTGGTCTAAGGTCAACCAGCTCAGTAAGGGACTCAGTGCTCAATAGTTAATCTTTACACAGCAAAGGGTTATTCCCACCTAGAAGTGAGGAAATTGGATACCAAGTTCAAAGTTTAGAAGCCGGTAAAGATACATTCATAAAACGCCATGCTTCGTTGGGGGAAGTAAAAAGTTAATATACATGTGCACAATGTGTACTTCTGTAGGACTGTCATTGACAATTATGTGACATCACAGTACAAACAGACTTGCTGAGTAGTAGAACATCCTGGAGTTTGTCCCCACATTCCTAAAGTCGCCAATGCTGGGAACAAAAAACTGTTTAGCGAATACAGAAAAAAAAATTCTATTCTTAGGCAAAATGCTCTAGAAAATAAAAGGGGAAGAAACTCCCCTCAAGCAAATACACTTTCACTTCTCTAAACGCTAACAGCAGCACAGGACAAAAACACAAAACCAGAAATCCGAAAGCTCCTTTAAACATGGCTTTTCTTTACCTGGGCTTGTTTTACAGCCATCTGAAACTGCAGCAAGTGCCAGGCTAACCTGCTGGTACTGTAACCTCATCCAGTTTCTCTATCCTGGGTTTAGAGGTGCGGGCTTTAAGGGTGGCCATGCCGGTTTTGTTTATGAAGATAATTTAGACAGAAAAAAAAAATACCAGGAAAAGAAATCCTCAAAGGACTGCACCGTATTAGTAGAGAGAAGTTCCATTTGGAAAAGAACACGAGACGCGAACGACCATTTCTGTGCAGAGCCGTACCAAGGCCTCCTCTCTGCTTACCTGCTCCGATCCAGCAAGGTCCTCAGCTTCCAGTACCTTTCCAAGAGATGCCCGATATTTCTTCGTCCCAAGCTAGCTAGACTCAAAGAACAGATCAGTTTTTACCCTGTGGGGAATTTGCATGTCAACTTTAGTTCCTCCCACCCCGTTGAATCAGGTTGCAAATTTCTAACCACTGACAGAAACTAAGCAAAATGCTGCACCTCCCCCAACCCCACCCCAGGTTGCCAAACATCTGGCTCTGCTGACAGCTTCTTCCAATTCTTCCTTGTAGATTCTAGACCCCTGCAGAGACTTCCTTGACCTATGTTTAGCTCTGCCAAGAGCACTGTGTCAGAGAGCTGAACTCCAAAAATCTGCACTTATTTTCAATCTGTGCTCTGAAACATCCTAAACCCAGAGGATTGCCCTCTATGAACTCTGGACGCATTTCTCCTGGATTTTGAGACAATGAACCGCAGATCAATTTTGATTGCAGGGTTTTTGACTTATAATGGATACGGTTTTTATACAAAAGATTAAAATAAACTGTGTGTGGTGGTACCTACCACTGACTCAAGCGGTGGGCCCTTGATGGCAGAGGGCCTTGCTGCAAAAGAAAAAAAATAATATAGTCCATTAATTCCTCGAAATATTTTATTGGCTAATAGATGAAATTTTAAATTTTTGAGGTCATGAATTTTGATAGTATGATAACCACAGAAAGAAGAGTTAGGGCTTGGAAATCCAAATGAATGGGAGCCTGGGAAATTTCATTAATGCTAATTATTTCTGCCAACACTGCCCCTTGAGGGGCATTCAGCTTAGTTTATCTCTCCTGGCCTAACCAGAGCCAGGGTCTTTTGAGAAAAACACTATTAGGCATAAAAACTAAGACCCAATGTTTTCAGAATAATGACTGCAGAAAAGACTGCCTGTGTTGAGGAATGTTTGCTCCTGTGCCTTACCTAAGCCAATAGCACATCACTCTCTGCAAGGCCTTCTTCAGTCTACTCTGTGTGTGTGTCTTCACTGTAATCCTGGACAAATTGCTGAACCGTGGCCCAGGCTCAGGCTCCTATCTACCTGATAAACAGAAAACACATCTTCCTTACAAGATTATTGAGACAGAAAAACAAAGCAAGGGAAAAGCCACTGTGCTGGGAGACATAAATCCATTTGACACATTCTTTGTTTTCCTCAAATTGCCCAGGCAAAGTGTATTGTCCCCAGCCTCTAGGAGAGGGCAATAGAGGCCATGAGGTTACTTGGAGATAATTTACTGACCCCTGTTAAACCCATAAACTACAAAATTCTCGCTTGATTCAGTAGGAATCATAAAAATTTGAATCCAATCAAGAAATCTAAAGCTTGTAATATATTTATTCATTTTCTATCATTTAGTGTCTTGTGTCATTAGAATTTTGGAAAGTTTGTTCTGCTATTCAAGACAGAATGCCATATTCCCTTTCTGACTAGGTGTGAAGAGAGCGATAAGGACGGACAGGTCAAAGTCTTGCTGTCGAGTAGTTGGTGAAGCTTTGAGCAATTACTCCAGTGCACGAGGAATCTGCAGCTGATGCCTGGCTCTGTTTATCACTTCTATTGTTCTTTCTTCTACAGACCTTAGGTTCTTATATTCTGTCCTTTCACTTTACCCCATAATTTAAATTACTTTCCAGCTCCCTTAAATGTTCAATATTAGGAAGTTGTCATTATATATATATATATATTTTAAAAAATCACTTTATGATATGCGCATGCTACTTCGGTATAGACAGTTAGAGCAGGAAAAATCTATTGTCCTGACAGGGAGTCTTGGCTTTCCATCCCATTATCCAGAATCAGGGAGATTTTCTTTGCTTATAATTGTGGAGTGCTAGCTGCTCTGGACTGTGGTAATCATGTATGTCTAGCTGGACTCTAAGCAAGTCATAGCTCTGGTTATATCTTGTTATCCTAAATGACATAAGTCTGAACCAACCAATCTTGATTTATGACCTTTGACTCCTCATTCCATTAAGGGTCATTCCCTTGTGCCTATTCCTACCTCATGCATATGAAGAGTCTCTTGTCTTCGTGGATGCTGAAGGTTTTGGTTGGCTTTGAACACAGGAGCTCCTACATTTGAGATCTTACCCGGTTATATAATGCTCTTTTTTTTTTAATTTTCTGACACACACACACACACACACACACACACACACACACACACACACACATTTATATATAGTATATTGTATATATACAATAATAGGAACTCTATCTATCATCTATTTATATCTATCTATCTATTTATCTATTTATCTATCTATCTATCTATCATCTATCATCTAGTTATCATTTACCTACTTAACATTATTCTGTCTTTCTATCTATCATATACCTTCTAATTCCAGATATCTTTAGTGTTATACAAAGGGATATTTTTCCAAGTTCTAGTCTATTCTGTGGCATACAATTTGACTTCATTGTTTCACAACATTTCTTTCTTTTCCATCCGTCCCTGTATTTTTTTATCTTTTATTTTGATCATCAATCTTTAACTGGAAGTCCTTTTATGATTTTGTAACTACGGGGAACTTTTCATTTCTGTCTCATGAATCCAGTTTTGGAAAATTCTCTGGCAAGGTTCACCATGGCTTCTTTCTGCCTATTGCATTTATTCCCTCAGGAAAAAATGACACCTTTACCAAAATTTTCACCCACTTTCTTTCCCTTATGTTTCTGCTTATTCACAGATGAAAAATTTGGAAATCTTTCTTTTCCTTCTTCTTAAAGTACAATTCTTTAGGACTTGGCTAAAGTAACTTAGTATTTATCAGACTTTAAAGCAAGCAACCCCTGGGCTTCAAGAAACTGTATCTAGGGTTACAAGAGACAGGATGTATGGTAACAAGAGACAGGATACCTAGTTACCCTAGTCTGTCATTATCTTCTATCTTCCGCATACAGAGATGGCTATGGATGATAACATTGCTTCATTTAATATTCTCAGTCTTCACAGTCTCTATCTTACTCTATGTGGTGTCTTTTCTGATTCACTGTTTATTTCACTTTTTTCTCAAATTTTTTAGCAGAGTTGTAAGGAGTATTTTAGGATCAGAGCACATGCTTACCACACTTGAGGACATGGATTCAATCCATGACTCTCAAATTATTTTTCATAGACCATGCTCATGAGTGACATATTAACTAACTCTGTACATGTTCTAAAATATATTATTGTTGTTCAAATGATTACATGTTATCGTATATCATGCTGGAATAATTTTATTGCCATTCATTTGCAGGTGATATTCCACTTTCCTCTTGTTAAAACAAGAATTCAGGACTGGCTTTGTTGATTTTGCCTTTAGGTTTATACTATTGAAGTTCACATTATGGTTCATGAACATTTAAGACTAGGTTTATATTTAACTATTTTCGTTATCTTCCCTGCTTATAAATAAGTGAGCACTTTAATTCAAATGGTTTGTAATTGCTTTTGGAGTAACTGAGGGTTAAATGGCATTGTGTTTTCTATACATACCACTGAACTCAACATTACTCTTCTGATGAAAAGGATTGATACGAGTGATGGCATCTGATGATTAGCTGTAACAAAACTTAGAATCAAATGGGAGAGTCTCATTAAGGCATTATTTACACTGGGTTCATCTGTGGCCATGTCTGTGGAGTATTGTCTTATGTTAATTGCTCATACCACTGTGAGTGGAACCATTCCCTAAGCAGTGGTGATGCACTGTGTATAAGGGTAAAGAAATTGAACTGAGTGTAAGCAAACAAGGCAGGATTCATGAATTTTTTTCTCTTTGATCTTGACTGAGGATATGAGGAAAATAGCTTTTTCTAGTTCCTGACTTCACTTCCACCTTAGGGAATTGTAACCTGAACGATGACTCTAATAAACTACCTAAATTGTTTTTGGTCAAGGTATTTTATCAGAAATTAAACTAAAACGAGATTGTCTTACAATCTTTTGGACCCTGATAATGTTTCATTTCAGTGTCCTTTTAACATCTGAGACCAATTGACACTTGCTTGTAAAGCATAGCAGTATCTTCAAAGAGCTTGCCATACTTTACAAAAATGCCTTATTATGTAGTGCTAACCCTTGAGTGGCTTAAGGATCTTGGAGAAAAATGAAAAAGAGGTTAAGAGGATTTTTAAAGAAAGTACCTCTGTGAACAGAAGACAGTGTCAGAAAACATAAAGTGTTTGAATAAATAACCTTGTAACAGATGTAAGCTATCTTTCTATGAATTAAGCGGAGTCTCATAACAATCCCAAACCCAAAAGGCTGTTGCTAGTGGTATTGATTAAAAGCTGGTGCCAGATGACAACACTGTATTGCTGAATACACCACATGATTTGACTGTGTGACACGGAGAAAATAAGATAAAGTTTCAAGCTTCCTGGCATTTATAGTGTTAGAAGCACTGTAATTGCTTACAATTACAACCTTGCTTGTTTGTGGACACTGTGCATGTGACATTATCAACTTGCCAAGGAAGATATACCCACTAGAGCAATAATAGAATAACTGTTATGAGTACCACCAATTGCTATTTACTTGGACTTTTCCATAGAAGCAACTCACACACTGTATGGTACACCAGAACAAATCTCTATGGCTACAGAGGTCATATGTGGATACAACTTCTAATGTTTTGTTAGATGGTTGTGACATGTCTATATGACACCCTTTTAGAGATTTTTGCATACCTATAGATCATTGCTGTTCTCAGTCTCTGTCATGAAGTGAAACTTCATGTGTGGAAGCATTAGTAACAAAAGCTTGTGTGTCCTGATTGCTTATCACAAAGATGCACAACTAATCAAACTTTTGATAAATATTATAACCTTGTGATTAGTGGAACTCATCTTCCAGATCTTAAAGAGACTTCTTGAAAATATTTACTATCTACTACCAGTGACTAGTTTTCTACATTAGCTCTTTGTTGGATGTCAGCATAGAGACTGAACTGCATCAAATATTTTCCATTCATCTCAAATATACTGGTTTCCTTCAAGATACTGCTAAATGAGAGGGCAAGTTTGCCATATGATCTAAAGTCCTAGAACCTTTCCTTACCTTGAATATTTCCCCCTCCCTTCCTCCATGTATATGCACATACATTTAAACACACAAATGTCCAAACAAGATTATATCTTATTCCTTGAAATATCTACATGTTTGCAAGGAAATATACCTTAAGTAATTCAACCTGATCTTAGTATATCTCCTTAGATAAGGCAGAAAACTTATATTCTGTGAGACAAAAAGGATTTCAAGAGATTTTCATAAACTTCTATCTTCCTAGGCTCCAGACAACTGAGGGACAAACAGTTAAATTGACAACACAAATTAAGTCCCAAGCAACTCATTCTATAAACTGTCACAGCTAAGTTGATATCAGTTAGATAGAGCAATAGTTTATATTATTTAAAAATGGAAACAATGTTCAAACTTATGCACATGAAAAATGATGGAAAAAGAGGTAACAAGAGAGAGATATAAATAAGTCTGGTCTATTACTTATATTTCTGTTAAAAGAGCATACGAAAACAGACTTACAAAAGAAAGAGTGTACTGTGACTTCTGATTTAAGAGGGCTAGATTCTATAATGGCAGGCAAGTCTTCTAATGGCAGTAGAAGTAGACAGCCAACTGGTAACATTTTTCTGCACTGTACACAATGTAAGCAGAGAGAGAGAGAGAGAGAGAGAGAGAGAGAGAGAGAGAGAGAGAGAG
>NW_021620713.1:949094-977938 GCF_004785775.1 Grammomys surdaster | reverse complement strand
GGAGAGGGAGACGGGGAGGGGAGAGGGAGAGGGAGAGGGGGAGGGGGAGGGACAGGGGGAGGGGAGAGGGAGAGGGAAAAGGAGAGGGGAGAGGGGGAGGGGGAGGGGAAGGGAGAGGGGGAGGGGGAAGGGGGGAGGGGGAGGGCAGGAACTGGAGCAATATAACTAAATCTTGTCCCAGTGTTGTATATCTGCCTGCAAGGCTATACACTCCGGGAAGATTTCATTTTATCTGTAGTAGCAAGCACACCTTCTATTCATTGCTCATTGCTCCATGAGTTTGGATCTTAGAGAAATCTATTTCTCCTGAGATGTAAAGTACAGCATGTAAAGGCAACAGAACCATGGATTTCACTTGTGATGAGCTCCAATTCAGAATGGTTCTTTTATTTGTCTCTCTGTGTCTGTCTCTGTATTGGTCTGTCTCTTTCTTAGCATTTTTGGACTTTTGAGACAATGTTTGTTATATTAGCCAAGCTGGGCTCCAAATTGTAATCTTCCTGCCTTAGATTTCTGGATGCTGGGGTAATCACCATGTACTACCACATTTGGTACAAAGCATGAGATTTTAGATTAGAAGCCACGAGAAATAGTTCTCAAATACCAGTGTTCCAAAATTATGCAGATTTGTGCCATTGATATTTTTTGCTAGAGTCATCAACCAACTTTTCACTCACCTTTAGTGACCTTATTGATTAGAATACTCTTGTGTTAACTTTTTTTTTGCCATTCTTTGTTTAGACATCATTTCAATGCATATAATTCATTTTTGTCACTTCTGTTGTTGAAGATCAAATCCATTGCCTTGAATGTGAGAGGAAAGCACATCATTACCAGGTAGCCACAGTCTAGTTTCTGTCTCTCATATTCTTTGGTCACCGAGTGCTTCTTCATAATCTATTTACTGCTCTCTTTGATTCAATATCATACACTGAAGTATGTACTTAACACTTCTATCCCCATGGTCTTGATGAGAGGAAGTGCTCAAATGCAGGCAGGTCCCCAGACATCCCTAGCCCAGTTGGTATAGAAAGAGATTTTGGGTCTGGATACTTGCTATGTCATACAAACAGAGCATTCATCAGCTAGTTTCTTTAATGTCCTGTTTTCATGAAGTTTGCTTCTAACATGGCAATTTAACTATCCTATGCTTTATTTATTGCAAATTATGCTTATTTGTCATGTTTAGTCAACAAAATATTTGCCATTAGTCCCATTATATGAGATCTCTAAGAGTGGACCTTTGGATTCACTGCCCTGAAATGCAATCATTGGCTAATGTTTTCCTTATGCTAATAAGTAACTAGACATGGTGCTGTAAATACTGAATTAATGAAAAGATATAAACACAGAACAAAAATGTCACTAGGAAATTTATTCAGGAGGATTCACTTCTGGACTCTTATTTATAATTCATGACAAAGACAGAATCAGCAACCCACAGTCCTTTTTGGCAAATGTGGAGCTTCATGGTGCTATGAACTTTTCACTGCTGGTGTGGAATACTATAAAATAATCACAAAAGGGAAGATCTATTTGATTCATGCTTTCAGTACACGGTAACATAGCCACATCATTTTGAGCCTGTGAGATAGTAGAGCATCATGGTGGAACACATGTCAAAAGAGTGAATGGTGGGATACAAGGTGATTTGGGAGAGGGAAAATCAAGGGGCAGAGTCCCGATAGACACTGAAGCACATACTCCCAATGACCTACTTCCTCAGTCCATGTTCCACATAGAAAAATTCCCACCTTCTGGTAACATCCAGTAACACACTGTCTTGGGTCACAGTTAATATCTAGACCATACACTAGATTTGACCAAGTGTTATGTGTTTTTTCCTCCTATTCCATTTCCACTTAGTTTTGTTTAAATATTTTTAGTCACTATCTTGGCTTCTGTGATTTCCTGCTTCTGTGATTTCTCTAACAACTTAAACTCTCTGTGATCCATATGTTAACTTTTTTATTAATTATTTTATTTATTTGTATTTTAAATGTAAATTCATTCCTGATCCCCAAATTGAGCCCCTACCCTATTCCTCTCTCCTTCACCTCTAAGACAGTGTCCTCTACCCACTCATGCACTCCCACCTCACCCCGCCAACATCCCCCTTCTCTGGGGCATCAAGTCTCCACAGGAACAAGAGCATTCCCTCCCACTGAGGCCAGACAAAGCAGCCCTCTGCTTTATATGTAACAGGGGCCACTGACCAGCCCACGTATGCTCTTAGGTTGGTGGTTTAGTCCATAGGAGCTCTGAGAGGTACATTTATCTAGTAGTGTTTTTCTTCCTATGGGGTTTTAATATCCTTCAGCTCCTTCAGCTCTTCCCCTAACTCTTCCATTTGGGTGGCCCCATCCCTCAACTGGGGACTATGTATATCTATCTACTGGAGGTTGTCTTTTGAGGTTCCATATCCCCACTGTTGGACATTTTGGCTTAGGTCATCCTACTGGGTCCTGGGAGCCTTTCACATTCCTGTTGTAATATCCACTTATCAATGAGAACAAACCATATATGTCCTTTTGGGTCTGGGTTATCTCACTTAGGAGGAGAAAATGACTGTGCAGGAGTATTTGCAAAAGATGAGAAGTTCTTGACAAGACATGCAGGGCTCTTAAGATTTGACCTGTGCTGAGCTCTGGGTCCCATATTGTGTCTTTTCTCCCTGCGGGTGAGATGAACTCTGTTAGATTCTCTAGAGAATTTGACTTTCAAAAGCTCTGTCAGCCATATCTGCCTTTCCTTACATGTGGATAACTTTCTCCTGTCAGTGCTATTTTCTCTTTCCTTACTATTCCAAAAAAAAGAAAAAAAAAGCAACTTCAGTCTCAATTTTAACTCCAAGGTCTTCCCTTGTAGAGGTGTTTTTTCTCTCTTTATAATTCTTTTCACAATGTTTTATTTAACTGTCTTGTTTTGTTCTGAGAGAGGTTAGATATCCAGGAGCCATGAAAAGATTTATCTTCCCAGTATGGCCCAATCCTTTTTGTTACTGTTAAAGCAGAAAATCAATAAGGTTCAAGATTAGCACCTGGTGACCCAGTTTTTTTCTGTTGTGAGATGACTTAGCTAACTTGGATGACTGTGTATAAAGCAAATTGTTGCTGCATTTACTCCATAGCTGCAATGGCTTCAATTTCTTAGGATAATACTTGATCTATGTAGCTTCTTCTCCAGTCTTATGTCTTCCTTCAGTGTTCAGAGAGGAGTTGGAGTTTATTTTTTCTTTTTGTTTTTTTCATGTGTATTGTTTGCATGCACTCATATAAGTATGTGAACGGTCCTATGTATGAGTGAGGTATATATACACATGGGACACATGGAGTCCCAATTCATGTTTTGGATCTTCTTAGAACATGCTTTCCCCTCATTCTTTGTGTTATGATTTCTTAGTGAAATCTAGAGCTCTCTGGTAAGGATTGGTAGGCTGCCTAGTGAGCTAGCTCAAAGGTCCTCTGTGTACCTTCCCAGATTGGAATCATAAGCACTTTATCACACCCACACAACATTTAAAGGGGGTCTTGCTGAGTCTCCCATGGCTGCATAAGGTGGAGTATGAAACAGTTCCTGTCCCTGGAGTATCACCAGGCCATTGATCCCCATGACCCCCCTGTGCTCTGATGACTGCTGTTGGCCGGAAACTGATGTGCTGCCTTTTCTATTTTAATCTTAATCTCTTTTTCTGGGGACTTCCTCCGTTACTCAGAACTAATCATGACATAGTAAGTGAAACAGATGGAGTTCTTAGGAATGAGGAACTGGGGTGGTCATGAGGCTGTGGAGGACGAAGAACAGACCTTTCATTGGCCTTCACAGTCATAGGAAAGGATCTAGACAACATAACCACAGAGGTCATAAAAGTGCATATGATCCTTTATAGAAATAGTTCATTGCCAGACTTGGCCTTGAATTTGGAATTATGAGGAGACACATATACCCTCTAGTCCAATGACTGCTGCGATAATTAGCCAGGGTGAACTTGGGGACATCAAAGACAGTTAAAGATGTCTCAAGAAGAAAAGACATGGAGAGCAAAAGAAATCCATAAGATACAAGTAAATGATAGATGGGTTAATTTTATAGGGGAAAGGCTTGTATATGATCTAAAAATCAATGGTATTAGAGAAAGTATGAAGCTATGGAATTGCTAAGATGAGGAAACAAAGACTAGAGAATTAAAAGATGATGTACAAGCATATGAAAAGTTAGTACTTTGTTCTCCTAGCTACTTGAAGGATTGAAGATGGCAATGCCTACTTTACTTGCATAAATTTTAAAACTTTGTAAGAAATCATTTTTACCTTAGTTGTCTGTCACCTTCCTCTCCTTACATGAAAGTCGTTACTAAAGATTTCTGTCTGCTGTGCCCAGCTACCTGTGAAGAGCAGGCTGTGTAAAAAACTCTAAGGAAATGTGCTTTTGCTTTGTGTTTAGTTTCTGTTTTAAGGAAGCGGGGGGTTAGGATAAATAATCCAGGACTCATGGAATTTATGTAAATTTAAGAATGTCTAAAAAATTATTAGCAATGATCAAAGCCTTGATGATGTATCTTTAGTAAATAAAAGACTAGGTTCAGGCTTTCTGGTTGGGAGAAGGCAAAAGAATTAAAAGGGAGAAAGATATGAGAAGGAAGAAGGCAAAAGAATAAGAAGGGAGAACCCAAAAAGAATGATAAAGGAGAAGGCAAAAGAAGGGAGAGGAGAGCACTTGAACTGAGAGCTTGCATCTGCTCCTGAGTCACTATTGAATCAGTGCCACTCCCGTTCCCTATTTTCTTGGGACCCTCATCATGCTGAAACTGGACCATGGTAGGGCTGGGCTCTGAGCTTGCGTACCCTTGCTTGCACAGAAAGTGATTAAGTGCTGAGCCATCTGTCCTGACATAGAATAGAGTTTATAGGTTACTCCCCAGCTTGTTTAGTTTCCTAAAAGCTCCTACTGAGAAAGGTTTCAATGGGTTGCCAAGGACCACATCACCTGCCTTGAGAGAGCTCCACCAATCACAGCAATTGCCAGTGACCTCTCTACACCCAGGCTTCCACCATCTGTGTCTTTTTCCATCTCAGAGCTCAACCAATTTTTATTCTATTCCTGCTTTACTTCTTTTCTTGTTACGTAGCTCTATGCTCTTCCTTTGGAGCTACCAATGTAAAACATAACCTTCAGTTGTGGATTTGGGTCACTTTTTGTGTTATTCTTTATGGAGTCTTCTTCTTGTCCTTCTCCTCTTTCTTCTTCTCCTTCTTCTTCTAATGTTATTTGTTTTCATAATCATTTCTACTGTTTGAATGTACTCAAATTTCCTACCTTAAAACTTAACCTTCAAAGTGATGATTTTTAGTTAGGTCCCTTAGAAGGTGTGTAGGTCACAGTGGCTTTGTGTCATGGCTCAGGTGAATGCATGTATGAAGGGAGTTTCAGAGACCAGTCTCCTCATCCTTGCTGACGTGTGAAGACACAGCAGTCTCCTCTTCCATTCCAGACAAATACACCAAGTTTTCAGCATTTTACCATTCTCAGTCCCAGAGCTTTGAGAAAGATGGAATGACTACATATTATCTGTGGCAGATTGGACTAGAGTATCTAATATATATGGGCTGAATAGATTCTATATATTTGAAAGAAAAAAAGTGGCTATGGATTTGAGAGAAAGCAAGGAGGAAGGATATATCGGAATGGTTGGAGGGAGGAAAAAAGAAGGGGGAAGATAATATAAATATGTTTTAATTTTAATTTCAAAAATTAAAAATAATATATTTTTAAATGCCCCCAATTGTGCAGTCAGCTCTGAGGTAATATTGCTTACAACATTAGAAGACAGAGCATAGAGGGCTATTTTGTTAAGAACTCAAAAGAAGACAAAAATTATGGAAAGAACCCATTGGACCTGTCTTACCAGGAGTTTCTAGGAAACTACATTAGCTGGGGAGTATATTGCATGAGCTATTGTAGTTATACTATTGAAAGAACATACACAGGAAAGAGATTCTCAGATCTTAGATACAAATAACAAATATAGTACTGGAAACTGGCCAAATGGCCATTTTTTGTTGTTGTTATAGAGTGGCAAAAAGTGTGGCCAAATTGTGTCTGTGTCCTAGAGCTATGTGGAGAGTGCAATTTGGCAGAATAAATCTCTAAGAAGTTTGAAAGGTTCTGTATGACTTTCCTTGGCTGCTTACTGGAAACTGTGAGAAGAAAGAAATGAATTAAAGATGTAATTTATAGTCAAAAGGGATGCAGAACCAAAAGATTTAGAAAATGTGCAGGCTCGTCAGCTGATAAATAATGAAGAAGAGTGTTCACGAGGGAGGAACAAGGGCATCAAATAAATATTTGATAAAGATATTGATATAGCTATAAGGGAGGTAGAAGCTATTTATCAAGACAATTGAAGAATAACCTCCAAAGCATATTGCAGTGTTGGATAGCATCACAAACTAGAGGCCAAGAAAACTAGGACCTTGAGGGAGAACAAAGTGATTTTAATAAGAAGTTTAGAGAAGTTGTGAGTATCTGGACTTTGTTGTCTAGCTCAAGCCTTTACATCCTATATTTGAATGCAGTGCCTGGTGGTTGTTATACATACTTATGACTTACATGCTCAAGAACAACTCCTTTGAAATACCGAAGGCATAAATATGGGCCATGTCTATGAGAGGCATACTCAGTATTTATAAAAAAAAAGTCATAAGCTCTGGACACACACTACTTCTACTTGATTTCAAAGGCCACCCCCAGAAGTTTTAGAATTAGACAGTGAACTGCCAAACAGACACACCATTGCTGAGAATCCCCATAACTTCAATCCATAGTGTAGCCAAGGGAGTAAACTCCATACTAGAGGGCCATCCTGGGAATACTGAAGCGATTCAATTCCAAAGAAGATGAATTTTGAAGAGACTATGCCTGAAGAAAATATAGGGTCAGTTCTCATTTAGTTCATTAGCAACACAATACTTGAGTACATATACAGGAGATAGAAGCTCAGATTCTTAAGCCCTGAGTCTTAGTTTTGTAATTAATTGGTTGATTTTAATTAGTATACGAAGTATTCATTCTTATTATGATATTTTCAAACAAAATTTGTTGTAGTTGACTCTCTTGGCTCTCATCTGTCTCGCCCATCTTCTAGCCTTCCTTCAGTTTTCAGGTCTCATGGTGGTTTGCATGAGGCATGACCTGTATAGGTAGGTCTACCTACTTGAACAGTTGGTCTCTGGTTGTTGGTGGGAACTGTGGAGGAGGTGGAGTCTTGTTGAAGGCTGATTTAGGATTTGGGAGTTTATAGCTTTAATCCACTTTCAGTTTACTTTCTCTGCCTTGTGTTTGAGGTTGAATATGTAATATTTAAGCCAGACTCCTGCTTCCATGTCCTCTGATCCACTCATGGGATCTCCCTCTAGAATGCTAAGAACATTCCCTGAGTTGATTTTGGCCATGGTGCTTTATCACTTTATCAGAGCAACAAAAAATACTTACATTTCAGGTCATTCATGCATATATATGCATATATAAATACATAATATGTATACATATATATTACTTTAGACCTCTGTTATCCCTTTTTTGCCTCATTATAGTTTTCTTTCTACTTTCAAATCTTCTAACACACACACACACACACACAGAGAGAGAGAGAGAGAGAGACAGAGACAGAGACAGAGAGAGACAGAGAGAGACAGAGATAATATTGAAACTTACGATCTTCATATGAGAGAAATTACATGGTTTTAATCTTTCTTAGCCTAGGTTACCTCACTTAGTGCAACTAAGATTCAGATGTTCCTTTGACTGTAAATTACATAACTTTTTTTTCTTTACATGAAAATTCCATTGTGTATATATAGTACATTTTCATGATCCATTTAACTCTCAATAGATATCTAGGCTAGATTCCATATGCATGATATTGTGCACTGAGTAGCAGTAAACATGGATATAAAAATGTCTCTCTAGTAGAATATTGAAGACTTTGGGTCCATGAGCAGGAGCGCTATAGCTGCGTTAGATGACAGTTCTAGTTTCAAGTTTTAGTGAAACCTCCAGAGTGATTTTTATCGTGGTGCGCCAGATTACACTCCTAGCAGCAGTGGAAAACGATCATTTCCCACACTTTATTTGCATTTATTGTCAAGAGTTTTCTTGATGATAGGTATTTTGACTGGGATAAGATGGAATTTCAGAATAGTTTTAATTTATATTTCCATGATAGCTAGGGATATTAAAAACTTTTTAAAATGCTTACTGATCATTCGACGTTCTTTATTTTTGATTCTTTGAAAGTTTCCTACAAAAATACATATTTTGATCATACGTATATACAACCACCTCCCACAAACTACTTCTACTTCCTGCTACCCTGTTTCCTCTCCAACTTCCTATCTTCTTTTCTATGGTTACTGATAACTCTGAGTCTGATTCATGCTGCCATTATGTTCATGGTTATGTGCTCATGCACTCTAGCATTAAGACCTATCAGCAGCACTTCTCCAAAGTAGAGTGACTTGCACTCAGCAGCCACTGAATGCTATTGAGCTTCTAAGCCATGGCTGAGGCCTTAGGAAGTCTCCGTAGTCTATGGAAGAATTTTGGTTGGACTGATCGTGTGTTGCTAATCACAGGTGCTGTGATTTATGTGTTTAATAGCCATTATATCCTGAATTAAGGTCTCTTCCCTCCCCACTGCCTCTTACATTCCATTTTTGCCTTTATGAAGTTGCCTTCATGAACCTCTTTCATGAAGTTTCCCAAGCATTCGAGGATCAGAGGTTGACATAGGTGGTCCATCTGCAATGGAACCCTCATTTTGATTTATACTTGACACTTTGACAAGTCTGGGTCTCTGCATTATCCACTGCAAAAGAAAGATTCCCAGACCCATGTTGATAGCAGCACAAATCTATGGTTATATACCTAAATATATAGACTGTAGTTTGATAGCATGGCAATTTAACAAACCAGCAATAGATTTGCCCCTCAGGCTTATTACTTTTCACAGTCATGGGTTTTATACCAGGTTTACATAGCAGACCTGGAATTCCTCCCACAGAGCAGGTCTTATTCAATCAGAAAGTGGTTGGTCATCTCCATAAATATGATGCCACAATTGTACCAGTAAGCACATCTTGTCATCAAGCTAGTATTATATCCTCCAGAGTCCATTGCTGGGTGTCATCATGAATATTTTTCTTCTCAAGCAGAAAACTAGCATCTTTCAGCATTATGTAAGCTAGTGAGCAAGCAGAGGTTCCTGGCCAGGTTTATGTTAATTTCTCTGTCTTGTATCAAAAATTAATGGTATCTTCAGCAACAGAATATAATCATTTACATATAATGGATGTCCAAGAGCAATGGCAAAGGCCTGTTTTATTTTGGGGGTCTCTATAGAAACCATGGCCAGTTATTTAGAGATATCTCATGGCTGTCACTGAAATCTTCTTTCAAATACTCATCTTCTTAGAATTCACACATGAAGAGTGTGATTAAATTCCCTTAAAATTATGAATATATATACATATTATATATACATAATTACATATATACTCATTATCATATATATATATATATACATATATATATATATATATATTCTCATTATCTTCTTGGAATTCACACATGAAGAGTGTAATTAAATTCCCTTAAAATTTTGTGTATATATATATATATATTTATATATATATTACATTATTTTTATACATGGGTATGTATATACTGCTGGATTTCAAAAATAACCTCTTCATATATCCTAAGTTTGACTAGCTCCCAATCTAACCTCTTCTCCACTCTCCCAATCCCTGGTATTCCACTTAAAGTGGAAATCTAATTCTGAAAAGTTTTGCAAGATATACATAGATAATCTCTGGCATTTTAAAAAAAAACAACAAAAGATTCCTAGCAAAATAAAAACAAAAACAGATTTCAAAACATGAAACACGAAAGCTGGTAAAGACTGTTAAAAGTATGAAACATCCTTAACAATGACAGAAGTGCAGATTAGACCTACTTTGATCAAAATCAGAAATATAAAAATCAGCAAATGTTGATGTGGATGTAAGAAATACAGACCCCTTAAGCCTGTTAGTGGGATGGCAAGCTAATTCAATCACTGTAGAAAAAAGTCTGGAGGTTTCTTTAAAAACAGCAACAATGACAACAAAAACACAGATAGAATTGCCATATGACCTAAGTATATCACTCCTGGGTATATACCCAAAGAAATTAATATCCTATTGCAAGGATGCCTGCACATCCATGTTTATCACAATTCAACTCAAAATAGCTAAGAACTGGAATCCACCAGGATATATTTCAACAGATGACTGGATGCATGGAAGCCAGAGCAATAGAAATGGGCCACTTAGGGTAGACATATCTTAAGGGAGAAGAGATAATAAAATACAGATAATGTGAGGGGGAGAGGGATGGAGGCAGGGGGAGAGAGAGAAAGAGAGAGAGAAAGAGAGAGAGAGAGAGAGAGAGAGAGAGACAGAGACAGAGAGAGAGACAGAGAGACAGAGAGAAAGATTCTGATGAGCCTTAGCTACAGGGAACACATCATCCCCCTCCCCCACCCCTTCCCCAACCTTCCCCCCTCCTCCCCTACTTGTGGGGTGGTCACTGTTTGGCCCAATCTGCGGAATGTGTCTACATTCTCTGTTCCCCCCTGTGGTCTTCCTGAGGAATGTAATTTAGCCTCTTCCTCCTGGAGGGAAGGGGTGCCTAGGTGTTCTATGACCTCTCTCTTCCAGGAGTAAGAGGTGCGTGCCTAAGTGCTTCCAAGGACATGTCCTTTCCAGGAAGGGAGGAGGTCTAATGTAAGCCTCCAAAGACTCTGAGATGACCTCATCAGGAGAACACTAGGGGTAGGAATTTTAAAGCACATAGAAGTGTAAGTGTAGGAGGTAGGAAGTAGGATACTGTCAGACTTAACCAAAATGAAAGGTGAATGAAAAACTGAATGGAAACCTACAATCTTCAACTAACAAAAAATAAATTATAGAGGATAATAGAGAACATTTATTCAGAATGGTCTGTTGATTTCATTAGTTCGTTTGTTGATTGGAAACAATTTCTAAAGTTTTATTTTCTTTGTTGTGGGGTGAGGTGATGGGGAGAGGGGGCTTTGTTCATTTGTTTGACTGTATACCCTGTCTTACTTCTCTAGCTAAGGCTTTGAACATTGCATTGAATCATGGAAGTGAAAATGGATACCCTTATCTCACTCTTGATTTTAGAGAAAATGTTCTTAGCTTCCTTTGTAGGCTTTGGTTTTACTTGGAAGCTTTTTCTCATATCATTTATTTATTTATTTATTTATTTATTTATTCATTCATTCATTCATTCATTCATTCATTTATGTATTAATTTGGCTGTGTCTCATTCTTAGAGCATAAATACTTTCTATGATTGGAATTACTAAATCTGTTTGAATTTACACAATTATAACTAGTGTTTGTTTGCCTCATGATGCCTCACACCTTGGGTCTTGCCCACATCTGATTTAGATGATGCTGAAGACATATTTTAAAGTTGATATTGGAAGGGAATGAAACTTTTGGAACTATTGGAAGAAAGTGAATGTAGTTTATCTGAGAGAAGGAAGTGGGCATTGTGGGGTTGAAGACCAAGTTGAGTTGTTTGGTGCCTTCATGCATTCACCAACTGAAATTTTATCTGGAAGATAATGGTATCAGGAGGTAGGATATTTAGGAGAATCAGTCATGGATTGATCAATGCCCTGATGCATGAGGCTAGGAGAGCCCACCATCCTTCTTTTACTTTGTGAGTACACCTGTATGCTGTCACTTCACATAGGTTTAATATTTGTCTTTAGTTCCCTTCTGCCATGTGAGAGTACAGCATTCTCCCTCCTCTTCAGAGGATGTGGAAACGTCTTTGTGCAGAACTTCCAGTATCTGTCGTAACTTTGATCTTAGATAACTCAGACATAAGCAGTGTGAGAAATAAATAAATCTCTATTATTTATAAATATTCAACCCCATTTTGTCAGAGCTCCCTGAACTGACTAAGGCAGTTGTCATCTTTTCTAGATTATTTTTCACTTGTACAGGAGATTTTATCTCTCTGTACTGCCTTTTAAATAGAAGGTAATAAAATGTTTTGTGATTTGGGTGAAATTTTTAAATTATACTTATTGTTACTGAATTATCTTTATTCATACAAATTTATTATAGCTATTTAAATGTACTAGGATATCGCAAGGTAAAACCAAAACATACAGTAATGAAATAGGAAAGAAACAATCTGGACATTGTCATGCATCTATAGTCACAAATGCTGGGATACCTGAAGCAGAAAGATCACTTAAGACCAGGAATTCAAAGTTCGCCTGATAGTAAGAACTTCTCAAACAAATAAGCAAGCAACTAATCAAGCAAGCAAACAAAAACCAGACAATACTGCTAAACCAAAAGCATGTGTATCTGTATTTTTTGACTTAGTATGGAAAGTGAGCATGGGTCTTCACAAAAAAGGACCAGGAGTAAATCAATTATGTAAACAATAAGAATATTATTCTATGTACAAATAAAATGAATATATTCTTAAAAGGCTAATTTTAAAGTTTTTAGTAACCAAGAATTTGAATAAATATGTCAAAATAGAAAATGATGTGAAAATTTAATCATTGATCTCAAAAGTTTATTTCATCCTAAATTTTCAGTACAAAGTTTTTAATAGAAAACATGACAAGGAGAATTTTATTTTGATTGAAACAAAGGAAAACTCCAGTAAGAAAGCCCAACTGTTAATCAATAATTTCAATTCATTAATCAGGATTCTACTAGGTATTTTGTATTTAGGAACTGTGAATAATTGAGGATTTCCAAATGGAGCTAGCCCTTTGATGCTCTCTCTTGAGGAGAGCATCATATGTATAAAAAATGCCAGGCAAGATTAGATTCAGGCTGCAGAATCACTGCAGAGACTATGATTGACTTGTACTTTTACTTCATCTTCATATACAGCCTGCACCTCCACAGTCAGAGGTACCCCTATTACAAACACTGTAGGCACTAAGGAACCATGTGCACTCAACACACATAGACCGAGTCCCAGTCCTTTCATCACATGCTTACATAGAAGACTGCTTGAATTTTCAACTGAAGAGGCTTGGTTAAAAGCTTATTCTCTTCCACTCTGCCTCTTAGCCTAATAGTTGAACAAAGTTTTTGTCTATTAAATGACTCTCATTCTTGATTCATGGGATGAATCCTAGTGTATGTATTTCTGCTACCTCATGTGCTCTGTATCTTGATTATAATATAATCACAGCACAAAGCAATGACAGGAACACTTTTTATTCTGTTTGTGAGACTTGAGCCTATTTACATATGATTTATAGAACAGTGAGCTATCTACTGTTACTCTCTTCATAACCATATGAGCATATACCTAATACTCATTTGATTAGATTAAAGGGCTTGCTCCGTTTGGAAATCCTCAATTATTCACAGTTCCTAAATACATAATAACTAGTAGAATACTGATTAATGAATTGGAATTATTGATTAATATTGTGCATGTCCAGAATGAATCTTAAAACTTCCAAGGGAACTACTTTATATTTACTTTTGATCTATTAGAACTCTAGGCTGCATGATTAGAATGGAGTCATTCATAATATTTTGAATTACATTGCCACAGAATTGCAAAGAGGTAATGATTATACTCTTTGATATACTCTTTGAGGAAGTGAGAATGCTCCAGAAAAGCAGGGATGATAAACGTTAGGTGTTAGCCTATTCTAAACTCACACCATGTTTTGTTCTGTACTCCATTGCCACCTCTCCCTCTCTCAGCACTGTACATGGACACTGATTTTAAGGGCTACACTATTTTTAATCAACTTAAGGGTGGAGTGTACTCACTGTGGAACAACAGGAATTTTAGATCCTAGCTAGTGATGGATCTGAATTCAGAATTTGAGAATAGACACTGGAGTGGATATTTACAAAACAGTAAGTACTTGTTTTAGTGATCAAGTCCTGGGAACTTCGGAACTACCTGTAATGTTCACAAAATTCATTTAGTAACACAAATAAAACTTTCTGCTAAGAGAAAATGCTATGTATTCATACACACTCTTGAATGGCCTCATTTCCTCAAACGTTTGAGGAAAATGTTTGCCTCATGAATGTATGAATGACTGTATTCACTTTTATGACATATGTAGGACCTTCTCTCTCTTCTCTTGTAGCTGTTTCTTCAGAAAGGAAATCAGATACAAGGTAGACATTGTGTTTTGTCATAACTGCTTCAAAATATTATTGAAGTATTGGACAATAGATTGTATAGGAGGTGCAAGAGTCATCAACTTGAAGTTGCCAATGTTTTTAAACTGTGATTATGTAGATTCAGCAGGTAGCTTTGTAGACCCATCCATCACTAGCTGGTCAGATGAGCAGTGCCAAGAAATGAAGGTCAGCTGTAAAAGAGGGTCTCTGTCCCACACAAACAGGAGGAACAAGTTAATGTGACTTTAAGGCTTCCCATTTCCCAAAAGTATCCCCTCTTCCATCATTGTAGTTTACACTCTAAACAGCAGGGCTCTGATCTGAGATTTTGATCTGAGAGGAAATGATGCAACAAATGTATCAAAGCAATCAAGGGCAGATTAGTAGGTGACAAACGAGAATGCTACCTTCACTTCATGTCAGATCAGCATGTATGTCTTTTCTCATTAAATACTTAGTGGAAACAAATGTTGCAAGTGTTATTTCTATTTTAAAATAACAGGAAGTAGATTATAATCATTATATCTACTTAACATAAAAGACAGGTTCGAAGCAATACCTGAAACTTTAAGAAAGGATTATTATTATTATTGTTGTTATTATAAGACAACACATGAAAGTGAAAGAATTAAAGTAAAAACACTCCTCAAGAAGAAACCTGAATAGCTAATAAATATTTTTTTTAAGTGGTAGACTTCTAAACTTTAGGAGTCATAGAAATCATATTAGGGGTATTTAGAAACTTTTATATATCAATAATGCTGATTAAAGAATAAAATTTCTGATGACATTTTGAGCCTGGAAGATAGTGGAAAGAATCTGAATTGAGAATTTGAGAATAGACACTGGAGTGGATTTTTACAAAACAATGTTTGTTTTAATGATCAAGTCCTGGGAACTTCTGAACTATGCTTAATGTTCACCAAATTCATTTAGTAACACAAATAAAACTTACTGCTAAGAGAAAATGCTCTGTATTCATAAACACCTTTGAAGGGCCTCATCTCTATTCACTTTTGGTCCATTATTTTGAAAATTTGGACTTTTGAAATCTATTGACATAAAGTAGGGACATGCAGTATAACATATTAGCAATTTTTATCAGGTACCTGGTGACATCTTTTCCTTTCCTGTGGTTTTCTGGTTCCTATTCTCAGTAAGGCACTGCCACACCTGCCCATTATGATGTTTTACTATAAAGAGAATGTTCTGTACCACAGTCAAAAATGATTTCTTCTTCAGGACTTTTATTGTTTCTAATAAAGACTATAAACTGACCAAATAATAGACTTACCATATTCCACACATTCACTCTAGAATCTGTTCCCTCAGATGGTGAGAAGAAAATATACTTCCACTGCCTACAGAGGACCTCCACTGCTGATGGCCCACTGACAGCTGAGGAACCTATTCTAGATGCTTGCTTTATTGCTTGTTTGCTTTGCTAAATGATGCCAGCTTTCTGTTGCTGTGATATCTGAGATAAATACACTTATTAGAGAAAGGTTTCTTTTTTCCTAATAATCTTTTTTAAAGTGTTTGGTGCATGGCCTATTGACACCATGGCTTTTTAGCATATGGTGAGTTAATACATCATGCTAAGAGCACATGAGGGAACACAATGCTTACCAAATAATGGGCAGTAATGAAGAGAAAGGAGAAGAACCTGGAGTTCCTTTGAGGGCATGGCTTCAATGCCTTAACCTATTCTTAGTAGGTCCCACCTCTTCAATGATTTCTCACATACCAGTATCACCATGGGGTAGGGAGCAGTCCTTGACACATCAGCCATTGGGTTGTGAAGACATTTAGGATTCAAGATATATGACTAGAGAAATGTCTGAGTAGTTAAGACTGATATGTTATTTCTACACTTGTAAAATTGTGTGTGTGTGTGTGTGTGTGTGTGTGTGCGTGCGCGCACATGTGCGTGTGCAGGTTTATTGGGAAATCACTATCAGGTGGGTGCATTCACTATTCCCAAGGATGAGGCCGGGGATTCGATAAGGGGAGGGAGACTGAGAGGAAGGGGAAGAGAAAGAAAGAAGCCATAGGTGTAGAGACAGGGAGAGAAGGAAAGGGAAGAAGGAGAGGCCAAAATGTCTGCATTATATATGAAAGAGCTCTTGGGGGAAGGGCAACCCTGCCCCTGGGCTGGAACGTTTAGGAGCATGGTATGACAGGTATGTATGTATGTATGTATGTATGTACATATGTATGTATGTCTTTTACAACCAGACTTCCATATTAACTACAACAGACATGTTGAAAACACAGAAAATTGAAGTACGTCCAAATGTGCCAAGCTTGGATTACTTTTGTTGAGAAATTGCTCATGTTAATACTCATGTACAGACATCTCAGATGTGTTCATGTTGCCTGTTTCAAGGACAGTCTTTTGAATATTCTATAAGTATGATATCCACACTTCAGAGACTGTGATGACTATAGAGACTGCTATAGAAAACCCATCACTAGTAAACAACTGAAAATGATTCATGCATTTGCTTTTACAGACTGAAGACTTAATAGATAACTTTATGTATCATTTGAATCTTATTATTTAAGACTTTTTCATCTTGGTAACTCACCTTGTTCACTTTCAACTTTTTATTTTTTCAAAGCACATTTAAATACACCTGTAGATAAAATAGTAATAAGCCTGCACAAAACATCACAAAGAAGAAAACTGAATAGAGATAGAGAGAAATCACTCGCTTAGTTTATGTAAATCTGCTTCTTTAAAAGCCAGACTTGTAATATTTTATAAATCTCTCATTACTGGTAGAAAATGAGTTTTACAGCAGAAGAAAATGAAACACAAACGTAAAACCCCTTTGTATCCATATTCAATATAGTATTTTTTCCTAAAAGAAAACAATTTACATTTAAAATGCATAAGCATTGGCTACACATGCAGAGAAGTAGCGGCACCTGCTTTGCACCCTGAAGAGAGGCACTGCAATTTTTTCTAATCTATATTACTATCTATTATCTTGTGCTTGCATGAAAACTATTTTAGTAACGTTATTCTAAAAATTAAATGATTATAATATAGCCCAAGCACACGTTAGATCTCAAATTCAATATCATAAAGATGGCTCTCTACCTCTACAAGAAATTTATAAATTTAAAACCGAGACCAAAGGCGCATTCAAGAGATGGGAAGCAGTCTTAGTTTTAGTTTTCTGCTGTGTGAGTGTGTGTGTGTGTTTTTCTCAGATGGCAATTCTGTAGCATCATGACTTACTGCATACAGATGCCAGCAGACTATCATCAAGAAACACAATCTTATGGACACAAATTACCTCTTCCTGAACTCATCCCCTTTCTACACCACAGAAATCTCTGTGAATCCTACTGTAGGACAGACCATTTTCTATGTCGGGCCATCTTGATGAGAGTTTCTTTTATGGGAAATACCACTATATACATCTGCCTTTCTTCTTTTGTTTTGAAAAACTTTCCCTTACCAATTATTATACCTTCTCTATTTTATTTAGATTGCTGCAATTTAAATTATAATCAAAAGTCTTGTGACAGAGATCCTTTTCTAGCCTTTTGGGTCAAAATATTTCATATAATATTTATATTTGACTTTTCTAATACTAGTATTTCTTTTAAAATTTTAATTGTTCGATAAATATCAGAGATTACAATATTGGAATAACTAGATTAGTTTTTTAAAAAAGAAAATGTTTGTACTGTGATATTAGTTTATTAGAACTCAGGCAAAGTCTGCTCAGCTCTTGCCTTAAGAGCTTACTGTGGACCCTAGTGGAAGCCATGTAGCATCACAATGTAGCATCACAGCGAAGTGATTGCTACATTTTCCATGCTTTTTATCTCTGTCCTAGTTAGGGCTTTATTGTGATGAAGAGACACCATGACCAAGGCAACTCGTATAAACACAAACATTTACTTGGGGCTAGCTTACAATTTCAAAGGTTTAGTTCCTTATCATCATGGTGGGAGGCATGGCAGCATGCAGGCAGACATGGTGCTGGAGGAGTCAAGAGTTCTACATTTTGATCTGAAAGCAGCTAGGAGGAGACTGGAATTCCAAACTGGATGGAACATGAGCACAGGAGACCTCAAAGCATGCCCCCACCATGACACACTTGCTCCAGCAAAGCCACACCTACTCCAATAAGGCCACACCCAATAGCGCCACTCCCTATTGGCCAAGCATTCAAACACATGAGTCTATGGAGGCCATACCTATTCAAACTACCACAAGCATCATGCTCATTAGACTGTCTGCATTGATGCCCTTATGTTTGCTATGGCTATCTCTCCATCTTTATAGCTATACATATATTGGCATGTAGAATTCTTTAGGCACATACAGTTGTAAAGAAATGTACAAAATTCAGAAATTAAGGGCTTAAGCATTTTGATCTACTTATAAGGAATGTTTACCAAAGTCACTAAGGTTGAGACCATTAAAATACTTTTTAAATTTTACTTCTGTTATATTGTTTCTTTTCTTTTAGATTAACCCTGTTTTTAAATTCTTGCTAAGAGAAGTTAAAAATTTATAATTCAGAAACTACTGGTCATAGGATCAGATAACACACAGAGAATAGAGACTTTTAAAAAGCATAATTGAAAGTTCAAATCAGTTAATGAAATAATGAACTATTAATACATATACGATGATTTCTAAGACCCACAAGGGAAGTGGAAAAAATCCTATCAGATCATTGGATGGACTCTGGATAGCAGTAATAAGAAGTAGTGATGGGGAGAATTGAAGATGTAACAAAGGCCCTGCAGAGATGCTAACCTTCACTGTGGATTACAAGCCTCAGCAACCTGTTCTTGGACCTTGTTATAAATAGTTGATTCAACCTGTTTCTATATATTTTTAATTGTATATATTACCTGAAAAATATTTCCAAGATTTTGTTCTATAAAGTTTGTTCTTATTGGACACTGTCTTGTTAGCACTTCATAGTTTACTATAAAGGAACATGAAAAGAGAAAACACATGCAAGCCACAAGATAATGACTTCTTGTTCTATGTGATGTCAGTGTTACTATATAGACCCATCAATGTGACTTGGCAGTAAACACAAGTTTTGCTATTCAATAATTACTGTGAAACTAATAGTTATAAAATCATCTATTGATTAACATAGATGTTCTGGTTACAATGTCACTTTAATAGTGAGATATTCTCTCCTCCTTTCCCTTCTCTCCCAGGTGTGCATGCATGCACATATACATGTCCACATAGATGCCAGATTAGCATGTCTCTTCTGCCCTTTCTATTACTGTCTTCCTTGGATGGCTTCTTCCTTCCTCTCAGACCATCTGGATCCTGACCACACTTCATAAGTCACTGATCAGATGGCACTCACTTTTCTATACTGAGACCTCTTCTACAGCCTTTTATTGTTATCTGTCAATCATCATGTACAGTCAAGCAGATGTACACAGGACACACTTAGTCAAGCTTATGATGATTTATCTATCATTCTACAGATGGAATCATAAAAGCAGACACCATGCAGATATGTTGTAAATATGATCTCCTCTATACACAGTTGGTTGGGTACTGCTCCTATCAGAGTTCTGTCACTAGTAGGCCATCAAAAGATTGGCACTGAGAGAAATCACCATACTGTGTACTGACTTCAGTAGGAAAAAAGAGAAATTTTAAAATACTATTTTTTCTTGAAAACCTTTCTGGAATTGTCAATATACACTAATTTGTGATAGTTATGATGCTATTTATTCTGACATAAACAATTTGTTAACAAGGTCAAATGTAATGGAAATCATGAGAAAGAAAGTATGATATTATCTTATTCATTGTCTTTGGCCTTCTCCATCTGAATACCAGTGATTGCTTACAGCTTGCCTTTCAAGTTACTTAAGAAAATGAAATAAGTGACATTACTTTTAGACTTATTTGTTCCATACATTTTGACATTTTGAAGTGTCTTGGTGAGATGAATGACATAATTTAACATATTAAAAGTAGAATCTAAAGAGCTCTCAAATGTTTCTCAGTTTAAACACACACACACACACACACACACACACACACAATTTTAAACAACATAGAGAAATAAGGAGACAGAGATAAAGAGAAAGGAGGAGGAGTCGTCTCAATCTGTGGTCTGTGCTGGCCTTGAACTGTCCATCCTCCTGTCTGAGCCTACAGATCATATCACTGCATTAAGAAGAAAATGTCTCTTTTAGTCTCTAAATACAGTATCTAAGACTTCTCGATGAAACCACCAAAGGATAGTGTAAAAGAAATAAGAAGCATCCATCCAATTAAGTTAACATTTTATATATACATCAGGTACATGTGTGTGTGTGTGTGTGTGTGTGTGTTTATAGACATATGTGGAAGATGTTTATTTCAGACATGTTTGTTTACATAAACTCATATTGAAGTCAACTCTGTTTACATAATGAGTTCTTGTCAGAAAGAGAAGGAGATAGAGACCTTTCTGAAGGGAAATTTGTGACTTACTTTTAATTACTTTTAGCTTACTTTTTTATTGAGAGAAGAACAGAAACTATTTCTTGTACCTATGGATTGTCAATTTCCCTCAGCTCAAAAGTATCTTTATTCCAATGTGACATATTTTGAGGTATCATGTTGTGACTAATTTTAACTGCATTTTACTTTAACAGTACCATGATAGATACAAGACTGAATCTTAATTTCCATTTTAAAAGAATAGTTACCATTTTTGAATTGTTGAAATGAAGATGTGCCTTATGTTGTAGGACATGATGTGATATGATCAGTCTCAAAGCTTCTAAAAAGAGAATAGCTGAACTGATCAATAATTGAACAGTGTAGTGCACTGTTGTGTACAGAAAAGTTAATGTTGGTTTGAAATCGTCATTTTCAAGCCAGGGCTTCAGCACTTAGAGAGAGAAATGACCTCAGATTAGTATCTCTTTCAGCCAACTTTTTAAATCTGTTAAATATGGCTAACAAGCCAAAAGTATAAGTGCTAAAATTCTATATAATGCATAAAGATTTTAGTAGTATTTCCTCTGCCAAAATAATTTTGTCCTGTATATAATTTCTTTACTGAAGAATAATGTAGACATTTGAGTTTCCAAGGACTGTGACCAATTCACTGAATTCTACTAATATTGTCAAGTTCTGCTGAGTATCTGCCTTTGGAGTTACAATAATATGAAAAATCAAACATGAACACAGATTTCAAAGAAATAAATCTGTTTTTCCTAGTTTTGCAGACACTGACAAAAGATGTTTACTCAATATCCAGTAGGTACCCTTTTGAAATTATTAAGACCTGTCTACTTCTCTCCTAAGGCTGCTTGGTAGACCAGAAGATATTACACATGGTAGGCATTTCTACGGGAGAGGGTACTACCTAAGTTTAAGACACAGACAAACTTATTCATGCTAAAACAATCGTGTAGTGTTTTCTCCCACATACTATGCATCACTAAATGTTCTGTGAATATAGGAGTTGAAAAATATGTACTTAAAAAAGACTCACTTTCTAGATTTGTACTTTTAATCTTATTTTTAATTAACAGGACACTTGTAAATGTTCTTGGGACTTGCTGTGATATTTTGACATATTTCTAATACAGAATGTTTAAATTAGACAAACTCACTAAATTGTCGACTGGTATTCATATTTTGAGTATGTATGGTGAAAATGTTTAAAAACTATTCTTTGTGCAAGCATGCCATGTGTTTTTACTTATTTTAGTCACTTTCTATGAATCATGATATCACTGCCTACTCTCTCACTGAAGATTTGTACCATTTAATTAACATGCAACTTTTCCCATCCACCCTTCCATCCTATTCTCCCATGGGTATTATGGTTTCTGATTCTCTGAGATTAACTTTTTAGATTCTTGTGTAAATGAGATCATGTGAAATGATGTGTCTGATGATTTTTAATAAGATAGTATCTCCCATGTTCATTCATGTATTGCAAATAATTGGATTTTCTTCCACAACCTTAGCTGGATATTAGTCAACTGTAGATATATTGAATATAAATAATTTTTGACAGTAGGTTTCATTTTGGCCTTGAGACAAGATAGCATTGTTTCAATGACATGAGATTTTATATACCAATTACAGGTTGATAGACATTACTAGAATTTTCTTTTGTCCTTTAATAAGAATGGAGGCTGCACTAAATTAATGCTCCCTGACAGAATGTGTCTGGTTCAACAGGGTCACGATCAGATGAAGTTATTTTAGCATCCACTACATTTCTGGTACCTTTCTGTTCCCAGCACAGCCTCTAGCTTCTGCCACATCTATCTCATACTTTTAGTGAGAGAAAATAAAATTATAATATTCATAAGCTGTTAAACAAAGCAACTCTCTACTAGTTGTCCCTACAATTAATAAAGAAAATAAAAATCCTATACTTTGCTAATATGGGTGAACAAGGTTACCATAGTAAGATTGTTCCCTAATAAAGATCAATAGCAAAATGTGCAAAAATATGATACATGTAGGTTAATATTCTAGTATTGGTTGAATCACAGTTTCACATTGTCACTTCAAACAAAAAAAAAATCTCCAAAAATATCTACCGAATACAGAAATATGTACATATTTGTATACATATTTGTGTACATATTTTGTGTATATACACAAAAGAACATAAATTTATGAACACTGATTCATAAGTAGGCTATTAAATATGGAAACAACTGACAGCAAATGCTGTCAAGGTTGTGAAGAAATAAGGACCATCATTTACTGTTGGTAAGAATGAAAAATCATGTAACCATTCTGGAAATTAATATGGAAAATTCTCAATTTACTCAAAGGATTTGATACCCTACTCCACAGATACTCACTTGAAATGTTTATTGTTACCTATTCACAATAACTAGGAATTTGAAATCACCTAAATGTCCTTTAACTGATGAATGTATAATAAAAATGTTATTCATATACACATCAGAATGCTATTTATTAATAGCAAAAAATGGGTGTGGTAAGAAAAGATTATATTGAGTGAGGTAATCCAAGTCCAGAAAGACAAGTGGCTCTTTTTCTCTCTCATCTGTGACTTCTATCTCCAACTCTTCAGATATGAGTTATACAGTATGATGTAACCACGAAGACCAGAAAAGTATCAAGCAATTATGGGTAAGGAGGTGAGTCGAGAGGGATAGTAGTATTATGAAGTGGGAAGATTTAATAATTGGGAGGAAGCTTCAGTTTGAGAGGACAGAGAGGTCAATACATAAGGAGGGGGGATGAGGGACAAATGACATTAAGAATTTTGATAAAGCCTCAAAAAGTCATATTATTTTATATTTACTAAAATGATAGACAATACCTGAAAATGTTTTAGTATACACACACACACACACACACACACACAGACACACATACACAAATCTTAAAAGAAAGTTAAGCCATTTTAGTTGTAAATACTTCCAATAAAAGCCATAGAGTAACAAAAACACAGTACTAGTCACAAGAAACCTTTTAAATAGTTAGTCAGGATAGTACTAGTGACTCTTAAAACGATATAGATTATTTATATAATCCTTTGTTCCCTCTCAGAGATTGAGGTAGGCCCCTCTTACTGAAAACACTGTACACTTAAGACATAGGGCTCAAATGGTTTGGGCTGCATTTGACCTGAAAGTCCCTTTCCTGTGGTCTAGCTCCCATGGTTCCAGAAAATACTATCCAAGTCACCTAGAGGTGGACAAAATCAAATAGCCTACATAGCTACAACACTTGTGGACTGTGATAATTACCAGCATAACCAGATATGCATAAAGGTAGCAACACCCCCATAGATTGGTGACATACAATACCCATAGATTGGTGACAAGTATTAGCTATCTAATTGTACTTAAGGCCTATTTAATAGGAAGGAGATCATGGTTGGTAATGGAAACAGGGTTACCTTCCCAAATCTAGTGAGATTATGGAATTTAAAAAAGAATCAACCATTGCCAACTTGTTTGACCAGCTTAATTCCTTATGATATTCTAAATCATATCTGTATACCACAGATAAGTGTGGCCATGACTCCTTAGCAAAGAATCACTTTTATAGCAAATGAAAACATTACAGAAAACCACAACTGGACACATGTAGAGCTCAACAGATTGTGGGAGCCATTCTCTATCGAATATATCTACATCACAGATCTTGCATCTGTGGCTCAGGAGGCTCATCTAGGAAGAGGGTGTAGAAAGATTGCAAGAGTTAAAATACCAGGAAGTTTGCTGTGAAACAGTTTCTCCTATACACTTGCGTATGTATGTATGTATGTATGTATGTATGTATGTATGTATGCTCTATCTATCTATCTATCTATCTATCTATCTATCTATCTATCTATCATCTATCATCTATAATTCTTACAACTCCTCCCATGACCTTCCTATTCATCTCCCTCTCTGCTGGATAGATTTATGTTAGCTTGACACAAGCTAGGGTCATCTGGGAGGAAAGAATCTCAATTAAGAAAATGTCTCAGCCGGGTAGTGGTGGCTCAAGCCTTTAATCCCAGCACTTGGGAGGCAGAAGCAGGTGGATTTCGGAGTTCGAGGCCAGCCTGGTCTACAGAGTGAGTTCCAGGACAGTCCGGGCTATAAAGAGAAACCCTGTCTCGAAAAACCAATAAAAAAAAATGTCTCCATAAGATTGGGAGGTAGCCAAGCTTTTAGAATATTTTCTTAACTCATGATTGATAGGAGAGAGTCAAGACATTGTAGATGGTGCCATGCCTGGACTGGTAGTCATGGAATTTATAAGAAAGCAGGCTGAACAAGCCATGGGGAGCAAGCCAATAAGCAGCACCTCTCTGTAGCACCTATATCAGCTTCGGCTTCCAGGTCCCAGCCCTGCTTGTGTTCCTGTCCTGAGTTTCTCTAGTGATGGACCAAGATGTGAAAGTATAAGCCAAATAAATCCTTTCCTCTCCAACTTGCTTTTGGTTAGGGTGTTTTATCATAGCAAAGATACCCTGCCACCTTGATGTTCTCTTTCACTTATTTATTGATTAATTTATTCTATTGTTACTATAGTTGTTGTTGTTCTTGCTGAGTCCAATTAGTGCTAACCATATGTGAATGTGTAAGGGCATCCAATGAGGTATGGACAATTTACTGCTTGCTACATCCCTAAAGGAAAATGAGTCTCTCTTCTTCAGTAGCAATCAGCAGCTAACAGCTCTTTACTAGGGTTGAGGCTTTACAGCCTCAGCAACCCACATTAATTTTGACTAGCTTGATCTTGTTCAAGACATCACAGCTGCTGTAAGTTTGTGTATCAGATATGTTATACCCAGAAGACAGAATTTTATAGCTCTCCTCCCCATTCCCTAGCTCTTGCGTTCTTTGTGCCCACTCTTCTGAGACATTTCTGGAGCCTTGCTAAGCAGAGGTGGATAGAGATATTCTCCAGGGTTGAACACTCACAGCCCCTTATTTGCACCAATTTGGACAGTTATTATCTCTGCATTAACCACTTTCCACTGAAAAAGAAACTGCCATTTCCCCTCCTAAGTGGATAGAGGCAGAATCGATAGACACAAGCATAAAAATTAAGAAGAGAGCTTGGTGACATGTCTCAATAGATAAGAGCACTTGCTGTTTTAGCAGGGGAGCTGGATTTAGTTTACAACATCCACATACTTGCTTATAATCATCGATAGTTGGAGTTCCAGGTCATTTAACCCACTCTTCTGCTCTTCAGGTTTCAGGTACATTGATGGTATACATACATACACGTAGAGAAAACACTCATACACATAAAATAAAACAAAATCTTTTTTTAAAATTGGAGGTGATGGTGACAACATTTAGTAAATGATGAAAGTCAATTTTCCCTTCAGGCCTATGAGCTCAGCAATGAACTTTTGATCTGGTTTTAGAACTATGCATGAAACCCCTTATTTTGGCCAAGTTCAAATCCAATAGGAAGTATTTAGTTATCCCAATAACTACCATGCCATTATTGCACCAGTGGGTACATCTTATCAACATGTTGATACCATAACATGCATGAAAGCTAGTCATCAGGGAGAAAGTTTCCTAGTTCATTGAGATTCGCTTCTCATTGTTCTATAAGCAAGGTGGATGGGATCTTGAGCAGAATAGTCTTACCATTTAATTAAAATAATAAATTAAGACTAACAAAAATATGCAACATTGTTTTATAGACTTCTAGGACCTTTGTGGCCAATAATATTTTGAACCTAGCTCTGTGATTCTCATTAAATAACCTATTTCTTTTGGCAGCAATATTGTATACCCATTCAGGCTACTCTTGGTCAAATTTTATACTTCTTTTAAAAAGTTACCTTCCCAGCAAGTGGATTTTTATAAGGCTTCTTCAGACACTCACAGTTTGGTTTATCTTCTCCTTACATACTGCTTTCCCTTACCTTTGAAATTAAAAAGAGATAAAAGTTGTGGGCCAATGTATAACAAGTCTGATGAACTTTAATAGTTATGTGGGAGTATTAGGAAACAGAAGTTGAAGTTTGGTGCTGAACAGAAAGAAAATGTTAAAGAGTGGCTGTGTGTAACAGGACGTTTAGCACAGCAAAATGAAGAAATCCAAAAGAATTACCAGAAGCTACTAAGAACTTACATGTGATTAATACGAAAGAGCCTAAACAGAAAAATCCACTTAAAAATGTAAAATCTTTAACAGAAAGTATTTGAGCAATTCCTAATATGTGAAGAAGAAAATAGTTATTGGTTAATAGCCATTGTGGACAACTACACTTTGTCCTATCTTAGAAACGAAGAGTAAGTTTTTTTGATTTACTCAACTGAAGTTTATTTTGTGAAGTTATAACTCCTGTTCATTGAAATGGCAGTACTAAAGGACCAGTGTATTTTAAATGGCTTCACTAGAATTTCATTTGAAAGAGAAGCTTTTGGCCTTGCAAATTTGTATCATCCAGGCAGTCAAAATGTGGAAAAAAAGCTAGCCTGAGAATTGCCTCTCATTCTGTTGTTGTTTAGGCACTAGCTAAATTTACCCATAGATAGGTATCAGAACTCTTGTCAAGAAACTCAAATACAGTACTATTAGTATTCTCAGGCCACATGGCCCAAGAACAGCAGTTGTCAACATCTACATAAACACACACACACACACACACACACACACACAATGGTTGGAAAGGAACTAAAGAGACATTAGCAATATATTACACTTAATTGAGCTTGATACACAAATTGCATTACAGTCTTTTTGAGTCTGCTACGTGAAGCTCACAGACCCCAGCTTTAGCCCTTGGCATAATTAATGATGACACTTTTCCTATAGCTTGTTGCTAATACCATCTATTGCCTGTGATGTCTCACTAAGATAAATGCCTCAGCCAATTGTAAATCAAAGTGTTTTTCATCAGAAGCAGCCCGTGACAATGCAATCGAGACAAAGCTCAACATGACTTTATGAATGGTAAAAATTCTTCCCCAGAACATAACTGTGGATGTCATTGTTAGTATTGATTTCTATCCTTACAAGAGGAACAATGTCAACAATATTGATTCTTTCAGTCACATCCGTTGTGGATAAAACCGTATGTATTTCCTGCCAAAACTGAATGTGATACAACATCATGGTTTAGATTTTAAGTTTACTTTGGCACATTTGACATTGCTTTTAGGCAGGGGAAAAAAGGAATTTTTGATGATTTGTTCCAAGTGCAATTGGTGAGAGTAACATGCAATTTCACTTAGGACTGAAATAAACTGAAATTTAGGGGGAACTACCATATAAAGCAACAGCCTTGCATGGAATGCCTACCATTATTTCTCCCCATATACCAGAGAAGTAAGGCTAGTTCAAAAGAATTAAATAGCTTGAACAGTATCTGAAAACAAAAATAAGTAGTAAAACAAAAAGTTTTACATTTACGATACACATGAGTTAGATATAGCAACTACGGCTGTTCTAGCACAGAAGGGAGACTCTAGAGGTACTGTCGTAATATATCAGCATGACCTTGTTTTTTTTTTTTTTTATTTTTAATTTGTCACTGAGGAACTTAACAGAAAAACACTTTACATGTGGTAAACATTATTTTCCCCAAGAAGTGCAGGCCCTTTTCTACAGATGGTTGCATCTTTTCTGAAAGTATAAAACGGTGGTTTGTATTAACTCAAACAGGAAGTCCTCTAACAAAGCACAAGTAAGCTTGGAAGGACACCTGACCCATCCTCGTAGGAAAAGTCAGTCTGATCTGATTTCTGTTCTGATAGTTTCCTGACTTTATCTTGAGCACTATGGCTCATTTTTTAGTAATCTTCAACCATCCTGCCTTTCACTCCTCACAGGGACCTCTGGCACTCAGCTGGAGTGCCTTCTCTTCAGACTTCAAATGCTGCCTGGGATGGTCTTGTCACAAATCACTTCACTGCATGTGTAGTTTCTTTGTTCTGGATAAGGTCTACAGTTCTCACCATTGGAAACTCATCCTCGGTGGCTGAAGTAGACCTATACTTCTGTCCCATCTAATACTCTTGGAAATGGTTCAGTTTCCATGGTTAGCTGTTTTATTTTATTTTATTTTATTTTATTTTATTTTATTTTATTTTATT
>NW_021620713.1:893618-949084 GCF_004785775.1 Grammomys surdaster | reverse complement strand
TTTTATTTTATTTTATTTTATTTTATTTTATTTTATTTTATTTTATTACCATTACTTGTTCTTGGGGGGGGAATGGCCTTGATTTGAGACTTCTTCCCTCCATTTCCTGAGTGCTGGAAATCTAGAGATGTACCATCAGGCCTAGCATGATTAAATTTATAGATGTGTGTTTCTAGGAAGTCAGAAATATCATCTTTCTTTTCCAGATCTATGTGTGTGAGACAGTATATGCTAAATATGTATTTTTAACTGAATTGATTGCTGAAGTCAACCATTTCTTTAGCACAGTAAATCCTCCCTACATCTGGTCATGCAAATAACTTCCCTATCATTTTTTTAACATTGCTTTATTATATTTAAAAAATATACAAATACTTTCATCTAGCTCTTGTAGGTTAAAGGCACTAACAAAGATAAAGTGAAGACATTAATCATCACAAGGTTTCTTTGACATACGTCCCTAAATACAAACCTATAGAATAGTGCAGCTCTCAGGCATTATCAAGGATGTGATTAACACAGAGGCTCTTAGCTAATCAAAGTACAAAGAGCCAGTGTCTGTGGAGTCAGTAGCCCTAACTGGGGGCTTGCTTCCCCTCCCTCTTTCCCCAAAGCTCAGGGGAATTGTGGAGGATATAGTAGAAAGACTAGGGTAGCTAGAGATGGGGAAAGACTGCTATAAAGCAGAATCTTCTGGTTATGGGAAGGCTGATGTACTGACAAACTCACAGCAGCAAGCAACTCTAGAGAACATACATACAGCTTTGTTCACATAATTCAAGCTTTGCTGTTTGTTCATTGAAAGGAGTATACTATTTTCAAAGGGTCTGTCCAAACACACATGCAAGATTTATCATTTTCACATGCAAGATTTATCATTTTTTTCTTGCATTATTATTTACTCGTGTTAGTTACATTGTAGTGAACCTTTTTTTTTAACTAGAATTTTCTGAACTTTCCTATGTTTTTTGACTGTTTAGATACACTGGAAATTATTCTCCCTATTAGGAGATCAAAGTGGGAAATAACATGGCTAACAATGGACACAGTGACTGAATGGATCGTGTACCTTTGCTCACACCACTTCCTATTATCCTGAAAAATTTCCCGCCCATTTCTTTAGTAGAACAGAGATTCACAGTGATATTTTTGCTTTCACTTATTTATTTCTGTAGCCCTACATTAGCTTCTGCAGACAGGCATATATATGTGTATGTATACGTATATGTATATATGTGGGACTGTGGAAATCCTGGGGTGTTTGGCCACGCCCCCAGAGCACAGAGACCTGACACAAGGTCTCCATGTAACGTAAGGCCCAGGTAGAGGGCGGGAAACAGGTCTCTGCCTCAAGATTTACCTAAAGAGCCAAGCCCCGTCCCCTCCTGCTTCCAATATAAACAAGCCCCTTCGGGTATTTCGTGGGAGAGCTACGACATCATTCAAACTCATTGCCATGTTAATAAACCTGTACATCTTCCACTCCATGTGTCTCTTAGAACTCTGGACTCATTGTGTAAGTGGAAAACTCGCGTGGGGGTGGGGGTGGGAGAAGCCTTACAGCAACGGTCCGTGTACCACCTTCACGGCACCCCCCCACTCAGCCATGGCTGGGGTACACTAGCGTGACTCGCCCCGCTTCCCGCCTGGCACACAGCGTCCCTGCGCCCCTGTTCCCGAGTCGTCACTGAGGTGCGTGGCTCGACCTCTTTACCCACACCCTCGGTTCGCTGGTGGTCTGCGTTGCTGAGTCTCTCTGGGAGGTGCCGTAGCGTGTGACAAGCACGCCCTGCGCCCCCACCTGCTACCCCCACGTGCGAATTTTGACACACACACACACACACACACACACACACACACACATATATATATGCCTATGTATATAATATATATTATATTATATAAGTATATGATATGTATTTTTAAGTAGCTAGAAATTAAACCCATATTTAGATATTTAGCACATGTGATATCCAGGCTTCAACACTTAGCACCAAGAAAGAAAACAAAATGCACATTTATTTTTATTTTAAAATGTCAAGTAAATACCAGGCCATTGAAACAATTGTGAAACAATTTTTTGTGATGTCCAATAGCACAATCCACCTTTGTACTATGCCAAGAAGTTATACATTTACTGAAACAGGAAGATTTAGGTGGAGAAAATAAGCACAGAGCTACAATATCAAATCCTGATTTTTTGCCCTATTTACAATTATTATTGCTCTGGTGAAGCTCCATTTCCAGAGCAAGTTGGGGATGAGAAGATTTGTTTGGCTAACACTTTCAGATCACAGTTCCTCATCACGGAAGCCAGGATAGAAACTCAAACAGAGCAGAAATCCAGAGGAAGGAGCTGATGCAGAGGCCATGGAGGGGTGCTGAGTACTGTTGTGGTTGGTCTGGTAATCGGCACACTACATACCTCTGTTCTTTCAAATAGCTGGCTGTATCCCCTTTTTATTTAACCAAAAGCTTTAAATTGGGGAGCAAGATTTATATAATAAAGGCTGGTGGTAACAATCAGATCTTGGAATTATTCAGAATTTAACATTTGTATACACAACACCAGACCAACCCCCAACAGAGTACTGGCTTGCTTCTCCTGGTTTACTCAGCTTGTTTTCAGGACCACCAGACAAGAGATGGTATCATCCACCCACAGAGTGCTGGGCCCTCCTCATCAATCATCAATCACAAAAAAAAAAAAAAAAAAGAAGCTTTACAGGCCTGGCTTACAGACAAATCTTGAGGAGAAAATTTTTTGAGGTTCCCTCCTCTTCAATGGCTTTAGCTTGTGTCAAGATGACTTAGAAGTATTCAGCCCTGCAAGGTTATCTCCTTTCCTCTGCTGACACACGGTAGGTGGTCTTTCCATGAATGAGAAGACAGGAGGCTTAGGTAGATCTGCTTCTTTGCTTTAGAAGAGTTTGGAAGGATGAAGCTTCATGAAACTGTTATTTTACTGAGATGTGTGCTCTTGTTAAAAAATGATAGAAGGAAAAGCTGATTCCTTGCCAAAAATAAAATGAGACTTGTAGAGACAAGACTTAGGGCTGAGATGGTGGTAGGTTTCTTCTGGCCAGAGGGAAACAGAGCTAACATTTGTCAGGCACATTCTCAGTTCCAATACAGTGCTGTGAAGGAAGCCATGCACAGAAGCCTGGCTGGTTAGCTTAGAAAGAAACCATAAATATTTGATCTAGAAAAAAATTATCTTGAGTGAGGGAACTGGGACCCCAAATAACAAATATAGTCTATATTTGCTTTTATGATGGCATTAGCTTTTCAGCCTTTGATAGGCAAGCTACAATCCATATAGCCACAGAAGTTAGATATATAGTAAGGGATTAAGGAGGTAGGGAAAAAATCTCTTGAGGAATGGAAAGTAGAACACTCAATTTTAGGTAGACTACAGGGTTGGGGGATTGGAATGGAAGGGTTAAAGAGAGAGGGAGAGGGAAGAGGCAGGTTAGGGAAGGAGTACCAGGAAGGATAACTAATGCCAAGGTACACTTGGGGGGTGATCATATGGAAACCAGCTATACAGTAAAAGCATCCTAAAATTTATACATCTATGAAAGAAATCTAAATGGAAACATCAAATAATGGGGTGGACAAAGCCCCAACAAGACATCTCTTGCCACCAAGTGAAACCTCCAGTGCCAGGAGTCGGTTATTTCTAATTAACTTGTTGGCCAAAAAACCTCGTGGAACCCCCAAACGGTTCAGGCAATTGCCAAAGCTATTGGTCGCTGTCCACAAACTGATGGTAAGGCCTTATTCTGAAGACAACACTTACATATCTCATCAAACATGGAAAAGTCATTGTTAGCAATCTGTTAAACTCCACCTCCAGAGTCACCTGGCAACAGCCAGGTATGCTCCGCCCCACAGTTACCTGGCAACAGGCAGGTAACCCTGCCCACTATAAAAGGGGCTGCTTGGTCCCTCCTCTCTCTCTTGCTCCTCAACCCTGAGCACCTGCAGGTTATCCTCTCCCTTCTCCCCTTCTCTTCCCCCTCTCTCCACGTGGTCATGGCTGGCCTCTACTCCTCTCTACTTCTCTCTCTCTCTCCTCTTGCTCTCCCACTCTCTTAATAAACCTCCCCTCGTGGAACCATCTTGGCCTGCTGTGATCTGTCCCAAGCTGCGCAGTGGAAATCCTTTCATTGGTGCCGTGACTCGGATACGAAGACTTTGGGGACCTCAGCTGCTGCGACCGTACAAGATGAACACAATGACCACCCAGACTTCATCTGCTGCTGCTGCTGCGAGGCCCACGTGGTCCACCATTCCTGCCGCTACACCCATACCGCCATTTCAGCCTCAGCTCCACCAGCCCGTGACTGCTACACCCCTGCGCAACCTGCCGTTTTCATCGTGTCTGCTGAGACTCACCAAACTTCCACCACGTGAGCTGTGCCGTTTCGGCCCACCCCTCCCCCAGTCGGTGCTCTGCCGTGTGGCCTAGATACCCAGACAGACACACAGGTCTCCTGTTCCGTTCAACCTTCCAGGTACCGGACTGCACAATTTCATGCACACACCGGCTTTTAATCCATAGGGACCTTCTGGTTCGTGTGAGGGGCCCTGGACTCCGGGTTTGCGTCTGGCCACCGCTTCCTGGACACAGGGCTGGTTTTTGCCCCAGCACATGTGTCTGGCCTCTAGCCGAACCACAACTGCTATTCAACTAGGACCTTGAACCGATTGAGTGATTTCCCCTCTTGGAATAGCTCGTAACCCCTCCTCAGCTCTTGCAGCTCCACAAAAAGCTGGTACCAGCCGAGCTATCTCCTGACTGGCTAACTTCTGGTGGGTTAGCCCAGTCGAGGCCCTTATTTAATCGCGCGACGGCCCGATTATTATAAGCAGTGCCTGATTTCTGTTGCCAAAGATTAGTTTAGGACGCTAAGCTAAGTTTGGTAACTCACTCAATGGGTTCATCGTCTTCGTCCATACGGACACCCCACTGGGCTGTCTACTGAAAAACCTCAAATCTTTACAATTAACGCCTGAGTTGAGGCCTTCCAAATTAATACGTCTTTGCAATAAAGTCTGGATTGGGTACCCTTTAGACAATGGGATGACCACGTGGCCACATAATGGCACCCTAGACACCATTATTTTACGGAGTCTTAATACATATTGCCAGCAGTCCGGTAAATGGAAGGAAATCCCCTATATTCGTGCATTTATTTACCTCCGTTACTCCCCTTCTATGTACTCCACCTGCTCCCCACCCAAGGTTCTGCCCCACACCTCTTTCTAATTTTTCTTTTTAATTAAACCAAAATGGGGGAATTACTGTGACTCTAGCGGATGTCTGCTGGTTCCACACACACTAGCCAGAACTGGTAAGCTTCCCCATCCCCCACTGGCCAGAGTAACCCTCCACATGGTCCCAGGGAAGATTCCTTGAGCTAGAGTGAACCCTGTCCTTCCCTGAACCTCTCTAGGACGGCTCCCCTTAGATGAGACACTTCCCCTTTTCCTCTCGAGACAGTTTCTCGCCGCTGAGTACCCCAGGCCAGGCCTGGACAGACTGTTCTCTCTGCCTCAGGAGCACCGGCTCCAACGGTACTTCCCACTGTGTCTCTTCCATGGGTGAGCCTTTACTGTTTTCTCACAGGATCACTGGCTCTGCCCCATTGTGTCTCTTCCAAGGGCCAGTCTCTCGCGCCCTTTTCCCTTTCACCTCCTTCATCATTTGCAGGTCGACTGGAACCTTAGTTCCAGCACCTTGCCTGGAAAGCTAGCGGGTCCAGGGCCCAGCTAGCTCCCCTCTCCTCCTCTGCGATCAGTCAGCCGGTTTGCCTGGTCCCTTCCCTCTATGGTTCTTAACTCTGCTCTTGGTTGTCCCCTTACATCCTGCCGCCTGGCACCGCTACAAAAACAACTAAGGTTGTGGTGATACGGGACATGCTTACTTTTCCTAAATGCAGCCACCAGAGTCACTGAGCAGCGACTTCCGGCTGCCAGCAGGAAGACCCGCCCTACAGCTATGCTGCTGGCCCCACAGACCTGACCTGCCTGCAGCAACCGTGACTCACAGCTCCAACCTGTGACAGCCCTACCGTCCAGCTTTCTTAACAAAAATGCTTCTTTGCTAATACAAAACTGTGCTTTTCTCTTCCTATACAACCTACCAAAGTTACTTAAGACTCTTTCCTAACGTGTCTTGATAGATTTTTACTACTGCTATTATTCTATTCAGTTACAACCAATCCTTATGGCTCTCAATCTTGTCAGAAGTCTGCTAATTATATATTTTAAGTTTATGGCCGACAGAATGCCCAAAGCCTCTAACAGTTAACCCAAGATGGTTTCAGAAGACCTGGACACCGGAATCCTAGAACATACAGCCTAGATTGTATGTGGACAAACACAACAGGACACCCTGAGTCAAATGACTTGGCTAAATAAAGGTAAGTCATTTCTCATATCATGCGTACCCATTCCACAGAAAAAAGCCCTGCGGCTTCTACGCTTGGAAGCAAGACTGACTTCACCCAAGAGACTATAGAAACCACGGGAACTGTTGGCTAGTGGACTCTGTCATTTTTTAAAAAATAATACATAACTGGTAGATTGTTTACTCTTTACCATACTTCTGACTACATTGACAGCTAAGTTTTCAAAGACATTATCTGTTACCTCATTACCTAAACTCAGTTGAAAGACTACTTGTGTTGTTAACTCATGCTGTTATCTCTTTTGTAAACTTATAAGCTACAGGAAACCCACTCATTTCTACCTCTCATGGATATCACCCAGATAAGTACATCTGCCTAAAATTCCTACTTACTACCTATAATAAAGGGTGGGATCCCTCTGGGTTTCAAATATACATCTTAAAAAAAATTCTTTCTCCAAGTGTTCTTAATCTTATTTCCTACATCTTGTCAAGTCCAGGTGCATCCAATACAGCTCCAGAGAAGCAACCTTCAGATGCTCCATCTCCTGCCACACACACAGACACAGCTGCTTCTATTGGACCTGACCCTGGACATCAGAAAACAGTCAGCTCTTCTAAGACGAGACAAACATCTCCCTTATCCATTCTTCTAGGTTCCCCCTAGAGACACGTCGCCCCCAATGCCAGCAGGAAGTAGCCAGATTTCACGACGACCCTATTCCTGCTTCGCCGTCACCTCTTTCTAATTTTTCTTTGTAATTAAACCAAAACGTGGGAATGTTAGCAATCTGTTAAACTCCACCTCCAGAGTCACCTGGCAACAGCCAGGTATGCTCCGCCCCACAGTTACCTGGCAACAGGCAGGTAACCCTGCCCACTATAAAAGGGGCTGCTTGGCCCCTCCTCTCTTGCTCCTCAACCCTGAGCACCTGCAGGTTGCCCTCTCCCCTCCCCCCTTCTCTTCCCCCTCTCTCCACGTAGTCATGGCCGGCCTCTACTCCTCTCTACTTCTCTCTCTCTCTCCTCTTGCTCTCCCACTCTCTTAATAAACCTCCCCTCGTGGAACCATCTTGGCCTGCTGTGATCTGTCCCAAGCTGCTCCGTGGAAATCCTTTCAGTCATGCTGATGCTTTTCTAGAGTCTTTACCCGTACTGACTAGTGTTCATCTGAAAGCTGTCTGTCCATTACCAGAGGGAAAAGGCAAACACCAACCCAGCCTCACAGCCTGTGATCTTACAACTGTGACATTCCTGAAAGATATACTGAGGCAATACTGGCATTAAAGTTGTGGGAGTAACCAATCACTATAAAATCAGATTAAAGGCTAACTGCATAAGAAGATATCCATGCATGACACTGCTCAGGTAGCCAAGAATTGGAGACTCATTAGGCTTGGAATCTAGGGGAAAACAACGATGTTATCATTCTGCTAGAGTAACGCAGCAATAAAATGATTCCTAACAACCTTCGGCTACACTCATAAACCAGTGCCTCACATAGCCATCACTGGCAATTTGGGAGACTTTTTTTTAATCTCATCATACTTTGGGCTTTATTTTCCCCTTATTGATCTTTTGCTTATGTATTATGGTTTCTCATTTAGTGTTTTTATATGTTTTATGGTTTGTGTGGATAAATGTGTGTTTCTCTATGTGTATGTTTTTCTAATGTTTTTTTTCTGTTTTACATATTCTGGTTTGTTTTTATTCACCTGTTTGTTTTCTAAAGAGAGAGAGATAAAGAAGGCATGGAGTTGCATGTGTGGAGAGGTGTCATAAGGATCTGGAAGCAGTTGGAGGAAGGAAAGAAAATGATGATCAGAATATATTGCATGCAAAATTTATTTTCAGTAAAAAAAAAAAACAACTAACCATTAATTTTCTAGCATTTTGTAATCAATGAAACTTTGGTTATTTCTTTTTATAGAAGTTGTGATTTGTTCACAATACTATGTAGTAGAACTTAGGACAGAAACTCACTTCACTGTTTTGTTTTTGATACCATCTTACTCTGTAGACTAGACTAGCCACAGAGTCACATAGTGTGCCTCAACTTCCTGAGTGCTGGCATTCTAAGGATGATCCACCTGCCTGCCTCCTAGTTCACTTTTGTGCCAAGTAGTAAGACGGGGTGATATTTTCCTCAGTATATCCACTCACTTCCACCGACTTTTATGTTCACAGCCACAGCTGTAGAGGGGATTGATGAGAGGCTGAGGGCAGGGTTGGCAAGCCAATCAGCTTCATGGAACTTATAGTTACAGAAAGAAGCAGAAGATTAAAAACACTAGTGTTTATTGAATTCCCCTCAGCTACTATGAAGTGTGCACTCAATTCTGTCAACTCTGCAAAGCAGCACTTTGAATCGCATGTGAAACTGGTCAAGGTGATACACACCTGTAATTCCACATCTGCTGAGGCCGTAGAAGCCAAGGTTTGAAGTCAGCTTGGACTTCATAGCAAGACTCTGTCTCAAAAACCTAACCAAATTAATGAAACCAAATCAAGGGGCATACAGTTCAGCAAAGGGATAGGATAAGAACATCAAACTAGGAGTGACCCTCTGAGCATGGCTTAGCCTCATTACTTTTATTTTTGATAGAAATAGGTTTAAATTTGTCTTCAACTGCTCTTGAAAATCATCACATTTGCTCTATGAGGGCTGTTTGCAGAGCTTGTCCACAGGAACAGTAAGCACTGTTCCCACCAAAATAATCCAAGAAATTATCTACTCAGATTAGAAATATTAGCTTCACATAGTTTTGAACTTTTAAGAGTACAAAGGACTTTGTATTTATCCTCCTCTCTAAGGGTTTCTTTGAAACCTTCCTGGAAAAATAACCAGGAGCACATGTAATTAGGATAAATTATTCCTTTGCTCACTGAACTTTACTGAGAAATTGTCAAATTACCTTGAGTACCAGAAGTGACTCTTGAGGACTGGATGCCCTGTTTCTTCAGGTTTAATCTTCACTGCTTATTTAAATCAAGAAGGTTCAGATCGGACCTTCTCACCTATGTGGACCAGTATAGAGGAAAGACAGACAAACAGTCCCTTAGCCTTTCATAATCGCAGCTCCAGCACCAAAAGTAGGATGTACAATTTATGACTTTTTTAAAGGCATTTGTAATTTTTATTTGATATTTTATTTATTTACATTTCTGATGTTATCCCCTTTCTCCATCCGGCCCCATTAACCCCCTATCCCATCCCTCTGCCTCCTTTTTTGCTTTTATATCATTTAAATTACATGCAAGTATGAAAGTCAGTTTTAGGTTGAAGAACTAGCAATACAATAGATGCAAATAGTTAAGGAACAGGCAAGACAATAAATCCAGATAGTCAAAGAACATGTAGGACAATAAACAGATTCCCATGATCACTCCCCTGATCACTATTTCTAAGGGCTTATCAGGATGATCAAAATATCTGAGCCTACTTCCCTGCCCTAGCCCAAAGTCATTTTCATGCCTGAAGCCTACATCTTTGTTCTAGCTTAAGTTTCAGATTCCTGCCTGTAATTACTTCTTTGTTGTAGCTTAGGACTAAGATTTCTGACTGAAGTTACTTCTTTGTTCTACCCTAATATCAGAATCTTGCCTGAGGTCCATTTCCTTGTCCTTGGCCTATGTCAGATTCCTTCCTCTACTTTAATGATAACATAATCAGGGAAGAAATAAAGAAAGAAATTAAACACTTTGTAGAATTTAATGAAAATGACGACACATCATACCAAAACTTATGGGACACAGTGTTAAGAGGAAAACTCATAGCTCTAAGTGCCTACAAAAAGAAGCTGGAGAGAGCACACACTAGAAGCTTGACAACACACCTGAAAGCTCTAGAACAAAAAGAAGCAAATACCCCCAAGAGTAGACTGCAGGAAATAATCAAACTCAGAGCTGAAATCAACCAAGTAGAAACAAAAAGAACTATACAAAGAATCAATAAAACCAGGAGCTGGTTCTTTGAGAAAATCAACAAGATAGGTAAACACTTAGCCAGACTAATCAGAGGGCAGAGAGACAGTATCCAAATTAATAAAATTAGAACTGAAAAGGGAGACATAACAGAAACGGAGGGAATACAAAAAATCATCAGATCCTACTACAAAAGCCTATACTCAACAAAATTGGAAAATCTGGATGAAATGGACAATTTTCTAGACAAATGCCAGTTACCAAGATTTATGTCTTATAAAATATTTGTAATTAAAAATATATTGAAGGCTAGAGAATATATCAGAGAGACATTAAGATCTGCAGCCATGCCTGCCTAGGCTAGACACCCGAGCTACTATGATATAGAACTGGCAGGATGATTTTGGCATCTTTACAATTGACATCAACTGGTGTGATCAAATGGAATTAGCAGTGATCTGTACCGATTATTAGGGTAGTTTTATAAGCAAAATCTTGTAAGTTTCAGTGATTTGTGGTACACAGCCATAAATCCACCTATTTATTTTCATTTTTGTGGCATTTTGTCCTGGAGAAATATGTACTTATTTTCTTCACAGTGAAAACTAGTTTAATCCACTTGTAAGTAAATTCTCAATAAAAACACTTGTTGCTGAAAGACATAAATTACCAGTTACTGTACAATAACGTGGATACTCTCAAGAGTTTTCCAAGGTTATGAAGTTGAGTCATAATGATAAAAGAATTCAAAAACATCCTTGGATAAAATATGAAATGTTATGCTAACATTGTGGAGTGTATCATGAAGGTTTTGTTTGTACTTATTTCTCCAAAACAACATCAAACCTTGGGGGCATATGACTATTGGTTCCATGTTCTCATTTGAATCAACAGAACAAAGCATCACCAAACTGTTTAGATTTGAGCCACAATATACATTTTTATTGCTCTGTCCATTCTGTTCATGTATCTTGGTCTGTTATGGCACTAGTAAATCCCTTTGAAGAACCCAGTTAACACATTTCTGTGAGGATATCCAAGCAGTGTATACTGAAATACATGATGATATCATAAGGATATTTAATTTCTTTCTTTCTTTTCTTTGCTAGCGGTTGCTACATTTTTATAAGATTATTATAATCAGGGCTCATCGTGTGGCACTAGATAGCTAATTGTGAGCGTTTTCTTAGAGGAGGCCGTCTCTCCTGCCCCTAGATTTCCCCAGTACATTGTGAGACCTCATGGGCTTTTTCCCATACATACTTTGGTGTGTCCATGGATGTTGACTTTGTTCGTGTAGTCATATTGGTGAGACAGTTAGTATTGCTACTGACAATACTAGCAGAAAAAATCTAACTGCAACTCCCTGATCATTTGGCTCTTACTTTAAAAACAATATTTACAAAATAGGAGATCTAAAAACTGGGATTATATCAAAAATTGTCAGATAGTGAAATGAATAAATATATATATATATATATGTGTATATATATATATACATATATACACATATATATATATATATATCCTATCAACAACCCAAGAATTTTATACTGAAATATAACTTATTTATGAATATATAATTTTTATATGTGTGAGTATGTGTGTGTGTATTGTGTATGTGTGTGAATGAGTGTGACTGTATTCGAGTGTATGTGAATTTGTGAGTATATCTGTGTATGCTCAATCTAAGTAACTACACAAACATGGTACTATGTCCTAAGTCCTGAAAATATATATATTTTTTAAAGAAAATGGTCTCTACAGGTGAAATAGTTTACAGTTTCATGTTTGAGTTTTTCTCATTGAATTTATTTTCAAAAGGAATTCTATCTAAAACAATCCTCATGCTCTCCATTTTTTTATTGAAATTCCATAGGAACAGTTCGCTTTGGGATTATTGAGTGTTAGGGAAAGGCTTTTTTGTTGCACTAGCATTTCTCACCTCTTTTGTCCTGAGTACTGAGGGCAAAAGTGTATTAAGCCATTAAGAAAAGGGTAAGCAAGAAGAGTGTGGAGCCTGCAAACATCTGTCTCTTTGGATTTCTTAGGGTTTTTTTTTTTTATGCTCTTAATGCTTGAGTGTACATTTCCCCTTTGATCACAGACACTTTCAGACAAAAGACATCACATTTTACAGTATGCATGTCAGAAATCTACAGAGAAAGCAACAAGAATCAATTGTTGATTTAAACTGATTATACGCCCATGTATCATAATAACTATAAAGGGGAAGTGTCATTTTATGTGTACATCTTGGGCAAATAGCTCTCATTTTAAATGATTTGAAATATGGGTTTGGACTGATCAATGAATATTTAGTGACAGCTTTCTGTGTTCTCAGAGGAGAACAGGATGAATTATAACAGGGTAGAACAAAGCTCTGAAATCCACACTCATGCTCCTTCCACAGACAGCGCTTCTCCTCAGGATTATTCCCCTCTCCCAAAGACTGACTTTTGCTTCAGAGGTGATCTCTTTCTAAACATCGTTTCAAATATTAATGTAACACTGTGCCAGTTTTTTTAATGAATGAAAAGTAAAACATTTAATACTTTTGAAAAGCATGTATATCTTTAAGCATATTAAGGTCTTTATGTAAACTGTGGCGTTATATAGTATAATTAAAGGCTTTCATATTGTTGCTAAGTAAAATCTCAAGTAAAAGTTAGTGATGAATATAACATATAATTTTTAAAACGAAGATATAAAAGTAATGGTAAGGCCCAAAGCAAATTTTCTCTAAGTATTAGTAAATATAGTTACTTCAGGTGTTTTAATTGTCCGTTTGTTACTGCCAGTAGAAAAAATATGTAAAGAAAGACTACCTCCAGAGAAGAAATTCTAGCAGCATAATGTATCTTTTATTAGAAAAGTGGTTGAGATACACAAAATATCTGTAAATGTGAAATATATTTTGTATATGCAGAAAGGATGTTCAATTTCTTTGCAATTAGAACTTATAAAATAGCAACCTGTTGAGTAGTGTGCATAGGACCTGTTGTTGGGTTGACATGTGGATCCTGCCTCTATCTGGCCATGTGGCTAGGGCCTCTCGTAGAGACAGAGGTGTGGGAATTTGACTATGTTAACTCCACGCAGGGGAGCCAGAACTTTTGGCTTGGGGGTCACTGGGCCAAAAGGCAGCAGGAAACCATCTGCTTCTCGGGCACTTGGGCCCCGGTCCAGACACCGCTGAGGGGCCGCGGAAGGGTCGAGAATGAAGTGGGAGCAATGGGCTAGATTGGGCCACAACTGAAGAGGATTGGGGAAGGGATGAGCATTCTTGGCTTGGTCGTGGTCTCCGTGACTGGAATGCAGAGAGTTTTTAGATGAAGACCTGCTCCACTCTTCCCCATGGTGGGTCCCAAAAAAGATCTCCATAGAGTGCAGCCTTCCAGTCACATAGGACAACATCCCTGCTAGCCCCTTCACAGGTAGAGGGGGTGACTACAGGCCACAGAGCCTCAAGACAGATCTTGGGAGTATGGCAAAATGCATGCTGTCCCTTAGGATCATATGGAGTCTCCAGCGATTTCTAGCAGGTGGTCGACCAGAAACCACGCTGTACTTTCAAGATCCTACAGCAACCAAACAGTCAAAGATCATCACTGTAACCTGCACTGGGTATAATAGAGCATGCCATTCTTTTATGACACTGGTTATTCAGAAGTTTTAAGTTTAAGGTTTACAATATTTTCAAAATCAAAATATTAAGCCTTATTAATGTATGTATTCTTTAAATCTTATGTTTTGATATCTGGATATCTACTGAATTAAGGACGATTAAAAGGCATAGACTCTTTCTTAAATAGTCAAGAGTACCTAAGATATAGTAGACAAAGTTACTGTGAATGCTTCTGCCATGTGAGTGTCAAATGTAGCCATGAAACATGATATTGTCAGTGTATATTTAATACACAGGAAACTTGAAACATGTTGGTTAGTGTAAAATTAAGGTCAAAACTTTGTGGGCCATTTCCTGACGACTTACAGCGTAAAAATGAATTTATTTAATTATCAAAAACATTGAAAAACAAGGTCTAAGTCTAACTGAGTCTTTCAGTTTTCTCTTCTCTACTTCTAATAGTCTATGTTTTCTGTGGTTTCATTGATTTTGAAGCTGTTAACACTGCCCTTGCTCCTTCTCTGCATAGCTAAATCTTATGTATTGTCATTTATTTGTGTCAAATCTTTGTGTATGACTTTGCAATTTATTACATCTTGATACATTTTGGAAGCAAAGCAAAAAGAATAATAAGTAAGAAAATAATGTCAAATCACATAATCTGGTCAAGAAGGAATGGGTGACTTAGCCAACAAAAGTACAGAGATGGAAAACACAGTGAACTTTGTGCCAGAAAGCAGGAAAGGACTTATGCTTGAATACCTCAAAGGAGGTGACTATAACTAGAATTTGGTGAAAATAATGGGGCAGTGGATGTTGGTGAGCCATGGGAATGTAGGTGACAGGGAGCTTTAACACCCCTTTAGGTCACTGCTGGTATCTGAAGTTTGAACAGTCTATAGAAGCTGTCAAAATTTCATATTGTTGAATGACTTGATATGATTTGTTTTTAATGGTTGTTCTGCATGACACTCGTTAAAAAATTGTTAAATTACAGATTATTCAAATAACTGGTAGAAGAGGCATGGCAGCAACGGAGGTGAAATAGAGGCTTCTTGGTCCCTTTTTGTGGAAGAGAAATCATGGTACTACTTATAAATTTTAATTATTTCCTTTGATGGTATTTTCTAGTTTTCAGTTTCCACAAAAACAAAATAAGTAATCTTGAAAATACCTGGGAAATGGATGAGATATAAGGAGAAAAACCTCAAAGAAAGAACTGCAGAGAGTGCAAATAGCATCTGGCTGTAAATTTCTGTCAACCAGGCTGTGACTGAACCCAGATCAAAACTGCCTGCTGTCCCTTTTCCCAAGTGAGCTAAAGCTTTGCACCCTGGTGCCAAGAATACAGTAGAAACTGTAGGAAAAAGCTGGGCACATATATAAAGGTCTTAAGAACTTGATGTTGGAAGATAGATGTTGGTATCACATCTACCAAATTGGAGAGGCCTTGTGGCATTCCTAGAGCTTCCAGCTGAGACTTCAGACTGATTAGGGTCTAAATAAGGCCTCGTAACTAGACTGCAGTCATGACTGTGATAGTCAAATGAAAATGGCTTCCTAGAAGTAGATGTGTGCAGTGGAGGATCGTGATTCTGAAACTCGTGAAGAAGGGAGTGAGGTTACAAGGCGACACTTGAAATCAACTGTATGAAGTTCTCAACTACATTTTCCTGCAACGAAAATATTCAAGTTTCATCAAGAAAAATCAAAGTCTTTGGCAATCTTTGAAGATTTGACCCTGAAAATTAACTTAGAATGTAATCTATTGATTTAGAAGGATCTCCTTAAAGAATTCACAAAATAATTCTTGGAAATTTACCTCATGTGCTGTTATCATCATCATCATCATTTTAAATTATGTATTAGTTACATTCTACAGAAAAGCAGAGCATGATTCAGTAAAATGCATGCATATTATCTCTGCTTTGTCTGCTTCTGACTATAGATGGATAGGTAGATAGATACATAGATAGATAGATAGATAGATAGATGATAGATAGATAGATAGATAGATAGATAGATAGATACAGATACATATGCACATATCTAGATGTTATAAGGAATTTGCCCCACTAATTGCATACACTGGAAAGTCCCTAATCTAAAATAACTACAGGAGAGACAATGGTACATTTTCAGTTCCCAGATGGATGGATTGGAGCCTGAACATGCATATAAGTTCTGAAGCAAGTGAGTTGAAGAATCAGTGAGGTTTTTATCTTTGCCCTTTCAGGCTTTCACATGCATACATGAGACACAACTTCATTCTAGAAGACTATCAACTTTACCCCAAATACACTGATTGGACTATTTATATCATTCAAAAACACATCCATGTTGATATAAAATTAACCACTTTAAGACATAACTTGCACAAAATATTCTAAGAGTTCTGGGTGTTCAGGGTACTCAGGAGAAATCTCTAACTCATAAGTCTTCCTCATGCTCCTGTGTACTCTGTCTCTTTGCATGGCAGGAACACATTGATTTTATTTCTATTACTTGTGTTCCTTCCGTGTAACTTGATATTAATGTGATTTGAATAGCTGGCTTCTTTTGCACAGCCTACTCTTTCTGAGATCCAGCCAGCCAGTTGTGTACATTGTTAATACGTGTATTTGCCCTATTGCCTAAATTTCCATCCTAAAATATCCACTGTTTGTTTATTCATCCATATATTGATCTGCTTCAAGTTTTCAGTATGATAAAAGTATAGCAAACAGTGTTATACAATTTGGGAAAGAGATATGAACTTCATTTTGATTCTGTGTAGCTGCCTATCACTGTCTATTAGTGAATTTGCTTGAAGCCAAAGTAGGTAATATTAACTTCATAGCAAACTGCCAGTTTTCTAAGGGATCATACTAATCATACATATGCCACTTCTGTCAGATCTAGTCCTGGAGTCATGCTGGATGCTTCAATAGTAACAGATTTGTCCGTGTGATTATGCATTTTTAGATTTATCTATTTAATGTGTAACTGTGAGTATCTGCACATAAATAAGTACATTGTATATCTGCCTGTTGTCTGTGGATACCAGAAAAGAGTTTTAAGTCCCTAGAATTGGAGTAACAGGTGTTTATAATTCACCAGGTAGGTGCTGGGAATTGAACCCAGTTCCTCTGCAATAGTACTATGTTCTCTAAACCACTGACCCACACCTACAGCTAAGTGAGCACATCTTGCTTGGCAGAATTGGTTTTATAATTCACAGAGTTCAGATTTAGGTATGATTTTTGATGTCTTTTCTCTGTCAACAGATATCACCTTCTGGGACTATTTCAGCTAGCCAACAAGGAGGAAGCTTCTAGTTCAGTTCCACCTTGACTGTCTATATCATGCACTGAAGGCATGTGGTATCTTCAGAAATAGTCTTTTTCTAGTTCTGGTGAACAATCAAGAAAAAGAGCAAAAGCCTGGATTATTTTGGGGGTCTTTTAGGTCCTGTGACAAATACCTCACAAGAAGATATCCCACTTCTAACACTGATACATCAAGGAGGACTTATTAGATTAGCTTAAGACTATGGCCAGATTTGTTCAAAATGGCTGCTTTTTAATGAAACAATTAATAATCAAATAGCTGGTCAATCCACAGGGCCAAATGTGTCGGTTGGTCTTTAATGTACATTGAAATCTCAAAGAAGTTGGTTGTTACATCAGTGAAATAATGTCTCAGCAGCAGGATAAAAGTTGCCCAGGGTTGGGGGTTGGGGGTTGGGGGTCGGGGGTTGGGGGTTGGGAGGTGGAGAGTGAGGGATGGGGGGTGCAAGTAAGTAAAAACAAAGACTTACTTCTTTTTTGCTCTTTTACAAGTGGCTGCCATCAGAAGGTGTGTCAGGTATTTATTAAATCTATGTTTTCTACCAGGACTCAAGATAAAGTAGAGCATCTAAACCACAAATAGAAAAAAAAGCCACAGAAAAGAAAGATGCAGGAAATGTGAAACACTATAAAATGACCAATCTTTAAATTATAAGAAAAATTTCTATCCAATTATCTATTTTATATAAGAAACACATCTTAGCTTTAAAGATAGGCACACCATAATGTGAATGGATGGGTATTGTACTCAAATCAAATGGGACTGGGAGACAGACATTATCCTGAAACTGTATCCTATATCTCTATCAGTATCCTAATATCTGAAAAAATAGACTTCAATTTGAAAATATGAAGATATAAAGAATGAGACTTTTTTTTAATGAAAAATACAATTAACCAAGGTGATATTAGTATCCTAAGCATGATGTGTACCAAACTCTGGTGCCCCCACCCTTATAAAAAGCATACTACTGAAATTAAAGACATAAATCCACATCAACCCAATAAGAGTAGGTGATTTCAATATTCTATGTTCTCCAATAGAGAGGTTATCTGGACAAAAAGTTATCAAGGAAATATCAGAATTAAATGGTACTATACATCAAAAGGACATAATAGGTGGGTACAAAATATTCATTCTGAACACCAGAGAATGCACATTCTACTTAGAAGCAAACAAAGGCTTTAAACACACACACACACACACACACACACACACACACACAGATAGAGACCAACTGTGGGGACACAAAGCAAATCTTAACAAATTCAGCAAGATAGAACAAATTCTATGTATCCTATCTGACCATAATGTAACAAAATTTAAAATCAGCAGCAAGTGTCTTGTACATACACAAACTCAGGGACATAAAACAATGCATTACCAAATGATAAATGGGTCAAAGAAGAAACAAGAAAGAAATAAAAATGTTCATAGAACTAAATGAGAATAAAAACATAGCACTGAAAACCTCTAGGACACAATTGCAAGTAGTCCTATGAGGGGAATTTATAGTTCTAAGTGTCTTCATTAAAAATTCAGAGCACAACTAAATGACTTAGTGTTGCAACTTCAAAAATCTAGAAAAACAAGAACAAACCAAACCCCAATGTAGCAGATGGCAAAAATAATAAAAAATCATAGCAGAAATTAATAAAAATAGAAACAAAGAAAACAATCTAAGGAATGTAAGGAATCTAAAAGATGGTTCTTTAAGAGGATAAACAAGACAAACAGATCCTGGTCCTAACTAACCAGAAGAAAAGACTTACATTTACAGAAATTATTTATATAAGCACCACCAAAGTTAAACCAAGAATTCAACAACCTCCACCAACCCATAACCAAACACGGGAGTGATACAACTAAAAACAGTCTGGACCCGGATTGGTGCATAACAGAACTCTACCAGACTTTCAAGGAAGATACAGAGGCAATTCTTCATAAACTTTTCAAAAAATATTATCAAAAGGAGCACTTAAGGATAATTTTTATGAAGCCAGAATCACTCCAGTAACAAAACCAGATAAATACACAATCAAAACCAAACCTATAGTATCCCTTGTATACATAGATTTTTAACTACTCAATAAAGTACTTACAAACTGAACACAGAGAGAAATCTACAACAACTAAGTTTGTTTTTAGGAGATGCAGGCATGGCTCAACACATACAAGTCAATAAATATTATAAAACACATAAATGGACTTAAAGAAAAAATTACTTGATTATCTCAATAGATGTAGAAAAAGACTTTACAACTTCTAAGATGCTTTATGATAAAAATTCTAGAATGTTCAACTAACGGTGGTTCTCAACCTTCCTAATGCTGCAACCATTAATACAATTCCTCATGCTTTGGTAAGTCCCAATCATAAAACCATTTTGTAGCTACTTTATAACTGTAACTTTGCTACTGTTCTGAATCTTAATGTAATATGCGACCTCCAGAGGATTTGCAACCCACAGGCTGCAAACCACTGAACTAGAGAGACCATCTCTCAGTAACATAAACCTGTATATGAGAAAACCAGAGCCAGACTGATTCAAGATGGTGATGGCCTCCAGTAGCCTTGAGACTGAGAAGCTGCTTTAAGGTCCTGGGGAGACACTTGGAGATTTCAAGGGGAGATGCCACCATGAAAGATGAGTTTGTAGAGTAAGACAATCTCAGGAACAACTAACAAAGAGAAGGTGTTATCGGAAAAGGCTTTTAAACATTGTCTCATGGAATTGGAGAAAAAGATGGCAGAGCAGAGCCAAAATAAGTGAAACTAAAGACACGACAATGATGGGTGAAGGCAGTCCCTGAATATACTACCAAGTTCCATGTTCACCCAGACTCTGAGCAACAACAAGACATCCAAGATGAAGAATGGCTCATTTTCTTGATTAACCCCCCATGGAAGATCTTCATGGTCTTTGCTATCACTGGATGCCATGTTGGTGTCCTTGGCTATGTTGATGTCCATAATCCATACTGCCTTCAAGGAACATGCTGAAGTCTGGGTTCTATGCTGCTGCCTGAAATGATGTGGAAGTTTATGATCTGTGCAATCACCAGCTATTATGAGCAAGGAAGCTTACTTTACAGTGGGACCAATCCCTGAAGACTCATAATTGAGAATGAGAGACATTGAAAGCTTCTGTGACAATCTCCCCTATAAAAAGAAAGTCTATACAGGAAGCTGTTGAAGAGAGTTCTTTAAAATTGCAACAAAGTTGCAGAAGTGAAACTCTTCAGTTGATCGCTTCTGACACAGAAATGGGGAAGGACTCAGTTATCTTTTAGGGGATAGCCACTGGGAAGGAGTTTGACAATGCTCCAATGTGTATATTGGCAACACAAATTCTGGAAGGAATGGGAAGAAAGAAAGGATTGGGGTGCATTGTATGAAATTCCCAAATAGTCAATAGAGATACTATACTGGAGAAAAAATAAGGTGGAAAAAAATGAGAGAACAAACCAAGAAAAAAAATCCAGAGCAAATAACAGCTTAAATAGAAAAACACATGAACTAACCCCACTGAAATCAAGAATGAGACATTGGTGTTTGTTATCCCAGCATACATGAAGCACAAGCTAGAGCAATAAGCCAATGGAAGAAACATAGACATAAAATAGGAAAAGGATGAATCAAATTATCCTTATTTGCAAAAGATCTCAAACATTGTACTAGAAAACTTGCAGAAATGATGAACAATGTTATCAATATGATGAATATAGAATGAAATTGCAAAAATAAATTTTTGTATGTCACTAACACAGAGACACTGACATTCACAACAACCTTAAATAAAATAGACTATCTTGGAATAAATCTAAGCAGGGAGTGGAAAGACCTCTACAGTAAAAAATAAGTTTAAATCTCTGAAGAAAAAGAGAGAGATTTTACACTAGAAAAAAATATGAGCGTACATAAAAGCAGCCATGTAATATTCAACATAGATGGTGAAAACATACACAGAAGAGAAAGTCTTCAACAAATGATGCTAAGAAAACTGCAGAAGAATAAAATTATTCCATGGAATTGACTCCAAGTTCTTTTCAAAGAAGTTAATAGGAAACTTGAAATGCTGAATCTGCTGGAAGAAACAGTAAGCAATACCCGTTAAGAGAAATCGTTAAGAAAAGACTTCCTGATTGGGTAATAGATACCAAGAATTGATAGCTGTGACCTCATAAGACTAAAAAGCATTAGAACACCTAAAGAAACATTTAATCAACTGAAGAAGTCTACAGAATGGGAAAGAATCTTTGTCATCTATACATCTGAGAAGATTAATATCCCAGATGTATAAAGAAATCAGAAAACAAAGACTGAAGAAAACACATGTTCCATTAAAAATGTGTGGGCAAGTGGACCATGCCACCAGACAGAAGAACTGGTAAGATTACTTAGGCCTCAGGGAATCTCAGAATTAAGAATGGCAGAAGTGGAGGCATCTCCCTGCTACCTGATCTGGAATACATAACTATGACATCCCACTAAGAGATTCCCACTATGGCAGTTCGTCCTATAGCATAAAAGTCTGAAGTTCTCCATTCTAATGAGGTGTCTAATGGATCCAAGAGCTTCCCTCCTAGGGCATTCTTTCCCACAAAAGGTATTTAGTCCCTGGTTCACACTGAGTAAGGTATACGCATTCACATTCCTCACCAAATAAATTTGGACAAGCAAGGACCGGCTCTTTCCTTCAAGAATTCCTGCAGGGTCCGGGGTTGGGAGGAGGCCTCCATTGTAACAAGAGGTGTCTAAATCTCCAGAAGACCGCCTCTCTTCCAGGCCCTCTGTATTCTTAGCATTTACTAAGAACCAAACTTGGTTCTGCTCTTGTCCTGAGCCTTTCTCTTCCTGTTCTGGACCTTCCCTCCATCCTTTCCTGTCTAGTGTGCAAATGCCCGGAAGGGAAGGACAGACCAGTGGACTCACTTTCCCAACAGTATCTCAACAGTATCTGTGTACAAAGGAGACTGGAAACCACAACAACCGTCTCAGACCCTGGTTTCCCATCCAGGGAAACATGGACTGAGGACTCCAATTGTGGACTGCGTTCTGTATCTCCTGAGCAGCTTGCAGGCAATGATTGGCCACACCAGCGGCGAGACATGGAGCCCATCATGGGGTATGAATCAGAATACAATTATCAAAAGAATATACACAAAAAAATACACTCAAAAAATGGCTAAAAATACTTGTTACTCGTGGAAATTGGGAAAATACAAGTCAAAACAACTTTGAGATTTTTTTTTATCCCAATCAGAACGGAAAATATTAAAAATCTAAAACTGACAATGCTAGAGAGGGATGCGAGAAAACCGAACAATTATTCACTTTTGGTGAGATTGCAAACTGATACAGCCACTCCACAAAGCAGTACAAGGAACACCCAAAAGGCCGAAAATAAATATAGAACACAACTCAGCTATGCCACTTCTTGCCATGTGAGCAAAGGACTTTGTATTCTACTCCATGGAAACTTGCTTCACCATGTTTATTGCCATTCTGTTCACAATAATAAGGAATTGGAAGCAACCTAAATGTTCTACAAGTGAAGACTGAATAGTGAAAATATGACACATCTGCATAATGTAATACCATTCATCTGTAAAGAAAAATGCAGTCATGAAGTTTGCAGGAGAATGGACAGAACTAGAAAGATCATATTAAGTGATGCAACTGTGACACGGAAAGAGAAATGCCACATATTATCTCCTCTGCATTTCCTAGCTCCAAATCTCCACATGTGGATTTATAACCTGGAGAAACTGTAGGCTTCAAAAGAGTAAAATGGGACCACAGTTGAGGGAATCAATAGAAAGAATATCAGGGTACATTGAGCTGAATTGGAAAGTGAGAAAAATGGGGCAGAGGCTTAGCATGCAATAGAAAGATTAATTCAGAAGGAGTAGGGGATATAAAATAACAGTAAGCAGTACCTGAAAAAATCATAAATAATTAGAATATCATCTGTCTATCTAAAACTAGGTTTAAATGAAATTTTTTAAAAAATTTAAATGAAGTTTTCTCAAATGGACTGATAATGCCACCCCTAGAATCATAGTGAAGTGGGAATTTCTGGTTTCTTTAGAGAATCAGTTGTGTCATGTGATGTTTCTCTGGAAACTGGCTTATGAGAGGATGTTTTTGCTAAAGCAGACACATGGGATGGAGGATGTTTTGCTGAGAACAAACACATGGTGCTTTTTGGAAGCTGTCTGGAAAAAGGACATGTGATGTTTTGCTAGAAGAGATGCTGCGGGAACACGTGATGTTTGGAAGGATATAAATATAACCCAACAGACAGTGGATGGTGCTGTGCAGTATTGATTGACATAGCCACTCTTTGCTGATCATTGTTTGTCATGAGTTCACAGAGAGAAACACACCAAGGTACTTCTGGTGGTGTTTTGGCATAGTTTCTTCTGGATTGAAGTACCACTGTTGATTTATGAATGGTGTTTGCAAGTGGATTGAGCTACCACTGCTGAATCATGTGAACTGAACTACTGACAATGCAGATTGGATTCACCCCAAAGAACTGTTTCTAAACAGGTCTGCCTCCCCCTTTGACCTGTTAAAGTTTCCTTTCTACTACCTCTGGTGGGTGATGGGTTAGAAGGGTGATAAAGCATTTAAGTATATTTATTGAAGTAGGATTAGTCTATACTATAGACTATGTAACAAAACCCCAACACTAGGCATGAGAAGCTTCCTTTTGTTCAGGTTATTGCTTTTTTAAAGTGGCTCTCCTAACATTATCAGCTATTGCTGTTTTCCTTCATTACCTGTCAGAGGTTGTGGGTAAGTCCCTAGTGCTCAAGATACTATGCATTTTAGACATGGTATCTAGAGGATTTGAGCTCCATCTGCTCTGAAAGCCTTCTCCTAGAGAACTACCTTTCATATTAATAGAAGATGCTATGGAAGCTTCTAAATGAGGAAAGCAGCAAATATTCCTAAATATCATGCCTAGGGACTAAAACAATGATGAGCATGACATGATTTTTCCAAGAGTACAATAGTGTCATTCATACCATGTCTGTATAACCACTTAACAAGAGGGAAATCATGTCTTATATGAAATTCCAGCTAACTATCCAGGGATAAAGAAGTCATAAATCTTGGAGATCTGTCACCTTACTAAACAAGCTAATCCAAACTTCATATTAATATCCTTATGCTCACAGATAAGTATAGATTGTAACCCTTATCAAGTAAATTCCTCCTTGCAACAGATAGAAACAATTACAAAAAAGTAAATAAAAATGCTCATCTTTGATGTGCTCATCTTTCCCTTCATGCTGCAATACCTCTTCCAGTACTCTCTGGTGTGGTGGTTATGAATTCCTTTTGCAGTCCTGGAAGGTTTCTCCTTTTCCTTCAATTATGAATGATAGTTTCACCAAGTAATATAGTCTGGGTGGCATCTGTCTTCTTTCAGAACTTAAAGCACATTGCTCCAAGCTCTGCTGGCTTTTGACCATTTTGTGAAATGTCAGCACTTGCTCTCCTCCTGGGCCTGTCTTTTGTCTTACTTGGATATCTTCCAGTTAATCTTTCAAACCCCCCTTCCTTTGTTTTGTATCTTTAGCGTTTTAACTATGATATGTCATGGGGAGTCTCTTTCATCATCTTATCTACTTGGGGTCTTGTATTCTCCCCACACCCACTCTCCTTAGATTTGGCGAGTTTTATTCTATGATTTTATTGAAGACATATTTGAGTCATTGACCTGGAACTCTTCATGTTTTTCTATGTAGATAATTTGCAGATTTGGTCTTTTCATGGTGTTCATTTGCTCATACACTTTTTGTGTGTTTCTAAGCAATCTATCATTTTCTTTTATTGAATCATTCAATTTTCTACCTTGTCATGAAGCCCTGTTCCTCTGTCTTCTGCATGATCTATTTTGTTGGGGAAGATTTCCATTATGCTTTCATTAAACTGACTGAAAATTTTATTTCCAGGTTGAGATTGGGTTTTTCTCAGTATTTCTCTTATTTAGTTGGCTTCTGTTTTCATACCCTGATTGGTCCTCCTGCTTTCATCTAGACAGACACCTTTTGTGTGATTTCATACACCTCAATTAGAAGTTATCTTCTACTTGATTCTATTTACGTGGGGCCTTTAGCAGGGTGAGGATATTCTAAGCAAGAGCAAAGGTATAGATAAAGTCAGGTAGGATTTTAGGCAATGAAGATATGAGTAACGTGATGCCTCTGTTTTGAGTCAGCATCAGCTCAAAGTCTGAAGAAATACAGAAAAAATGTCAGATGGACTGGAGACTGGGAAGGAGAAGGCTATACCCCATTGTGATGTATTCACTGAATCCCAGGGAGGGCTGGTGTAGTATTGGGTCTCTCATGGAGCCGGAAATAGAGAGTCTTACCCAGTGGCAACAAAGGTGTCTGGTCTTGGAAAAAGAAAACTGAGAATTAGGCAACCTATGAACAAAGAAGGAAATGGTTTTCACAGGTAAAATCATAGGCCTACTGTCACAGGAAAAGCATGGGATTATTGAGATTTAGATGGTGGAAGCTGAGGTAGCTACCTTGAAGCGGCATAATGAGGAGGAAGAAAATCACCTTACCGCAAGACTCATATGGCACTTTTAGTCATAAACCCAAAGAACACTTCATTGTATCACAAGGGCACTTGCTTAACCATGTTCATTGCAGTTTTATTCATAGTAGCCAAAAAACTGGAAGCAACCTAGATGTTTCTGAACCAAAGCATGAATAAAGAAATTGTGGTATTTATACAATGGAGTATTACTCAGCTGTTAATGACATGACAAAATTTTCAGGCAAATGGATGGAGCTAGAAAAGATCATCTTGAATCCAAACTCAGAAAAATTCATAAATAGACTTTAGCTGTTAAGTAAAGGATAACCATGCTACCACCCAAAGACCCAAAGAGGCTAAGTAATAAGGAAGGGTCAAAACAGAATGCATGAATCTCCCTGGGAATGGGAAATAAAATATATTTTTCAGGTGGACTGGTCAGATGTGGATAGGAAGAGGAGGAATCAAGGAAGGGTACAGAGAGAGGGAGTACTAGAAGAGATGCCTAGAATTGGGGAGGGGGGAAGCACATTTGTAGGGTGATATAGAAACTGAGCACAGTAGAAACTCCCTGGAATCACAAGTGAAGTCACTTGGATAATAATGGAGAATATGAAGCCAGAATTGGCGATATTCTGTAAATAGGCAGGGCTCCTAAAGTGGGACTGGGGCATCAACCCAGCCACAAAACCTGCCACCTATAATCTGTCCTGCATTTAGGATGTGCTGAAGTAACAGTGGCATAGTACTTGTGGGAGTGGCTGACCAATGACTGCTCCAGCTTTAGGTCCCTGAAATAAGAGGGAGCACATGGCTAACACTATATAGAGGTCCAGGAACCAGAGGATGGACAGTCCAGAGATCCAGGAAAGAACTAAAAATGACTGGCACAAAAAAGGCAATAAAATTATTCTTATTGATATTCTGCTATACTCATAGACTTCTGCTTAGCCCAATTGTAATCAGAGAAGTATCATTAAGCAACTGAGGAGAACAGATGCAGAGACTTAAAGCCTAACACTAGGTAAACCAGGAAAACCACACAGAAGAAGGAGAGAAAGAATTTTAGGAGACAGAGGGGTAGAAAGCAGTATGAGAACACAGCCCACAGAAGTAACTGAACAGGGTTCATAGGGTTAACAGAAACATGGACCCTGTATGGATCTGTGCTAGGTCCTCTGCCTATATATTATGGTTTTGTGGCTTGATATTCATGTGGAACACCCAGCAGTGGGAGTTGGGTGTGTCTCTGATTCTTTTTCCTATGGTTGGGATCCCTTTCTCCCTACTGGGTTGCCTTTTCTAGCCTTGATAGGAGGATTTGTGTGTAGTCTTCTAGTTTTACTGTATCTTATTAGGCCGTGTCCAGTGGATATTCCTGGAAGGCTTGTTCTTTTTTTTTTTTTTTTTTTTACTTTTTAAGGGAAACAGAGAAAGAATAAATCTAGAGGAAAGGGGAAATGGGGAGAAAGACTAGGAGGAGTTGAAGAAGGGGAAAACAAAGTTGGTATCTAATGTATAAAAAATATTAAAGGAAAGAAGAGAAGAGAAGAGGGGGAGGGGAGCGGAGGGGAGGGGAGAGAAGAGAAGAGAGAAGAGAGAAGAGAGGAGGGGAGGGGAGGGGAGGGGAGAGCAGAGGAGAAGAGAGAAGAGAGGAGAAGAGAGAAGAGAGGAGGGGAGGGGAGGGGAGGGGAGGGGGAAGGGAAGGGAAGGGAAGAAGGAAAGGGAAGGGAAGGGAAGGGAGAAGGGGAGGGGAGGGGAGGGGAGGGGAGGGGAGAAGAGAAGAGAAGAGAAGAGAAGAAAGAGAAGAGAAGAGAAGAAAGAGAAGAGAAGAGAAGAGAAGAGAAGAGAAGAGAAGAGAAGAGAAGAGAAGAGAAGAGAAGAGAAGAGAAAAGAGGGAAGTATGACAATCTGATCCCTGGTTATTCTGGTTATTCCCCCATGGAAATTCAGCCCAGACTCAGGGCTGATCTGTTGGATGCCTGGTTCCCGCTATTATTGCTGATTCATTTTGTTATCCTGACACTACTGAACTGGACTGATGGTATCCTGACAAACAGAGATTGGACTCACCCCCAAAAAACTATTTCAAAACAGGTCCTCATCCCCTTGTCCTATTTTCCATCTTTTCTTCCCTACCTTTGGACAATAGGCTAGAAGGGAGGTGGAAACATTTGAGAATCCTTATTGAAAGTAGGTTTTGAAAAATCTAAGAGTATAGGGAATGAAAACTTGAATCAGCCCAACTTTTCAGCCAGGCAGGATCAAATTTAAGGTTTTTGATGCCAGACAGTATATTGCCAGAATATTCAGACACAGTAAACTTTGTTTAAAACATTTCATGGTGTAATACAATCCCCATTGCACATGGAGGCATCATTACATCAAAACCCAACTCAAAGTACATGCCGTTTCTTCCAAGAAGATGGGCTCTAGAGATAGGCTACATATATTAGCTTAAGAACCCAGGGAAAGATATGACATGATCTTGGTCATACAAATACCATAGAGGCCATTTGGGCTATTAGTTGCCTCCAGTCCTGGCTGTAGGAACTTGATGTAGCCTGGTCCTAAGGGTAACTCAGATCACTATATTGTTAATCACTTTCAATTCCCATCCTTCTGGATGGAAAAACAGTTTATATATCTATTTCTTTAAGAGGGCAATCCTGCCTGCTTAACATTTTGGGTTATTCTAGTGTTCTGTGTGTTTATATACATACATATACATAAGAATATGGCAATTTGGTCAAGGAAGGAGAGAAATAGGGAAGACTATATCTTTTATATTATACACACAAACACACACACACACACACACACATATATATATGTTGGACTTTGACATATATAATCCCCATGAAGATGTCACCACAAATCAAAGTAATTAACATACAAGTAAATAAATGTTTTTAATCACTGAAGAAGTTACTAAGTGGCACCAATGGACTTGTTCATGGAGCCAGGTGTTGTATCCTACAGTGATGCAAGAATCTTGATTTATTAAAAGTTATAATATTATTTTTTCACAGTTCTAAGCCCATCTTTTCTGTAAATACTTGTAACTCATTTTCCCTCACTGTTATGATGTATATTTTCACATCTAAAGCACATTTCTCTTCATTTAATCTCTTATCTTAAGCCATTAGTGAGTCTGAGAAGATTTTTCCATACTACTTGTTAGGCCACACATTACAGGCTGTTAAAAGTACCAACCTATTTTCATAATCTTCAAATTTCTTCCACACTGCTTAAATAAACCTAATATGAAATCTACAATTTTAATATCCAGTTTTGAATCAGCGAGTCATTAAAGCCAGGACAACGAGCATGCTAGACATATGTTCTACTACTGATCTTTATTTTATAAAATTCTTTTGAAAATACACGCTAATGGTAACGATCATATTAGAATCCACAGGTTATTAAACAAAAACCTAATGCCATGTCTGAGAAGGCCTCGTTAGAGTGTTTGATTGAGGGAAGGCAGAGACTCCAAAAACAATACGGAGGTTTTTCTTTGTTTTTGGTTACCTGCCAGAGCTTTATGCCAAGACTCCCATTGTTCAAAAAAAAAATATATGTTGGTCATAGGACAAAGAGAAATCAGACTAGTATTTACACAGAAGCATCCATTCTGGTGGCTAGCTTTCATAGTTCTGCAAGAGGCTATATAGGCTATTCCTAGAGAAAAGCTATCAAAAAAATCTTGTCTAGCTGTAAAATCTGGAGGTGAATTAATGACGCCACCTGACTTTTCAAACATCTTTAGTGTTTATTTGTCCATTTCCCCAATCTCTTTTGTGATCTACTCTCTTACTCCCTCAACTATCACTCCGAAGTAAGAGAGGGAAAAGCCAACAAGTTATCAAGCCAACAGTACTTCAGATCTATGTAATACTGAAAACTTGGAGCTTAGTTTAACATAGGATCTTTCCCCACCATTCATGCATCAGAATTCACTATGTTAAAAGGCTTGGAATTAGTAGTAAGGATTTGCTGTTTCTTTTCATCTCTAGCTCTTTCATGTCTTCATCCTTCATGTATTGAGTACAGAGGGAATGCAGAGAGGATGATGAATGTGGTCAGAGTGAATACAACGATCTTTGGGTTAATATGTATTTAACCTTAACAAAACTACAAGACCCTTTCTCAGAGTGGTCACTGGAACTCTGGTGCTATTGATACTGATGGAGGTAAGTGATATTTCACTCTGTTCACAATGATTTCTCTGATGACTAATGACATCTTCAACGCATATCTTCCCACTAGTGTGTCTTCTTTAAAACTTTACTCATTTCTTCAGTTGCATTTTAATTCTATATCTTTATTTTATAGTTGAGTTTTACCATTTCAATACATTTATTATTTATAAGACACCTTATTTACTTTTTATAATATGTTCAACAGTTGGGATCTTAGGTTTGTGAAAATCTGGTTTATCATCATGGTTTTTACTTGGGCCTGTTTTATGTCATATTATAAATCTGCCAAATTTTTATCATATGTTTTATTACTGACATTTTATTTTTAATTGGTTATTATATTTATTTACATTTCAAATGTTATCCACTTTCTCAGTTTCCCCTTCAGAAATCCCCTATCCCATCCTCCCTCCCCCTGCTTCTATGAGGGTGCTCCCCTACCCACCCACCCACTCCTACCTCACAGCCTTAATATTCCTCTACACTTGGGAATTGAGCCTTCACAGAACCAAGGGCCTCCCCTCCCACTGATGCCAGATAAGGTCATCCTCTGCTACATATGCAGCTGGAGTCATGGGTCTGTCTATGTATACTCTTTGGTTGGTGGTTTAATCCCTGGGAGTTCTGGGTAGTCTGGTTGGTTGATATCGTTGTTTTTTCCTACAGGGGTGCAAACCCCTTCGGCTCATTCAGTCCTCCCCCTAAACGCTCCATTGTGGTTCCTGTTCTCAGTCCAATGGTTGGCTGCAAGCATCCACATCTGTACTGGTCAGGCTCTGGCAGAGACTCTCAAAAGATAGCTATATCAGACTCCTGTCAGCAAGCAGTTCTTTGCATGAGTGATAGTGTCTGAGTTTGGTGTCTGCATATGGGATGGATCCCCAGGTATATTTTAACAACTTTACGTTTAGAGTCACGAATTATTCTCAATTTATTCTTGTTTATAATTCATAAGAATTGGATAGATTCAAAGGAATGAACATTTTTTTTCAAAACTCTAAAAGGCTTTTTTTTTAATACCCCTCCAGAATTGCTTTTTAAACACTGGCAAACTTCAGTTGAGGGTATACATGCTAGACTATTTCTGAGTTTAGTTCCATTAGCCTGTTTGTCTGTTTTTATATCCAAAACACATTTTACTTAATTGCAGTACACTGGAACCTGTGGAGTCATGCAGTTTTGTTCTTCATAGTGCATCTGTCCTGTGTGTCCTTTCAATAAGCATCTGTATTATAAAATGTTTAACAAATTTTGATGGAAAGTTGTTCAAAAGGTTTAGGCTTCAATGTCCCCAGATAATTTGACTGAAATTGTATTGTATGTATTCAGGAATGTGGGACCTCAACAATATTTATTTTTTTTAATTGTATACATTGGATACCATTATATTTTAAAGTTATGCTTCAATTTCTTAAAGCAAAATTTTAAAATTGTCTTGTATATGTCTTTCAAAAATTATTGGTTAGATTTTTTATTTCATTTATTCAATACTATTAGAAATTATATAAAAATTAAATTCAAGTTACCTGTATTTTCTAGGCATGAGTGATAAATTTTATCGTGATATTGATCTTGTGTTCTACAGTCTGGCTTAGGTCATTTATTAGTCGAGTGGCTTTCCTATAGATCCCATGAGATTTTCTAAGTCACTAGCTACTTAGGCTTTGAGCAAAGTCTTTTGTTGTTATTTTCTTTTCCCATTTAGTAAAGTTGTATATTAATCTTTCATTAATTGTCTTGCATAATTTATTGGTGATGACATAGAGATTGAAAAATTCACTTTAGAATATTATGCAATAGAGTAAGACAGATGGACGGATGGATAGATGGATGGATGGATGGATGGATAGATAGACAGATAGATGATATTCAGACAGATAGACAATAAATATATACATTCCTTCATGCACGAATAGCTGAGAAAGGGTTGACCATCTTCTCACTGATTTGTCCTTACATGAGTGGGCTGTGTGACTCTGTAGCATATTCATTCTACTATTATGATATGATGTGTCACAAATTCTTTAACTATTCTCACAGTGAGTAACAGAGGTTGCTTCTAGTTTTTGTATGCATAAATAGTTTCTTCTAAAAAAAAAAAAAATCTGTGTGGGCAGTCGTCTTTAAAGCAAGCACCCAGGAGTTAAGTTGTTGGCTTGTATTGCAACTACATAGTCTCCCTTTTGAGAAACTGCTAAATGGTTTTATTCAGAGGCTGTTCTTCACGTTTGCTACCTACCAGCATTCTGTGAATATTTTAGGTATTTCTGTGTCGCTGCATTTTCACTAGCCTCTAATCCTTTTCTGACATCTGGTTGTGTATATTTCTAATTGTTAGCACTGATCTCTTTTCAGGCTGCCATGAAATGCCCTTTCAAATTCTTTGTTCAGTTTTTCATTGCATTGTGTGCCTTTCATTCTTAAATGTTGAAAGATTTTCTTATCTAAGTATTTACAGTGCCTAGATAAGATAGCTGGGAATATTTTCTCCCAGTGTGGAGTATCTTCTACATGCTCCTGGGTTTGTTGTTGTTGTTGTTGTTGTTTTGTTTTTTTTGAAAATGATAATTTTAAGTTTTGATGTAACAATCTGTTAAATAAAAGTCACAAGAAGCTGTTACTTTAGACAAAGATTCTTCACAGACTAGACTATTATCAAATGTAACGTCCCATGCCAAATTCTTTATTGTTGACAAGATAGCAAGCCATTTATCTGATCTGATAATTAGAGTTAGAGAAATGATAGCTAACTGCCCCAAGCACTCCCTAAACTATTGGCCTATTAGTTTATTCTTTGTGAATACTTACACAAACAGATATCTTGAAGTAATATGATTTGAACTAATTAACTCATTTTTAGTTATTTTTTTTCTATTTGGTCTCTCTGATCTTTTCTACATAAAAGATCACACTGAAATGGCGACCTACTCTTGGTTTATTTTCCTAATTTTAAAAAATATTTCCATGTCTATAAATTCCAACTGCTTTACTTAGACTATTGAACAATATATTGTGTTTTAAAATTCAAACATATATGGAGACACATACATGCAAGTAATGTTGTATAGACTGAGGAGGTTGTAGTACTGAAAGGACAGCACACACACATCAATTTAAGAAAAAGAGGCCATTACTTTAAGAAGGTAAGAGGTAAGAGGTACAATAGCAGAGTTTTAAGAAAGGATGGAGAAGGGAGAAATCATAAAATTATGTTAATATTTCAAAATATAAAAATTATTCATAAATTATTGATGTTTACATATATGTATTTGTGTGGGGCATATGTAAATATCAGTGCAGGTGCTCTCAGAAACCATTTTTGCATCTCCCTGAGCTGGATTTACAGGTGGTTCTGACTCACTTGACAATGATTCTGGGATCCAAATTCTGTTGTTTCTCTGGAAATGTGCTGTGTTTTCTGAGAGCTATCTCTCTAATCTCCAGTTGTAGTTTTATACAATTCTATTTATGTGAGTCTATCTGCATCTGTGTCTATACTTGTGTGCAGCTACCCACAGAGGTCAGAAGAAGACATTGACTATCCTGACCTGGAATTCTCATGCAGCTATGAAACACCCAATGTGGTTAGTAGGATAAAAACTCCTGTCCTCTCTAAGAACAATGAGTATTCTTAACTAGAGATCCATTTATCCAACCTCCTCTACTTGTTTTACTTAATGAGATAAAATGTTTCTGGATCTGGAACTGAATTTTAAGTCAATTAATATATTGAAACTAAATTTTCAAGTTTTTGTCTATGAAAGATTAAATTAATTTTTTCATTGTAAGCTATGAATTGGGCATCAACTCTAAAAATTTTTGTTTTACTCCAGATATCAAGTAGGTTCTCCTTGTTTTTCTTAAATATTTTATAGTTTAATGTAAAAATAGAGTGTCCATTTAAGATGATTTGTATATGAAGATTTGATCTTCTGTTCATTATTATTTATGAATGCCAAGTTGCTTCAGTATTATTTGTAGAACCCCTAGTTGCCCCACTGAGTTAGTTTTGCACATTTTCAGCTATCTTTTAGGCATAATTGTGGTTCTGTGTTTGTATTGTCTGTATATTCTGTGATCTTAAAGTACCTATTCATTTACTACATAGGCGTCATTACTCACATAGAGTATCTAAAAATTTAATAGACAATCTTCCAACTTTGCTATTTTCAAAAACAGTTAAATGTTTTGTCTTTGTCTTCCCATACAATTTTAACAATCTTGCTTATATTTAAAAACGACCTTTCCTGAATTTCTGTTTGTATTTCATGGAAGGTATATACATACTTGTGGAAAATTAACATCTTTGCTATGTTTAGCCCTTCTGTGTACTAATGCAAATTTTTGTTACGACCAAATACCAGGCAGAAACAGCTTAAGACAGAATGGCTCTACTTTGGCTCAGGGTTGGGGGAATTAAGTCCAAGACTCTTTCACCTGAGCAGGTGGACAGAACATTAGGCCAGCAGAAGCATATTGCAAAGCTTTTATATCAATGTTTCTGGGAAGCAGAGAAAGGAAGCAAAACAAATGACACAGAATAATGGTCTTAAAATGTTCCCCTAGCCAATTATGGCCTCCAACTAGGCTCTGCCTTCCTTTTTCCCCAACCCTCAAATAGTGCCACCTTCTGAGGATCATGTGTTAGCATTGCAAATGTGATCTTGTGGCATACGTTTCACATAACTGTCTCACTCTAAGAATACATGTCTTCATTTCTTTAGTTTCAAGGCATTCCACAGGTACATCACCCAGGGAACCTACCTATTTTATTGTATCAACATCTTAATCATGTACTCATGCTCCAATGCTCCATGTTTAGCACATTCCTCAAGTCCTCAGTTATGTATTGAGTTGACCAGTTTCTCTCTGAACTTCTAAATTCTGTTTATTCCGGTACAAGGCATGTAGTTGCATAATAGTACCATATCATGAAGGTAATTATGCAGGTGTCAGGAAACTCAGCATCTTTACTCTTGAATAATTATGTTAGTAAACAATAATAGTCACTCAGAAGCATTTTATGAGTTTTTAGAAACTAAGTATACGAAACTAGGAGTCACTTATGTTTCTCGAAACCTTTCTCAATCTCCCACCTCCTTAAGATACTTTTGATTTATTGACTTTATATTCAACCATGTTTGATTTAATCCATTTCTAGTTATCTTTCTTTTCTCCCCCATTCTCCTCTGGCAGTGTACTTTGGGTACATCTGTTTTCATATCTTTCAAGACCCCATTTTTTTTTCTTCTACAGTGTTTCAAACTGCTGCTTAACTATGCCTCCATCATATGACACTGCTTTTTCCAATCTTTAAGTTTTGTTTAGGCTGCTTAAAGGTTGATTGTATATATCTAAATAGCATTATTAGCTTTATTAAGTGTATTCAATAAAGTTACATTGGTTTCAAATACTCTGTTGGTAACTTTTAATATCAGTTTAAATTTGGACTGGATTTAATTTAATTGATTATTGAACGTTTGTATGCCTGGGTACATTCATTTTGAAATTTAACTTGTGTGCATATTTTTACATTTACATAACTATTGAGTTTTGGGATTTATAAGTTATTTGAGAAAAATTTGATATTGGTTTTTAGGTGTTATTTTCTAATCTTATTGGATTTTTCTGAAACAGTGCCCAGCTGATGGGTAATTCATTTTTACTACTCAGATGAATAATTTCCACACTACGGTATTTATTCTCCTACAGGTATTATGGACATATTCAGTATATGTAGAAAAACGAGATTCCATTTCCCATCTTTACTATGTTCTGAAGCCCATTCACTATCATTATGGTTATTTCCCAACTTCAGAAACTTCGCTCACAGGCAGACACCCTGCACTCTATGTCTGAGAAGCTGTTATGTATAGAAAGCTGTTATGGCTTTTGGACACTGTTCTATGAAATCTTGGTCCTATAGTATCTTTAGACTTTTTGGATCAGTGTCAGTTCTGAGAATTCTTTAGGCTTTACAGTTTCCGCCTTCCTGTATTATGGCTTTAAAATGTTATTTACAGGCAATAATCTAGAAATTTTGATGGACCCATTTGTTTCATGCCTGTCAAGAATGCATAGCCTTCAGAATGTAATGTCCAATGTATTAAAACTATGTATCATGTTTTTACCATTTCCATGTTAGTTCTTTGCATTTTTGTTTTTTTTTTGCTTGATTTGATCATTTTACATATACTAGTAAATCTTCAATAGAACTGAAGTCTGAAAATTCCAACTTAATAACAATAATTTGTTAGTTTCTTGTTAGTGCTGTAAACACGTTTTACTAGCAACCAAGAAAATAGGCTCAGTTTTATAATTCTAAGGCCTAAAACTAAGGTGTTGGTAAGTTTGTGTCCATGACCGGCTGTGTGAGTGAGCCCACTTCCTTCTTTTGCACTATTCAGAGCCCAGTGGCATTCCTTAAATATTAGCCCCTTCTTGTGCCTTTAAAATAAATCATGTCTTCATCTGTCTCCATTGCATTATATTGTATCCTGTGGGAAAAAATAAAGCTACAGTGGTGGTGGAGTCCCAGAGGCTTTCTATGCTGTGTGTCCCACATGCACGAGGAGGTCTAAGGTTCTAGTGGCTGAAGACTTTGGCGACGGCAGGCCCCAATGACATGAGGAAGTCTTTGGTTCCAAAAGGGTTTATTGTCATAGCAGATGGTGGATGAATCTGGACGTACCCCTGAAAAACTCAGGGCAGTCCTGAGTTAAATAGGGAGGGAGAAAGGGGGAGAATCTGGGGAGGAATGTTTAATTTGCTCCATCCTCTGGCCTTCATTAGTATGTAAATCTCTAGGGCCTGAGGCCTACAGTCACACCCTCTACCTGTGCACTTTGGGAGGGGCTGTAATGGCCTACGTAACTGAACAATGTATGTCTATGGAGATGAGACTGTGCGTCAGGACTCTGGGTTCTGAGTCTCGGGGTTCTAGGCCCATACCCAACCATGAACCAAAATACCCTTAAGCAGTCCCACAGTATCCATTGTCTGTCATCTTTCCTTCTGTCTTACAAGGTTCCACTATTATACTAGCTGTAGTTAGATAATTTAAAATTATATGCTTTTCTCAAAATATTTCCCCTATCAATACTTCTCTTCCTTGTGTGAGGTAATAATATATTACAGGGACTGAAGATTAAGAAATGAGCATCACTCAAAAGAGCATAATTCTCAGCTTACATATACTATAAATTAATTTTAAAATATTTTCCAAGCTAGCGATTAGATGTTTATAATTGTGTATGCCTTTTCTCTTTTTGTGAGCATTACTTTGCTTATACTTTTTACTAGAAATATCCATATATTCGAAATATTTTTAATATCTATTGTATGGTAAATATTCTCTACAAGTAAATATATGGGTATGTTATATAGACTATTTTGAATAAACATACATTAAATATGTTTAGGAAGAATAAAATAAAATAAAATAAGGTTTTTATTACAGTAGAAGTGTAAATGGTTAAAATTTATTTCCATAGTTATTCTAAATTCTCCTGTATCTCACATATTTAATCCAGGAGTGTATCAATTTACCTGCTTTTAAGAAAACACGGAGGTATAGCAGATATGCGTGTAGCAAACCTGTAAAAATTTTAATCAACCATTTACATTTCTACTGTAATAAAACCTTTATACAACATATAATGTTATATCTATATGCTGCAGTGGATATTTAAAACGGTGGCATTCAATCTGGCTTTTCTTAATCAGACGCCATATTCCCGACTACCCTAGGCTTGCGGCCATGAGTGGTGGTGTCATATTGCTGCTGCTCAGCTCAGGCTGTCCACTCATGCCACCAGAGACACCAGTCCTGCCACTCAAGAGATGCCAGTGTGGGAGATGGCTGTGCCAATCTTTCACACTGTCTCCACAAGGCTGGGCTGAGCCCAGATCATCCCACCATCCATACAGTACCTGGTAGGAATTAGACTCAAATGCTTAATGATTAACCAAAGGCTTTATATGTTTGGTAATGCTCAATAAACAAGATGCTCACACAATTAGAAGTGTTTCCCAATTAACTAACCTAGATAAAAATTGTTACCCAGGACTGCTCTCGGTCCAAGTGTGGTTCTCCATCTCCTTACCTGTCTCTCTCACTACTCCTCTTTTTCTCCTTACTCCTCCCATTTTAGCTCCTCCCAAATTGCAGTAATTTCCTTCTACAGCTATATCTACAGCAAATGACCTTAATAATTTGAAATGTCTGTGATGATAACAACAATTTTGTATGCTAAAAGTTTTAAGCCAAGTTCTAATACTTTAATGACATCATATGCTATATTACACAATGTTACTGACGAGTGTTGATCTTATTTGAGTTACAGGGTTGCTGACATGTACTTCTGGAGCTGGGGACATGGTACAAGTTCTACCCTATTCCACAAACATGAAGATCTAATTTCATATCCTTTGTACTCATTGAGTACTGGGGACGAGGGCATACAATCACAGCAGGTGATGGTAGAAACAACAGGTTTCTTGGGGAGTCTGTGATTCTGGCTTCACTGCAAGACAAGGTGGAACCTGATTCAGGAGGATCCCATGCATCAAATTCTTGCTTCCAAGTTCAAAACATGCTCACACAGACATAAACACGTACATAGACACACAAGAATCTCATGTAATGAAGATCTAGCTTACTTTGAAGTACTTTAGGAATTTTGTTAAGCATGTAGTGATTAGTTTCTTTCCTAGTGGTTTCTATGAAATGCAAAGAAGAATATAATGTTGTTTCCTAAGTTTCCTACAAACTCTCGCCAGCTCTGTAATAAGTGGTCTTTACTTTGACCACTGACCATCGTGCAATGATGATGAACAGTAACTAAAGCTACCCTGCTTGTTTCTGCTGTGTAGATTTACCTACTTCACTGTACATCCAGTGTGTATGTGCAGTGCTGGAAAGTAAAGCCATGGGTCTTCTTCACTCTAGACAGTGTTCTTACTGGAGTTCTACCCGCCCCATCCAGCTCTTGAAACTGATAAAAAAGAGGAGCTAATAAGTGCTTTAGGATGCATGAGACAGTTACAGGGTGTGCATAGCCACAGTGGCCACCTCAACAGGATGCTTTGCCTGATTTTGTAGCATTTGTAGTCAGTTGTGAAAACCAACATTCTATGATATGAATTTTAACATTAAAGTTAAAGTTGTCATGAATATGCATTTCTTTACTTCCTATTAATTCACAACTTTTATATCTGCTTCACTCACCACTAGCCCCGTCCAAAATTGTAAAAGATATAGGAAACAAATATGCTGTTAACTCCTAAAGCTCTTCACACAGAAATTCAAGATATTCTTCTTTGATTAAAAAATCCTCTTATATTTTAAACTTATTATTATTTTATGTGTATGAATCTTTCACATGTATGCATCTATGTGTACCATAACCATGCCTGGTGTCTATGGAGGCCATGAGAGAAGGATGATATAGCCCCTGAAACTGGGCTTACAGGTGATTGTGAATGTCATATGGGTGCTAGGAACTGAATCTAGATCCTTTGCAAGAGCATTGGGTACTATTAACAGCTGAGCCCATAGCAAAAGTTTTAACTTGAGGATTTTAGACCTTTGAAGCAGGAAAAGACAATAAACTAGTCTACTTTGGGAAGAAATGAACTTGAAAACAGAATTTTGTTTTTATTAACAAGGCTTACTCACACAAAAGATCAAAAAAATGACGGCTGTTGAACAATGCCTTAGGGCACGGTGAGAGGGGCTCCAGAAAAAGACAGAAGGCCTTTGGCCTCAGGTGTATTTTGTTTCCTGGATTATTAGTGGATGTAATTGGGTGCTTCCTGCAACAAACATTTACATTCATTGTATAAGACATGTTGTTGTTGTATGTTGGAGCATAGCTGTAGAACCCAGTCTGGAGAGAGGATAGGCTGAGTGCTGTCCTCAGTGCACCCTGTACCCAGATGGCCTTTGGCCTTCCTTTCATGCTTTCCCAGATATAATCTGCAGGACATGTCAGGCAATTGTGTTTAAACTGTTCTGTCCTGAGAATGTTCTGGAAAAGGGCTACTCTGTTAATATTTAGTGTGTGTTTATTGGTGTTTAATTTACATGTTTTTTCTGAACTCAAGCAACTTCCCTTGTATCGTTATTTTCTGTTACATTTGTGTATAAAAGTAAACTGAAATGGAAGTAAAGTTGTCTACAGCATTGAACTGTAGCCCCTCCTATCCTTTAAGGCCTTCAAATTCCAGTTCTCACAGAGAGTTCAGCCCATAGGAAGGATAGGTTCAAAGCAGTCACTCTAGCTACCACCCAAATTCAGATACACGGTTTCTTTTTGGCTGCTTCCTTTTTCCTGCTTACTAAATAAATGCCTTTGGAAGTTTAAACCATGTGTGTTATAAGTGAGTAATAAATTCTGAGTCATTTCAACATGGCTCTGAAGACTGTTTTCTCTAAGGAATAAGAAATGAAAAAAATTCATTATATTATACTCCCAGGTCCTATAGACAAAATGAAATGTACTTCAGGCCTAGAAACATGTAGAGAGAGCTGCCAAGAGCACAACTAATCCAAGCAGGTGGAGATGAGAGGAAAGAGGAAAAGAGGCAAGAGCAGTGTGCAGCCCCTCTGGAGAGCACTTTAACAATAGGAGAGAATTTAGCATGTACAGAAACATGTGTGGACATCTCATTGGATCAACTCTCACTAGTTCCCAGTCAGGGAAATATACAAAATGAAGATTGTGAAGATGTTTATCTGATGGCAAGCCTTATCCTTTATCGCAGTGTTCTGAATGGGTATCCAGTGTGTTTTGGGGAGAATGCTGAAGATACAGGAGAAAATGAATCTACAACATTTACAGTATATCATTACTTTTCTCTCCTTTCTTTGATGTATTAAAGAGTAGATTGGTTACATCATGTTGAACGAGTTTTCTTTACGTTTTTGTCCAACCTTTTGACATTTGAAAAGTAGTAGGAAGCTCTAACATCCATGTCCTGAGGAAATATTGCACTGCAAAGTAGCTGATGGACTTCCAAGCCATTATCCATGTGGACAATGCCTCTGCATTCACAAGCATATTGCCTGATAGAAACAGAGGCTCTATTATTCTCAGGAATAACAATCAACTTTACTCACTCAGTCTGGGTAAGTGCTGTACCACCCAGTTTCATCTTTCTTGCTTTTGATAATTTTGAGGGAGAGCAGAGAAAGCCAAGACAGTGAATGGATATGAGGAGATTTTTTAACAGAAATCAAGCAATATAGTGTGTTCACTGTGAGTATTTGATTTGGGTAAAATGATCAATTCTTTCTGTCCTTAGAGAGTTCATGTTTCTGACTCTAGACTTCTTTTGCTCCCATTTTGTTTTATCTACTTATCCACTACTTGGGAACTCTGTGACTTCCATTCTGCAGTAGGTCACATAAACAAGTTTCTTTAAGCAAAGTAAGTGCCCCAAGATTGTAATTTCTTGAAGAACTAAAGGCAAAGCTAGTTGTATTCTTTTCTCAATGTCTTGGGAGGCATCATGGATACAAGGATTTTTCCTTAATTCCTATTTATTCAGAGTAAACAGTAGTTATTAAATAATCAGAAATACTTCTTCTATTGCAGTATACCGAAATACCAGTGACTCTATGTACTGGAAATAGTTCAGAACGAGCAGTGACTTTAAATCAGATTGCTGTCTTCATGTATTTAATTATACACAGTAAGGAAGGGTACTAGAGTAAAGACTACAAACATCAAACAGCTTTATCCAATATTTATTAAATGTAGTGTGTGGGGATTTCCATGGACTTATTTAGCTATCAACCTGCTCTAAGACAATATTTATACTATTTTAAAATCCCAAGCCCAATAAAAGGGAAATCCAAGCACAACACTTTTCACTAGAAGCCTTACATATAAAATATCTTTATGTCTCAGCATCTGGTACGTCTGAAATGAAGACTGAGGGCTTCCTCTGCTTTTCAATTTACATATTGACTCAAATATAAAAGCAAGCTTCTTATATTTAACACAGCTATTTCTATTAGTAAAATGTCAATCATACTTGGAAGGAAGTCTGAATAGGATCAATATTTCTAGTCAAAATAAAAAATAATTGCAAAGTTGTGGGAATGTTCCTGTGAATGAATGTTTCCCCAAAGGCTGGTATATTAAGAGTTTGTTTGCTAGGTGCAGGGCCTTGGAAAATGATTCGATTCTGATGTCTCTGTTTTAATCAAGAAGGTAATCTGTTGGCAGATTCATAGTTGTGAAAAACTGTGCTTCACTGGAGAAAGTAAATGCTTGACCTCAATGGTATATCGTGATCTCATGTTCTTTCTGAGTTTGTTTCTATGCTTCCTGTCCATTCTTCCTAAGATGTCTTGCTTTGCTTCACCTTCTTGTGAATGGACCCAGAAGCGAGGAAACTAAGTAACCTAGAAGAACTACACCTGTGAGTAAAAATCAATTTTTACTCCTTTATGTAAATTTGAATATTTTGTCACATTGATGAAAATGATCACATCCACTAATAAAGTCGGTCTTTCCCTTTTACACTTTTCTGTTACATTAAAGAAATTTCTTCATTATTCATTCTTTTAGTCACCTCATGGGTCATTTATATATAATCTTGTTGTATCTATCAAGCAATCTATGTACACACAGTTTAACTAGTTCTAGAGATAGGACCTGGAACAACGTTTCTCAAAGTCAGTCAGTCAAGCATCAGATTCACTGGAAGGTTTGTTACTACAAAGATTTCTCATTGCTATTCTGGAAGTTCTGATATAGTAACTATGATCTGGCCTGAGAATTTGCATCTTTGACATGTTCCCAGGCAATACTATCCTTGCTGATACGGGGCTGTCCTTAGAAATCATAGACCAAGGAAATACCAAAGCAGCAAATAACGTGTTGTCTATTTGTTAATTTTTAGTCTATCTTCATCTCTAGAATAATATTGGAGAAATTTTATAGTTACATACTCCTATCTATTTGACAAATTATAAATGTTGTTTGATGACAAATAAAGGATCAACGAAGAAAGTAGATGTATAAAATATTTTTAGTATAAGGAGAATGGACACTTTTTGAGAATTAATTATTAATGAGGTTTCTAAGCATATTTGTTGTTCTCTGTGATATTCTGGTGTTAAAAACTAACCACAATTTCATCTTTGTAGGTCATTAGATGAAATCACCAGCAGTCAAAGCAGGGGAAAATGGCCAGGTCAGAGAGTTGCCTAGATGTTGATCTTGGGGATTATCTGTGTCACCAATTTCACACAGAGAAGTTAATAAGGTAAAGCAGGCCAAAATGTGGCACAAAACAAAACAAAAGCCATACTATTAAGATACTTTATCTGTTTGTATCAACCAACTGCAAAATGTGAACAATAAACACAGCTTTTATTTTTGTTGTTGGTTGTCTTAACCTTACCACAATTGAGCTTCATGCTGCAGATCCTTTTGTGTGTTATACTCTTCTCCATGAAGATATATATAACAAAAATGAATTTTTGTTCTGTTCAAGTAGATAATCTACTGAATAATGCCCACAGACAAATACATGAGTGCTTTTCACTCAAGCTACAGATTAGAATGCTAATCTGTTCCAAATGCTAACCTGTCCCATAGATACGTGCATGTAAAAAAAAAAAAAAAAAGATTTACCAGATACCTAATCATCCCTTCAAACTATTTTTTTCTTTTAAAATTTTTTTCTCAATCTGCTTTTAAACCATTTTAATTACATGTAGGTATTAAGGTCAGTTTTAGGTTGAGGAACTAGCAATACAATAGATGCAAATAGTCAAGGAACAAGCAAGACAATAAACACAAATAGTCAAAGAACAACCAAGGCAATAAACAAAGTTCTGTGATCACTCCCATGATCACTGTTTCTAAAGGCTTATCAGGATGACCAAAATATCTGAGCCTACTTCCCTGTCCTAGCCCAAAGTCATTTTTATATCTGAAGCCTACTTTCTTATTCTAGCCTGAGACTTAAATTCCTTCCTGAAATCATGAATATATTTTTTGAAGACTGGGGGATAAAAGCTTTCAGACAGTTTAGAGAAATACAGGGCATGACATAGGTCTAGAGCTGCTACCTACTAGTGGTACTTTTCATGACTACAGTCATTCCTTCACTGTCTTGAACATCTACATAACAGAGAAAAAGACACTGTATTGAGAAAAAGGTACTGTTGAGTACCTGTTTTTGGTTGAGTGATGTTTTACTTCAAGTAAAAACTAAAAACAAGCAATCTGCCAAGGTTATTGATGGACACAAAGTAAGTTTCCTCATATGTCATTCTGTATATTAAAGCATAGCTAGAGGTGGATTCTGTTGAAGAGTGCTATTTAACTGTCTTCAGTATCTTTTGAAGGCTTTCTCCTGCATGAAGACTTGGTAAGCAGGTTCAGCAAGGGCAGAGATCAACTATAGTAAGGTAACACAGAAAATTGTTTCAGCAAGTGTTGGCAGGGCATGGGACACAAACGGAAAAAAAAATGGTATTCTCTAGAGAAGAAACAGAAAAAAAAATATATGACGCAAAAAGATCAAAGGTAGTCCTTGAGCCAGAGCCAATGTGCTTATGATGCAGTTATTTTGCAAACTCTTGTGAATTCCATGTTTGAGCCATCAAACTGTGTGACCAGGGCAGGACTGACACTGGAAAGTTTGTCTTCTGTCAGGTGGTAAAAGTACAAAAGCACATAGTTTCTCCACATCTACAGCAATTTGCTTTTACTGTCAAACCAAAGAAGAAATAAACTAAAGAAGATTCCCCTCTCATTTTCTGATTTCCTCTGTAGTTTCTTATCTATATATACTTAGATTAATGCAGCTACTGAACTTCACTGATTCTTTGTGCAATGCATAGCATTTAATGAAGAAATTCACAATGGGTTAGAGTGCAGAGAACAAGTATCTGTGAACTCCTCAACTGCAAATGAGACATCTGTATCCCACCCCCTACCACACAGGGACTATCATGGAAGAGGAAGTAGAAAGATTTTAAGAGTCAGAGAACAAGGATGACCAGACCCAAAAAAGGGCTTTTCAAATATGTCAGGACCTCTGCAGTCATGAACTCACATCAGCTATAGATGCTAGCACCAGGTCCACAACTTATCAAGCCAGTAAACTTTAAAGCATGTAGCATGGAGAGACATACAAACACATAGCCATAGCTGAAGAGCTATTAACAGATGCTGGCTTCTTTGGTGAAGGAGAGTCACCTTTTTTAAGCATATGAGCCTTGGTAGGTCGTCCATGCTCTAGTGTATGAGAGGTTCAGGATGGATCTTGGAAGAGTTCGTGGTATATGATGTTGAGGTTTGGTCTGTTGTTATGAATTGCAATGTTAAGTACTGGTACCCAAGGTCTGGTTGTACCCAGGGACAAGGAAATACTCATGTACTCCAAGTGATGTTATGTAATCTTGCTCCTTAACTTAAAATTATTGGTTGAATAAACATGCCTATAGCCTATAGTTGAGCAGAAGAGAGAGGCAGGTGGAGTTTCACTTCTTTTGCTTGGGGTTGGAGGTAGGATAATGAGGGGAAAAAGAGAGAAGGTGAAGAGAAGAGAAGATGCCTTGGGATAAGGGATCATGATAACTGGCCATGAGGGTTGGCTAGTCAGAGCAGCCCAGACAGAACATGGCAATTCATATCTTGAGATTATTGGCAGGAAAGTAGACATAATGCTGTAGGAGTAGCTATCTGCCCAGCTTTAGTGTTCTAAAGGCTTATTATAAATATAAACATTTTGTGTCTTTTATCTAGGAACTGAATAATCAAAGGCAGGGTTGAGATTAAGATTATATATTTACTACAACAGTATGAAATTCTAATTATATAGGTATATAGATATAGATACATATGTAGATATAGACATAATGATAGAGATAAGATAGAAATATAAAACAGCTCAGTCTAACAGCTTTTGAAGGGAACATCAAAGACATAATATAGTGACATCAAAACTAAAGCAAAGAGTTAAAAACTCTGAAGGTTCATGTTCAAGTTATTAGGAGACAGTTTCTTAAGCCCAGTCATCTCAGGAGCAAGTTCTACCTTGCTGACAAATTGAGTCCATGTTCCTAAGCCCTGGAACCCAACTCCTATCCTGCTTCTTCAGATATTTCATGTTTGTCAATTAACCAGGAAAGTATATAAAGAGGGCAGTTGCTGTCATCTTGCTACCTAAACTAAAGTACATAAGTTGTAAATGTGTTGCTGGTCTGGACTTAATTGACTATGCTCAGTTTGCCTACTCCTTTGTTCCCTTATCATTCTAAATTCCAGGTCAGAGTCCAGGAGGTGACCTGGCTACAAAAGCTGACTCAAGGACCCTGAAACCAGGTGACTGGGATAAAGTCCAGGCACCAATGTTAACGTCTTTGCTTACCACCAGTGTCAAATATGATTGGTCAATGCAACTGCCTATCCTGCTCTTCCTGACTTGTGTTGTCTTCGTATAAAAATGTTGTACAATCTTTCTTTTGGGACTTGGTTCATATGCTGAACTGGCTGCCTCCATGCTTGCAGAAAATAAAGTTTCCATTTTTAAGCTTCTGTCTCTGGAGTGAGATTTCTGGGCTTCCATCCTGCAACCAAAAAAAGTAAAAACAGGTAGATGATTCACACAGTCTGATCGTCTTCATTATTTTGAGAAATAGATGGTTGTGGTTGTATAGGAGACGTAGGGATGCAGACAATAGTAAGAAAATTGTAGAGAGATAAAGAAACAGTTTCTGCTGCCCTGACAGTTACTTGAATTAATTCGATCTGTGATTTAAGTAAATAAGATTAAGAGAAATAGCTAAATAATTTGCTTTATGACATGCTCTATGAGACTGCTGGAATAAGCCATATTCCTTTGGGGTTAGTAAAATATTTCATATGACATATAGCACTTGTAGATTTCAAGGACTGATAAAGAGCTACAGAACAAACTTAACACAGTACCATAGCAGCAAACACAAAGAGTAAAAATAAACGATGCTCAAATGATCATCATATGTACGAGAGGCCACCAACTGTCACACTTCGCATGACAGTCGACTGAAGAAGAGAAGTTTCAGAGGGAATTAATTTCTTGCTTAGATTGAAGAGTTTTGGTGTTTAATGTCACAAAATTCTCTTGCACACAACTTAATAAAACATTTTCTATAATGCAGTATAGCACTCATTCTGTGTGATGGCTATTCTTGGTTGTTAACTACATTTGGAATTAACTAAAACCCAAGCAACTGGGCACACCTATGTCAGATTTTCCTTAATTAAATTATTTTAACTGGGAAGACCCAACTTTAGTCTGAATCTTTCGACATAGGAAGATCAATTTTAAATCTGGGCCCCACTATCTGGTGGCAGCCTATGTAAAAGACATGGATGAAAAAAGCTTTTGCTCTTTGTCTGCTTCCCTTTGCTCTTGCTGGCAAGTCTGTTTATTCACTGGTGTTACAACCTACTTATCAGAATTCTGGCATATATTGAAAACTAGTGGAGATATCCAGCCTCATGGATTGAAAAATGACTAGATACTTGATTTTCTATTTATATTGACTAACTACTTGTTAGAATATCTGGACCACAGCATCTAAGTCACTCTAATAATATCCCATATATGTTAGAATATATATATATGTGTGTGTGTGTTTGTGTGTGTGTGTGTGTAAGTTCTGTTTCTCTTGAAAATCATGACTAATGTACTCTGTGATGCATTTGAATATTTTTTTAATAATTTATTTATTTTTTCAAATCATAATTCATTCACACAGGGGTTATAAACACAGAAAGGCAGGATGTGGGGAAGGGGATGACACTGGAGCGTGGGTGTTCAGGGGGAATACAGATATCTTTCAGAACAGGGTATTGGGTGGGTGAAGGTTCAGGAGACAGATCACTATGACTCTGCCTATGATTCACTTGTCCTTATCTAAGTTGGTATTGTCTGCCAAGGCTACCTATTTACAAGGTCTATGACTCCTCAAGCTTGTAAATTTCCATGAAAGCCGCATGTTTACAATAGTTTAAAGCCATCTGTTTCAATGCTTTTCCACAGAGACCCAAGACTTGGTGTTAGTATACATGTATGACAGGCCTATTGCTGATTTTAGGCCTATGGCTGGTTTTAGGCCTTCAGTGTGTAAGCAGGGATGTTCCTGACATCTCCTCCCTTCTCTAAGTATAGAAGGGCTGTGGTTATTCTATTCTTGTGAAGGCGGGGATAGAGGCCTGACCTCCAGTAATTGAAGGGGACCTTGTAGTGGCTCCAGTCCCCCTGTTGTTGTCTAGTGAGGCATGAGGGCCATACCTGTCCCGATGTCTTTGGAATATATACATATATTTTTTTTACTTAGCTATTCCATATTATTTCATTTTAGAAAAATTTCAGATGTGGTTCCTTTAATGGATTTATGATGTATAAACCAAGTATGGTAGCCATCTTGATTCTAAAATTACTGTTCCTACCCAATTATAAGCCTATAGCTAAGAAAGGTAAGACAGAGTTTGATGAATACTTGCAGATAAATGTCCTGATGTTCCTTTTCTTCTAGTGCTAATCTTCTTGCAAAGTGACACAAGAGCTGGCTAAATTGAGTTAAAAGGAAGCAGGTGTTTTTATATCTAACTATCTTACTTAATTCTTCATGATGATTAGAAGTACGTGTTTGAGCCTCTTCCTTGATTTTGACTAGTTTGTTTTTAAGGAAAGAACTATTTCAACGCTTATTTATTTATTTATCCCCTGTGGTAATCATGCATTTTAAACAAAGGACTATGGGGTTTAGTGAAGACAGTTTTAGTTGGATGACAGAAAGAAAGAATTCATATGCTTCATAATGATAGCCTAAGACTTGTGCTACTTATACACACATGACATATATATATATATCTTTTCTTAATAATACAGGAAAACTTAGATTTTATTCTCTCTAGTATAAAATGTTTGGTGGAATGGCCTATGATATTCTGAATTTGAAGTCCATTACCATTACCAAAGAGCTATTTTAGATTCAAGGACAAAGTAGGTACCTTAGTTACATTTCTGTTTTTGTGAAGAGACATCATGATCTAGGCAACTTATAGCAAAAAGGATTCTGTGTGGCTCTTAGTTTCAGAAGGCTTGACTTCATAGCCGTCATGGCAGGGAACATGGCAGCAGAGAGTCAGGCATGATGCTAAGGCTGTAGCTAAGAACTTATGTTTTGATCCACAAGCATAAGGGGCGGGGGAGAGACTAGGAAGCATGAGTTTTGATGAGTTTTGAAACCTCCAACCCCAGTGACATACCTGCTTCAACAAGGCTGTACTTCCTAATCCTTCTCAACCTGGAGACAAGTAGACAAATATATATGTCTATGGTAACCATTCCCATGGAAACCCACAATCCTCATACTCTGGGCTCTGCTCACAATAATCTCCCTTCAGTGGAGTGCTGGCATAGCTGAGCAGCTAAACTGTAGACTGAAATTCCTGTTTTGCTGAAGTATTTGCATTCCACAAGAAAACAGGAAGGGAGGTTGTGTTTACATGACAAGAGAGGAAACCAATTTCCGTGGTGACATTCAATTCAGTATTTCTATCAAATAAAACTTTTATGAATTTGGCTTAAACCTCTGAAAAGCTGGAATTTTAATAGAAATACTGATGTAGTTTTAAATATAGCACCCTTGGGCCCTGCTTCTATTACAGAAAAACTCAACGTCCCTCCTCACAAGGCTGTATTACAAATATTGGTGATAAGATTCATTCAATATTTAGCAGTTTGACAATTCTCAGCAAAAACATGTTTGTCATCATGTACATTTGCCAAATCCTAGATTGTTTTAATGGCAGTTACACTGAGTTTATGCCTGAGCATTTAAAATAACTGCTTACACAAGTCTAAGCTTTGAAACGTTACACATATTTTACCCGTGATGCCTGTATGTTATGTGCTGTGAGCTTACTTAGCAAAAAGAGTACGATCTGCACAAAAACCCTGATTGTGAGAAGTAAATTTGACATGACAGATCAATTATCAATTTAGGTCCCGGAATCATGTTAACAATATGGGAGCTATGATGACAGAATGAATGATCAGGGTAAAAGATCAGACACAAGTAAGTGGTTATTTCTAAGCATATGAATTAAATTAACTGTGAAAGTACTGTTATGATTTAAGAATAAAATGTCCCCCCAGGCTAATGTATTTAATGATTGCTGTTCAGTTGGTGTTACTAGAAGATGAGGTGGGAGTTTTGAAAGGTACGGTCAACTAGATTAGTTGGGAGCTGGGACCATGATTTTGAAAATTATACTTGACTCATGGTCTCTTCTTTTTCCTGTTTCATGATTAAGATGAGGTCAACAGTCTCTTCTACATATTTTGTTTAAAATATATTTTTTAAAGTTCATGTGATTATACTATTATTACGTCATTTCACCCTTTGTCCCTCCAGATGCTTCTAGGTTAAACCTCCTTGCTCTATTTCAAATTTATAGCCATATATAACATATTATTATATAAACAATAATAAACATATATATTGTTTATATACTCTTTATATGAAAATAATGTAACAATAATATATTAACAATAATATATTACATCATATATTATTAGTTACATATTTATAATATTCTTATTATCATTAGTTGTCTTTCTTGGAAATTAATTCAGCTATAAACATTAACTTACTTGGTGTATTTCATCCTGCTGATCAAGGCTGACGTTTAAAAGGAGTATATACCTTACAATTTCAAGTACTCTTGTATGTGTCTGTCATTCTAGCAATGCCAAAAACCACTTGCCTTTGTTTATATAATTGTTCTCCTAGTCAAAGTTTTTTGCATACTTTCCTCAAAAACATTGTCTCTAGAATGAAATAGGTAGTTTAAAACTAAACCTGGGCCACCAACCAGGGAACATGCAGGGGCTAGCCCTAGGCTCCTTATACATTTGTAGCAAATGTGCAGCTTAGTCTTCATATAGGAGCCTTAACAAATGGAGTGGAAGTCGTCTGGGTCTCTGTTGCCTGCCATTGGATTCCCTTTTCCCTAACTGGACTATCTGGTTGGGCCCCAATGGGAGAGAATGTGCCTAGTCCTGTTGAGACTAGATGTCCCAGGGTGGGTTGGTTCCCAAGGGGGGCTTTCCTTTTTCTCAGGAGAAGGGGAGGGGACGATGTGGGAATAAGTTTGTAAGGATGAGATTGGGAGGAGAGAGATGGGGGCTGTGGTCAGGATTTAACGTGGATTAAAAAATAAATTATTGGAGAAAAAAAGGAAATTCAATTGATGCTTAAAGTTGAATTGCTTTCCTAAATTCTTACATCAGTTGATGCCCCTTTGATATAATTGAACGTACTTCTTTATTACAGTGGCTTCTTTTACCTAACTGAGACTCTTTGTTTGCAAGTAAACAATTACTGCTTTGCTAAGGGTGCTCATTTTTGAGGCAAGCTTTAGTAAATCTTAGTATCCTTTCTGAAGCTGGATGTTGAGCATACACTGGGAGCAAAGTTAGTAAATTCAAGTTAGGCACATAATTGCTGTTGAATGGAAACATATGTCCACACAGATTGCTGTGAAGTCTGGTAGCTTTGAATTAAGTGCTTAATTTTCAGGTGTTTTGTCACTTTTGTTGAGAATGTATCTTTAAGTATTTTTTTCTAACAACCTGCTACTCTACTATCCCTCAAACTGGAGCACAAATTTGAATATCACTTGAGCACTACTCTTTATGAGCAAAGATGAGAGGCACTCATTAGCTTTGAATGCTCTCAACTGAAACGTAGTGTCATCCAGAGTAGAATCATTTTTCTGTTCTTTAATCCCTGGTCATTTTCTATAGTGTTTGGCTTCTCAATGTCTCAGCAACATTCTCAGCATTTTCCTTCCTTCCTTCCTTCCTTCCTTCCTTCCTTCCTTCCTTCCTTCCTTTCATATTGTTTATGTGGCATGTATGTACCATGGTCTCCACGTGAAGGTCATAGGACAATTTGCAGGTGCAGGTTTTACCTGTTGACCAAATCTCACCTATTTTTTATTCCTTCCTTCCTTCCTTCCTTCCTTCCTTCCTTCCTTCCTTCCTTTGTTCCTTTCTTCCTTCCTTCTTTCCTCCTTCCTTCTTTTTTTCTTTCTTCCTTCCTTCATCTAGGTACTACTCATATAAAGCTATCTGCCAAAATTCGAAACAAACAGCAAATTTATTTGGTATAAAGACTTGCTTTAATAATTTTAGCAATCTCAAAGATTGATGTTCATTCATTTGAAAATTTTAACTTTAAAAGCATCCTTACTTATTTAGTATTTTTATAATACTTTAGATGCTTTTTGAAATCATGCTTAGTTGAAAGTGGGTGTGATAAATCACAGAAACATTTTCTAAGACTTTCTAAACTTCAGGAGAAAAATTTACTGGAAACAGTATTTAACTTCTATGAACCATGACTCTTCTGTATCTATTGCAAAGTTGTATGGCCAGGACAATAAAATTAGTACCTTCAAGTGATAGATGTGCACAGAAAAATGAATTTCCTAGTAAAACTTATTAATCTAGAAAGCATTTGAGTTGATTCATTTTCCAGTAACGCCATGTAAAATTCTACCTTTACAAAAATTTATTACTTCTTTTTAATGGGAATTAAAAATTAAATTAAAATGTATTTAGGGAAGATATACTATTCCCAACTTGTGCTAGAAAAGATACGTAAATTGAGCTTGTTCACTGAAAGCACTCGGTTTTGTAGCAGTCAGTGTGGGCAGGATGTACACATTCAGTTCTTCTGAGGCTGAGCAGTCGTTTTCTGTGTTCCAGATGGAAGCTCAGTAGTCAATATTACAAGATGAGATTAAGGTTCTTAGACAGCAGTGGCAAAATGATCCACTGGGACTGGCGAGATGGGTTAGTGGTTAAGACACTTGTCCCAAGTCTGATGAACTGAGTTAGATCACCAGAGCTCACATGAAATAATTGGCTGTCCAAAATTGTTCTTATACACATTCACACACCACACACACACCACACACACACACACTACACACACACCACACACACACACACACACACACACACACACACTATACATATACACTCAAACACTTTAATTAATTAATTAATGTAAAAGAATTAATTCTTACAAAAAAAGAGGAAGATTATCGGCTCAACCTTAACAATTCAGAAATTGTCTGTTTATCAAACATAAATTGTCTAGGTTGATTATCAAAATAATTTCTTGCCTTATAGTTTGTTTCTAAATGTGACCATTAGTCTCTGAAATTAAACATGTATAATCAATAAAAACCATGCAGATAGTGGGTTACCCTACATAAATGAATCCCTATAAAATTATTACAACTGTACTCCCATCTTCACTCCCATTTAGCTGTAAACATTTTGTATGTAGCATTACATACTAAGTCTTCAGAAGATGTCTCTGTTGTTTGAATAGCATAATTGAGACACAAAAATACATGCTAGAATATAAGTGATCTTATTAAATCATTTTATTTAATTCACTGGCAGTTTTTGTCTTAGCTTTTAGTTCTTTCAAAGTGTAAAATATAATAAGCCTAAAATGTAAAGGCATTTAGCTACTCTATGAAGTGGATTCTAATGCAAGTCAGTATCAATGTGTCTAGTTGCCTGTTATATTTAGTCTACTTGGGATGAATACTTTTATCTTCTTGGCAAGTAGAATTATAAAGTTTTAAAATTACTCCTGTCTTACATAAAATATGAATAATAATGCTTATAACCTGACAACTTCAGGGAGATAAATGTGGAGGATTGATGAAAGCAACTTCAAGCCCCAAGCTTCTTGAAAAAAAAAAAAAAAGAGCTTCACATATGTTCAGTTTTGGTAATACAGAAGGGTGAATATAAAGTCTAACTCAAAGATATACTAAATTATATACTTGTAACTGGAATTTTATTTATTTATTTTGTATGTATGTTTTATTGGTTTATCTTGTATGTTTTATATGCTTATTGGTCTATTTGGTATGTACGTAGGGGAAGCATATGCCATGACATATATGTGGAGATCAGTGTACAACTTGTGGGAGACAAATGGCTCCATTGACCATGTATATTTTGGGGATAGCACTGAAATCATCATGTTTATCAGCAGAAATTATCTGCTCAGCAATCTCAGCACCCCATGCTTATGATTTCATTTGAAAGGTTTGCCTAACTTTTATTCTCTTAAGAACTTCATATAATTTTACTAATATTTCTAATCACAAAATACTCATGAAATATGAACTCATAACTATTTGGTAGACAAATGTATACTGCAATATTTTGGGGTGGTATATATTGGCAATAATGATATTAAAAACAGTTACAAGAGGTTTTCTGATTTATGTACTCAAAGGCTTAATGTGATTTTTGAAATATTACTGTCTTCATATAATGCCTGATTTTGAAAAACAATGATCTTTCCATGGAAGAGAGATTCTTCTTTGATTCCATTCTGGGGCTGCTTTCCTTCATGATAGGAAGTGGCTGCTAACAGGTCTCATGTCCTTCTTAAAGGACAAACTTCAGATACTCTTGAAAAGCTCCAAATATTAGATTTGAATGGATCATTCTGGATTATTTTTCTAACTATAGACCTGAACACCAGAATGTGTTAGTCTAGGTCAAAGTTCTCTCAAGGCGTCATGGGCATAATAAATATATTTGGAGCAGTACAGATTGAAATGAAAACCTGTTTTGAAGGTACATTTTGTGTGTGTGTGTGTGTGTGTGTGTGTGTGTGTGTGTGTCTGTCTGTCTGTCTGTCTGTCTTTCTATTTGTGTCTGTGTCTTTGTGTGTGTCTCTGTGTTGTCTTGGCTGTCACCCTGTGTGTGTTTCTTTGTGCATGTGTTTCTGTGTCTGTATATCTGTGTATCTGTGTTAACAGGTATTTGTTTTTCTGGGAATCAAACTTGGGGCCTTGCAACATGCCAGATAAGTACTCTTCCAGTGATCTATATCTCTGTCCTATACTCATATTCTAATTTTGGGGAAGAAAATATGTAAACTTACTCACAGCTTTAGATAGATATGTCTGCTGACAAGTTAATGCCCATAATCCAGCACCTGGAAGACAAAAGCAGCAAGGTTAGAAGTACAAAGTCATTTTTTAGCTACATAGTGACTTCAAGAACAGTGTGTGCTGCATGAACCCAATGAAGCTGAAAAGCAAAATAAGACAAACAAACAAAAAACTCCTGAAGTTAATGCTAATTGCAAACAAATGAATGTCATTTTGTTGGTCATTATATGTGTACAGAGTATAGTCAAGGCTTGGCCCTGATTGGTATCAAATAACTCTCCTTTTTTAAAAATAAATTCTGTATAATTGTGTGTGTGTGTGTGTGTGTGTGTGTGTGTGTGTGTGTGTGTGTGTGTGTG